>NC_091286.1:564022229-564375562 GCF_032444005.1 Ranitomeya imitator | reverse complement strand
ATATTGCTGGTCCAAATGTCCTATTCTGCTAAATTCCAGAGATTGGACCTATTCTTTCGTTTTCAGACCTACCATTATGTTGGCTTCTCTAGAAAATTCTATTCATGAATTTACCAAGCATGTAATGTAGATTATTTCTAGATTCACCTCATTCCCTCAGAGTAGACTGATATGTTAGTTTCAGTGTTCAGCTGCCGTGTGAACCTCAGGGGTTAAAGTTATGGAGTGTGTGATGTTACACATCTAAACCGACACTGCTCTTACCTGACAGAAAGGAAGGTTCTTCAGAGCCAAGAAATCCGCACACGTGTTTGAGTATAGGCTGAGCATTCACTTGTGGCCTACAAGAAACACGCCCTGCTGGCTGCTATCTCTCGCCACACCCGTAGGAACCATTACGGTGGTTAAACAATATTATCTTGGTGGTTAAACATTTAGGGTATGTGTACACAGAAGTTGTTTTTTTTTACTTTTTGAGGTGGTAAAAACTGCTTCAGGAAACTCTTCTTTTGAGTGGAGTTCTTGGAGGAGTTCTTAATTTCCTGAAGCAATTTTGAAGAGTACTCAACTGTTTTTGGAGGTTGAACTGTCTGGTTCGCAGTTTTTTCCATCAGGAAATGCTACAAAGAAGTGACATACATTTTCCTACCTCCCACCAGGTGGGTTTCAGAACCTAAGCTGGAAAAAAAACGCGCAAAAAAAAATAAACATGAGCAGCAAAGTAGTTTTACAATAGAAATGAATAGGAAGAATCTTTTCAAATGTTTTTTGAGCAAGCGACCCATAAAAGAACACTGTGTGGATAACCTTTAGGGTATGTTCACACTTTGCGGATTTTGCTGCGGATCCGCAGCGGATTTGACCGCTGCGGATCTGCAGCAGTTTCCCATGAGTTTACAGTACAATGTAAACCTATGGGAAACCAAAAACGCTGTGCATATGCTGAGGAAAAAAACGCGCGGAAACGCAGCGGATTGCATTCCGCAGCATGTCACTTCTTTTCTGCGGATTTTCACCTGCTCCAATAGGAAACTGCAGATGAAAATCCGCAGAAGAAACCGCAGTAAAAACCGCGATAAATCCGCAGTAAAAACCGCGATGGGTTTTCACTGCAGATTTTGGAATTCTGCTGCGGAAAAATCCGCAGTGGAATCCGCAAAGTGTGAACATAGCCTTAGGGTATGTGCACACGATGCAGATTTAGTGCAGAACTGCAGCAGATTTTTCTGCAGCAGAAACGCTGCAGAACTGCACTGTGATTTACAGTACAATGTAAATCAATGTGAAAAAAAAAAAGCAGTGCACATGGTTCAGAAAAATCTGTGCAGAAACGCTGCAGATTTCAAAGAAGTGCATGTCACTTCTTTTGTGCAGTTCTGCAGCGTTTCTGCGCCCCTCCATAATAGAAATCCATTGGTAAAATCTGCACAAAAAACGCATTAAAGAAACGCACAAAAAATGCACAAAAAATGCACAAAAAACGCACCTGCGGATTCTGCCAGGAGATGCAGATTTAGTGCAGATTTTATGCAGAAAATTCTGCATCAAATCTGCATCGTGTGCACACAGCCTAAGGGTATGTTCAGACATGGAGGGGTTTGTACTGTAAATCCCCAGTAAAGGTGCATTTCCACTCAATCGTAAAAAATTGATCCTAGATATACTCGATTCATGATAATTATGCAGTTCCAACAGGCTGCCTATCACCCAACGAGCAATGGAGACCGCTCGTTTGTAGCTCGTTTGCAGCGTATTCTGTGTAAACAGGACCTGTGCTGCCGAGAACAAAGGAAGCCTAAGTACACTAAGGACATGTGCACACTTTGAGTTTTTGCCTCTCTTTTTTTTTATGCATTTTTAATTGGAGATTTGTCACAAACCCTGAAGGATCCTGATGTCATCAAAGTCAATTACAATTTACTGAAGTGTCATGCACATGTTGCTTATTTCTGACTGGCAGATTTGGTGCAGAAAAATATCTGTAGCATGTCAATTCTTACATCATTTTTTTCAGCATTTTTTCATCACAAAATTTAAGAAAAATGCATGCAAATGGAGTCAAATGTGCGTTTCTGCTACTGTATTTTTTTCCTGCCAAGAGATGCAGAAATGGTGCAGAAATTTCTGCAGCCAATTACTGAAGGTGTGCACATAGCCTTAACAATGTATTACAGATTGCTGAGCAGACCGTCATCTGAAGCCTGGTCTGCCTGTGTGCACTAGTGTTAATCATTTACTGATCTATGGTAATGTAACACTGCCATCTCTGATAGATATATACCGTATATACATTTACAGTATGTGTGGATGGGGTTTTCCTTCGGTTGCTGTATAGAATCCTCACCAAATTGTGCAGCCAATCTGCCACGTGTGTATTAATAGTCTCATAAGGTGATTTTCTGTTTGCAGTACAGATATGACTGTATTTAGAAGGGACATTTGGCGAATTCTCTTTCTGTGACTGTTTGCCGTTTTAGGTGAATGGCAGTTGTTGGCATGTGTGGCTGGAAGGAAAGGCGCAGTCAGGGCTTCCCACATAATCCTGGGCTGGACGGCGTGTAATGACGATGAGCATCTGGTATTCTCAGGCCAGCTTTGCCTTCAATGGGAAGCAGATGGACTCGGGATAAGCTCTGCTAACAAGCTTTGCTCTTTTTACCTCTGTATGTGAACAAATCCCCCTTCAGTTGTTGTATTCGGACATCATTTTTTTTTTTTAGATCGGATAAAATGAAAGGTACTTTTATGTTCAGATTATTATTATTTTTTACTGTATTTTATTTTTGTCTATATATACACATGTATAGCACCTGTCTACCGGGTGGGAAGTAATTCTACAATGGGACACTATGGCCGAGAGGCCCCTGCCACAGTGGCACAGTGTGCAGATAGCTACTACCATTATAACTGAGCAGTGACATAACCTTCTACCTAATGGCCGTTGGCAGTAAAAGCTTTTCGCTGTCATTTGCTTCCTTCACATATTATCGGTGTAGTTTTTGGCCATGACGTGTACCACGAAGGTAGCCTGATAGTATAACAGATCCATGATGTAAGGATATTACCTCTGTATAGTGATGAGCTAATATACTTGTTAGATTTCCCAAGCACGCTCGGGTGTCCTCCGAGTATTTTTTTTTTAGTGCTCTGAGATTTAGTTTTCCTCCCCTCAGCTGAATGATTTACATCTGTTAGCCAGCATAAGTACATGTGGGGGTTGCCTGGTTGCTAGGGAATCCCCACATGTACTTATGCTGGCTAAGAGATGTAAATCATTCAGCTTAAGTGAGGAAAACTAAATCTCCGAGCACTAAAAAATACTCGGAGGACACCTGAGCATGCTTGGGAAATCTCGAGTAACGAGTATATTCGCTCATCACTACCTCTGTAGTATGGGTATCCGATGAAACCTCGCACATTGAAGTGCAGTAAGGGCCCATTGATTTCTATGGCCGGTGTATTGGGTAGTGTTTAGCAGCGCTGCCACATGTTAGGCATGCCTTTAGATCGGCAGCACTGAATTGTTTCATGTGCTTGGACTTTTCAGACACCTCTTGACTTGTACTGTACTTTCCTATGGATTTTTGGTCCTCTTTCTGAATTGAGAATCTGCGGCAATCAGCTGGAAAGTTGTACATAGCTGTAGTACAGTGGTGTGATTGAGCCCTCGAGGTTGTAATCTCATTGCACCTGACTGTGCGGGTTCCAGGAGTGCAGTAGAGGAAAGCTTTTTCTAACCGACCCTCCAAGAGGCTTATTGTGTTTAATATGGTGATGCCCGCTTGTGATATAAACTATTTGCTTAGATTTAGGTATAAAATGTAAATTCTTTATACAGTTAGTCCTCGGGTTATGTCTGTCTCGTGTTACGTCGTTTTGTGGTTACGACGCTTTATACAATGCCTCATTCCGACTTACGCGGTTTTGCGTCGTAAGTCAAACTACGTGCAGCGGCGGAAGAATAGAGGCCAGTACTGTACACTGTACCCGGTTACACGAGGAAAACAAGTCTCTTGCACGCCATAACACCCTAATTATGTAGGGCACTGTGTTAGGATAGGTGTTTGGATAGGCCAAGTGTTTGCAGTACTGTACTGTTATTATGGTACAGTACTGTATGAACGTATGGTCCGACTTACGTCAAAATTCGGTTTACGACGCCGCGTAAGAACTGATCAACGTCGTAAGTCGAGGACTACCTGCATAAGCAAATAGCCTCTTCACAGAGGCAAAGGACTTGAACTCTAGCGATCCGTAGTCCGTTAAGGCCGCCATTAACTCCAATGTCGAACGCATCGCTAGCGCACGCCCACAATGGGCGTGCACTAGGGATGTGCCGTCATTGAGTGACGGACACTGAGACGCGGGCTGCAGCGTTTCCGGGTCCGTCACTGCTAGCGCAATACCGGCACTTACGTTTACATCAGCCGTTACCGTATGTGTGGAACGGGCTGCTGTAAACGTAGTGTGAACCCAGCCTTACCACATGACTTGGGATAATAAGCCAAATTAGAAACTCCATTTGCAGTCCCATGTTTCAGGGTGTTTGCCACTCCTCAGTGCAAAGCAGGAAATCTGATTGGCTCTGACTCATGAACGTCTTTATTGCCTGTACTTGATCATGACAGAAGCTTTATAAAACTGTACATGAAGTTGCCCATCCGCGAGGCACCTGTAAATAATCATGAAACACTTACTGATGGGGCTGTAATTCTCAGAAGAGACGTTCTGGCATCAGCATGCTCACAAATGCTAGTAATATTACTCTTCATTCTCGGAGAGAAAAGTCTGCTTACATCAAAACCTAATGGCTAATGTGCATACAAAGAAGCACAGGTGGGATTCCCAAATCTGCTTTCTTACAAATAAACCGCAGGTATCGCTATCACTTACTGGACCGCTTGCTGCATTTTTGTAATAAAATCCCTGTTTTCACTTCTGCAGATCTCCCAGTTCTCTGAATGCTGAGATATGTATAACCCATCCACACCACTCACTGGCAGCTTTCTGTATACACTGTTCATAGGCAGAAAGCAGCCAATCAGTCGTGGGGGCGGGGTTATATAGAGCTCATGAATATGGAGGGCTACCTGGCAGCAGGTTTACTAGTGCTTTAGTGTTAGTTTGCTGATAAAACAGATTTTTTTCAAAACTACAGTAAGTAGCCCAGTAAGTGACACATCGCTGGAATCAATATCTGTGTCTTTACATTATGCTTAGGTGGCAAAAACCTGGTGACAGATTACCTTCAAATTCTTTTACATGGCCCACAATTGACATATATATAGCAGTCTGTGCCTACTTATCTCTGATATGATTGGACATTCGTGACACTATTTGAGTTTCCCCACATCTGTGTGAATCGGGCACATCACAGCCCTATGTGCAAAATTCTAGCGGAATGCCGCCTAATGTGACGGAGCGGACATTTCTGTAGGGGACTTGCTCTTTGCTGACTATCTGCCCTTGCCATTTGTAATAAAATGACTACACATACTGCTATACCGGTGGGAATGGCCTGATGCTACCCTATAATCAGTACAGGGTCACGAGAGAGGCCAGACCGGCACCACTGACCCTCATCACTCCTTCCCGTGTTTCCCTGTGTGTGATTTTCTGAGGAATGGTATATGGCTCTGGTAGTGAAGCCGCCTGATGTGTCCCTGCCTGTTGTGTGAGTCAGAAGGGAGGCAGCTCACACCCACATAGGGTTAGGACAAGACTTGAGGCATCGTGTACTGATCAGACAGTTAGCAGCCTTGGATCGCTGCCCTGCCCACAATACGCCTGTGGCAGCATCAGCGACGTTCTCCTCACACATTTATGTTGTACACTAAAATGTGTGCCAGGAAAACCCTTGGCGTCGCTTGAAGTATATCCAATGTAGGCCAAGACAATGTGCTTATGGCCTCCGTTGGATAGATGTGCTGCAAACAAAAAAGGTCTGGAACAATGTCATAGGCCATGCTCTTCCATACAGTGCCGGTGTACCATCATGGAACGGAAATCTGGTGGTAACCGGACACTGTGATGTATCCCACTGAATTCTGTTGCGGAGGGATATGTCGCACACCCCATGTGTAAAACAGAGGATATTAATGTGACCCGATGAGGCCTCATGGGGGATGATATACATATCAATATACATTTGTTGATTAGTTTAAGGTGATTGGTCATTTCAGGTTGTGGAGAGACTTCAGCATAAAGCAATGGAACTAGTGATCAGAAAGCAGGTATCTTCATGATTACTGCATCAAACATGAGTTGAGCAGAAGATTTGAGGCTTAGATCCGGGTGATAAGTTACATGTATGTAGTTGGGTCTGCTTAGTTTTTAACCATCCCTTCATATGCACACCTATGAAATAATGGCTTCAGGAGGCTTAGGGTATGTGCACACGTTGCGGATTTGCTTGGTGATTTTTCCGCACAGAATCCGCATCTCTTGGCAGAAAACGCAGGTGCGTTTTTGATGCATTTTGTGTGGATTGGATGTGTTTTTGAAAGCTAAATAAAGATCTATTATTGACCAAAAAAAAAAAAAAAAAGATTTGTGATGTCATTTCTTGTCCAACCTCCTCTTTTACATTTGTCCAACACACACTCCATTACACACAGATGGATACATGATAGCTAGAAGGAATGAGATAGCTAGATCTATATATAGATAGATCTATAGATACATAGATCTATCTATGGATAGATATACAGCACAGACCAAAAGTTTGGACACCCCTTCTCATGTAAAGATTTTTCTGTATTTTCATGACTATGAAAATTTTACATTCACACTGAAGGCATCAAAACTATGAATTAACACATGTGGAATTATATAATTAACAAAAAAGTGTGAAACAACTGAAATTAAGTCTTATATTCTAGGTTCTTCAAAGTAACCACCTTTTGCTTTTATGACTGCTTTGCACACTCTTGGCATTCTCTTGATGAACTTCAAGAGGTAGTCACCGGGAATGGTCTTCCAACAATCTTGAAGGAGTTCCCAGAGATGCTTAGCACTTGTTGGCCCTTTTGCCTTCACTTTGCGGTCCAGCTCATCCCAAACCATCTCGGTTGGGTTCAGGTCTGGTGACTGCGGAGGCCAGGTCCTCTGGCGTAGCACCCCATCACTCTCCTTCTTGGTCAAATAGCCCTTACACAGCCTGGAGGTGTGTTTGGGGTCATCGTCCTGTTGAAAAATAAATGATGGTCCAACTAAACTCAAACCGGATGGAATAGCATGCCGCTGCAAGATGCTGTGGTAGCGATGCTGGTTCAGTATGCCCTCAATTTTGAATCAATCCCCTACAGTGTCACCAGCAAAGCACCCCCACACCATCACACCTCCTCCTCCATGCTTCACGGTGGGAACCAGGCATGTAGAGTCCATCCGTTCGCCTTTTCTGCGTCCCACAAAGACACGGTGGTAGGAACCAAAGATCTCAAATTTGGACTCATCAGACCAAAGCACAGATTTCCACTGGTCTAATGTCCATTCCTTGTGTTCTTTAGCCCAAACAAGTCTCTTCTGCTTTTTGCCTGTCCTTAGCAGTGGTTTCCTAGCAGCTATTTTATCATGAAGGCCTGCTGCACAAAGTCTCCTCTTAAGGCCGGGGTCACACTAGACCGTAATACGGACGAGTGCAATGCGCTAAAAAATCGCATTGCGCTCGTCCCAATGTTAATCTATGGGGCAGCTCCCATCATCCGATATTTTCTCGGCCATATTCAGGATCCGAGTGAAATCGCAGCATGCTGCGATTGTCAGCGTATCTCAGCCGAGAATCGCCAAGGAAAGTCTATGGGGGTGAGAAAAAATAGTACAGCACACGGACCATCAGTGTGACTTGTGAGAAATTCTCAGGCATTGGGCAGGTGACAGGAAAGGCTCAGCCATTATTTGCTCATTTTGCAAGTGTGTGAGAAAATCTCGCCATACGGATGTCACACGGATGTCAAACGGATCATTTGATGCGAGAAAATCGCATCCTCGCACTGCACATGGATCACTGTTTTGGTAACATTTGTGCGATTCTCGTCCGTCAAAAACGGACCGTTTTTTTATACGTTGTGTGTGTCCCCGGCTAACAGTTGTTGTAGAGATGTGTCTGCTGCTAGAACTCTGTGGCATTGACCTGGTCTCTAATCTGAGCTGCTGTTAACCTGCGATTTCTGAGGCTGGTGACTCAGATAAACTTATCCTCAGAAGCAGAGGTGACTCTTGGTCTTCTTTTCTTGGGGCGGTCCTCATGTGAGCCAGTTTCTTTGTAGCGCTTGATGTTTTTTGCTACTGCACTTGGGGACACTTTCAAAGTTTTCCCAATTTTTCGGACTGACTGACCATTTCTTAAAATAATGATGGCCACTCGTTTTACTTAGCTGCTTTTGTCTTGCCATAGTACAAATTCTAACAGGCTATTCAGTAGGACTATCAGCTGTGTATCCACCAGACTTCTCCACAACACTACTGATGGTCCCAACCCCATTTATAAGGCAAGAAATCCCACTTATTAAACCTGACAGGGCACACTTGTGAAGTAAAAACCATTCCCGGTGACTGCCTCTTGAAGCTCATCAAGAGAATGCCTAGAGTGTGCAAAGCAGGCCGCAAAGCAAAAGGTGGCTACTTTGAAGAACCTAGAATATAAGACATATTTTCAGTTGTTTCACACTTTTTTAAGTATATAATTCCACATGTGTTAATTCATAGTTTTGATGCCTTCAGTGTGAATGTACTATTTTCATAGTCGTGAAAATACAGAAAAATCTTTAAATGAGAAGGTGTGTCCAAACTCTTGGACTGTACTATATCGATGCATAGATATATCTATGAATAGATGTAGATAGATATAGATAGACTAGATGGTGGCCCGATTCTAACGCATCGGGTATTCTAGAATATGCATGTCCACGTAGTATATTGCACAGGCCTCGTAGTATATTGCACAGGCCTCGTAGTATATTGCACAGGCCTCGTAGTATATTGCACAGGCCTCGTAGTATATTGCACAGCCCTCGTAGTATATTGCCCAGTCACGTAGTATATTGCCCAGTCATGTAGTATATTGCCCAGCTACGTAGTATATTGCCCAGTCACGTAGTATATTGCCCAGCCACATAGTATATCCACGTAATATACTGCCCTGTCACGTAGTATATAGCACAGCCCACACAGTATATAACACTGGCCACGTAATATCTAGCACAGCTCACGGAGTATATAACACTGCCCACATAGTATATAACACTGCCTATGTAGTATACAGCACAGAGCCACACGGTATCTAACACAGCCCACGTAGTAGATAGCAGTGTGGGCACCAAATCCCTGTTAAAAAAATAATTAAAATACAAAATAGTTATATACTCACCTCCTGGGATCCAGCGGAGCTTCGGCGATATGCGCGCGGCTGCCGCCATCTTCCGTTCCCAGGATGCATTGCGAAATTACCCAGATGACTTAGCTGTCTCGCGAGACCGCTAAGTCTTCTGGGTAATTTCGCAATGCATCGCCGGGAACGGAAGATGGTGGCCGGCGCGAGCGGCTCAGCGGACAACGGAGGGTGAGTATAGCAGTTTTTTTTTTTTAAATTATTTTTAACATTACATTTTTTACTATTGATGCCGCATAGGCAGCATCAATAGTAAAATGTTGGGGACACACAGGGTTAATAGCGGCGGTAACGGAGTGCGTTAACCGCGGCATAACGCGGTCCGTTACCGCCTGCATTAATCCTGTGTGAGCGGTGACTGGAGGGGAGTATGCGGGAGCCGGCCACTGACTGCGGGGAGTAAGGAGCGGCCATTTTCTTCCGGACTGTGCCCGTCGCTGATTGGTCGTGGCTGTTTTGCCGCGACCAAACAGCGACATGGATTTCCGTGACAGACAGACAGAAAAACGGAAGTTACCCTTAGACAATTATATAGTAGATATATCTATATTAAGTTAAAGGGGCCGAATAATACTGCACGCCCCATTTTTTCAGTTTTTGAATTTCCACAAAAATTTAAAATAACCAATACATTTTGTTCAAGTTTACAATTGTGTTCCACTTGTTGATTCTCCACCAAAAATTTAGATTTGGTATCTTTATGTTTGAAGCATGATATGTGGGAAAAGGTTGAAAAGTTCCAGGGAGCCGAATACTTCCGCAAGGCACTGTATGTCCATAGATAATGGCAAGGCCAATGTTTATTAATGAACCGTATGTTTAATTTAGAATAAAAATGGAAAAAAATTATGTGGGCTCCCACGCAATTTTCTGCACCAGAGGGGAAAAGCCGGGGGCCAATATTTGTAGCCTGGAAAGGGGGTAATACCCATGGCCCCTTCCCAGGATATGAATATCAGCCCGCAGCTGTCTGCATAGGGGGACCCCCCAAAAATGACGTGGGGTCCCCGTATATTTTATAGCCAGAAAGGCTATACAGAATGCTGCGGGTTGATGTTCAAAGCCTAGGAAGGGGCCATGGCTATTGCCACCCCCCCCCCGGCTACAAATACCAGCCCGCAGCCGCCCCATAAATAGCGCATCTCTAAGATGCTCCAATACTGGCACTTAGTCTCTCTCTTCCCACTCCCGTGTAGCGGTTGGATATGGGGTAATAAGGGGTTAATGTAACCTTTGTATTGTAAGGTGACATTAAGCCCAGTTAATAATAGAGAGGCGTCAATACGACACCTATCCATTACTAATCCTATAGTAGTGAAAGAGTTAAAAAAAAGACACAGCCAGAAAAAAGTATTTTAATTTTCTTAATTTCATCATACTTACAACCACGCCTAATTCCTGCGACGCCCTCGATCGCCTGCAAAAAATAAATAATAAACCAACCGTATGCTCCCTTTCCGCCGTAGCCCAATTAATAACGAGTGTCCCACGACGATTTCCCCTATAGAACAGTGACATAGAGTGATGTCAATGGCTCCTGCAGTGCATCACTGGAGAGTTTACTGTAGTTCATTGCTCTCACTTGATGGCAATGCTGCATGGGAATTTTCCCACAAAGCAGTGCTGCAAGTGAGTATGAACTATACTGTACTCACAGCGGCGGAAGGATACCTTCCGTCATTGTATCGCCGGAGCCCCTGGGAGAGTGGTCGCATCAGCTGATGTGGCAGCTCTCCACGGGAGATCGTTGTGGGACACTTTAATTGGATTACCGCGGATCAGGGAGTATATTGTTGGTTTATTATTTTAATATTTCTTACAGGTGATCGATGGTTTCCGGATCAAGGTGATTGGTGAGTATGTATTGTATGTACTCTATGTATTGTATGTACTGTATGTTGTATGTACTGTCTGTACTGTATATGTGTTTTGTTTTTTTTACATTCAACACATTAGCCGGATGATGGGACTATTACTGTCCCATCATTGGCTAATGTGTCAATCACTGTAGCAGGCATAGCCGACGATGCCTGCGCGTGCACGCACACACATACACACACACACACACACACACACACACACACAAAGACCCCCGGCCAGACCGCAGACCCCGCCCGCACACACTATACACGCACACAGTCACCGCCCACACACTCCTGATCTGCAGCGTTTTCATCCGCAGATAAACTGCAGATCTTTTTTACATCTGCGGTTTTGCTGCGGTGTGCCCGACACAATGGAAGTCAATGGGTGCAGAAATGCTGCAGAACCGCACGAAGAATTGACATGCTGCGGAAAATGCACCGCAGCGTTTCCGCCCGGTATTTTGTGCAGCATGTGCACTGCGGATTTGATTTTCCATAGGTTTAAATGCTACTGTAAAACGCATGGAAATCTGCTGCATTCACAGGCAAATCCGCAACGTGTGCACATAGCCTCATACTGGCTCGCCTGCTTTCCCCGCATGGTAGATTGCTTGCTGCCCTTGTAAACTGTGCTCCTAGGCTGCAGCAGGAAGCAACTGTGATTTCAATAGCTGCTTGATTGCTTCCTGCTTATGGTAGATCCAGCCTCGGAGGGAAAGAGGAGGACGATACACACCCAGATAGCAGAAGATGGATGTAATGTGATGATTGTGCTGAGAGAACTGCCGGTATTGAGGTTTTCTTTGTATTTTTGTACTATAAATTGTAGTAATGTATAATTAGTAAGTAATGTTCTCCCAGTTGGCTGCGTTTTTGTTTCAGTAGAGTAATCTGCATGCAGTGGGTGCAGAAGGGTTGTTTTTTATTATTAAAGGAGTTCTTCTATGAAAAAGAATAATGTATAAACTAACAGAACCTTTAAAAATAAGCAGTTTGGCAATGCATGAACAATTATTCTTCTCTGTCAAAATATCTTACCTTGTGTGTCAGTGGTAGCAACCAATAGTTTCTGCTTTCCCTGAAATATCGGTCTACCTTCGATAGCAGACTTGTCTCTTCTGGTCCATTGCTCTGTCAGTGATGTGGCTCATTCATTCTTCTATTGTTCTTCTCTGCTTGTTAGATCTGATTTTGAGCATTCTCTTATCGTGACAAGATCACTATTGGGAGGATCACTAAGGGCCGTGAAATATTTTCAATATTCAATATAAGTGAACCTTTCAAGATTTCCCTTCAGGGTGGCGAAAAAGCTGCCAAAACAGCTCAAATTAGGGGTAGACACCAGGAAAAGTGGCATCAATTGACCCAGAGTACAAATAGTATAATTGCGTAGCATGGATGCATGGGACAGGGCTTGGACCAGCATTTCTGGCTTAAACATCGCAGTGACAGGTGTAGGCCTGGTGCTCGGAGAGCCCTGCCAAATTCAGGCTATACACATGAAGGAGACCCAACTTGGAGTCCAAACATTTCCAAAAATTAGGGGCAGAGACAGGAAAAAGTGGCATCAATTGACGCACAGTAGAAATTTGATAATGGGACAGCAGCAGTCAGCCATGGGCCATGCATGGGGTGTCTGGGTCTGGGACAGCATTTACAGCTTTTAATTTAAGTTTAAATTAAGACATTAAGAATAGGTGGGCGATGGACAGGTGTAGGCCTGCTGTGCTGAGAGTCCTGATACCTCATGCAACAGCTCAAACTGCTTTTCTCAGGTGGCACAAATATCAGCTTCGTAGACTACTATTGTTAGAAACTTTTTAGGATAGTAACACAGGTTGTTGACTGATAGTAAGTGCAGGCCTGCCGGTCTGGGAGCCCTACTGCTATAAGCACAACACATATGAAGGAGACCCAACCTGAAGTCCAAGCTGTTCCAAAAATTGCCACAGACCACTAAAGTGGCATAAATTTACCCAGAGTAGAAATAGTATGATGGGGCCTTGACACCCCTTCCACAACAGGCAACACACCAGATGGAGGCCCAACTTGGAGTGTCCACATTTCATAAAATTGTTTTACAGCAGCTGTAGCAACAGCAGGCACAGAATCCACGACAAAAGTGTCAGACTGCAGTAGCTCGAGATCAATGCTGCACACTAAAAATTACACTCTTGCCTAGTCTGGAGATCCATGACTTGTTCATCTTGAAAAGTTAGGGTGTCTACACTTTCAGGGGACAGCCGAATGTTCTTATCTGTCAGGACACCAACAGCAGCGCTAAAGACCTGTTCTAAGAGATTTCTGTCTCCCAGGCATGAAAAAGCCTCCAAGGCGAGCTCAGGCCACTTTTCCATTTTTGAAGACCAAAATGTCAAATTACATTGATATTGAGCTTCAGATACTCCTGTACCATCCTCTCCAGTCATTCACAATGTGTCAGACTTGTACTCTGTTCTGCTGATGCATATGCTGGTGTAAAAAATGTGTGAAATGACTCCCAGAAATTGCTTCTGCCACTTACCCTGCTGCTGCTAATGATTTTGCGTTGATGGCTCAATGTTCCCTTGGTTGGACGTCTATAACTGCAATGCACACTGCGTGCCTCACTGCTGTCTTGGGCTAAACCACTCTTAAGATTATCTAAAAGCGTGCTTCGATACACCAGCATGCGGTTGTCCCTTTCCAGGGGTGGGTGGGAACCATCTGGCAAAATTTACTCTTGTACCATGGATCTAACAGAGTGGCAGTCCAGTAGTCCGCACTATTTCTATGGCCAGGGCCACACTTGGGTGTGCAGTGCTAGAAATTCTCACAAAACTCTTGCATCAATACGCGGCACAGCAGCTGGCACTCAGGCACAGCTGGCATAGAAATACATGCAGCCGCACGCTTCGGTCCCAAGTGCCGGCGGCAGTGCCGGGTATTGATGCGAGAGACTCGTGCGATTTTCTCGCACTGCACACACAAGTGTGACCCTGGCCTAATCCTAAGAATACGGGCATCATGTTGCAGATAGTGCAGCAAGAAGGTGCTAGTGTCGGGCGCTTCCATGAGGTCC
Source organism: Ranitomeya imitator (assembly GCF_032444005.1). Classification (NCBI taxonomy): domain Eukaryota; kingdom Metazoa; phylum Chordata; class Amphibia; order Anura; family Dendrobatidae; genus Ranitomeya; species Ranitomeya imitator. The sequence goes on along the minus strand of NC_091286.1, from coordinate 564,361,248 downwards.
AAGTCCATGGTGTGTTGGTGGCGAGTTAACCCTCAAGCTTGCTTCCTCTGTCCCCTTCCGCCAACCACGGACAACAGAGCGGGGATCATTTATACTCTGCATCTCCTGGTTGTTGTGCGCCCATCACCTCTCCCTTAAATCTTCCTCTATTTATTCCTTGGCTGCTGCACCTTCGCTAACATTTTGTCTAATACATTGAGCCTCCTCAATCTCTGTAATCCACCCTCCCATGGCACCGGCCTGTGCAACGACAGACCGGAACTTAGAGATATTGTTATCCTTCCGCAGCCTCCTCTGCTTACACCTCTTCCTCTGGGACTACCACCTCCTCCCTCAGACTATTCAAGTGTGCTCCAGCATGTACAACCCCTGGCAAAAATTATGGAATCACCGGCCTTGGAGGATGTTCATTCAGTTGTTTAAATTTGGAGAAAAAAAGCAGATCACAGACATGGCACAAAGCTAAAGTCATTTCAAATGGCAACTTTCTGGCTTTAAGAAACACTAAAAGAAATGGAGTACAAAAAATGTGGTAGTCAGTAATGGCTACTTTTTTTAACCAAGCATAGGGAAAAAATTATAGCATCATGAAAAGCAAACAAACAAAAAAACAATCCAAGACATCACTAGTGATGCTCACTAGGAAGTGAGTGACCGTGCTTTCTGCAGCAGCGCATCCAGGCTGGCATAGTGGCGGAGAAATTGCTGTACTACCAGGTTGAGGGCATAAGCCATGTGTGTGAGGTTGCCCCAGCGTAGGGCCGCCACCAAGTTTACACACTTATCACACACGGTCTTCCCTGTGTCCAGGTTCAGTGGAGACAGCCATTGGTCAAACTCAACCTGGATAGCTGTCCACAACTCTTGAGCTGTGTGACTGCGATCTCCAAGGCATATTAATTAAAACAGTGCCTGATTGTGTTGAGCCCTGGCTGCGCAATACAAAGGTGGGTGGATTCTCTTTGCACTGTTGAAACGCATGTCTCATTAAGGGAGAGGTTGAGGGTGCAGGTGGAGGCAGAAGCAGTGGAGGAAGTGTTAGGTACATAGGTTTGTCCCGCAAGCCTTGGGGATTCTAAAACTTGTGGCCAACAGATTGGGGATGGTGGAGTTCAAGCTCTTAGCTTTGCCATGTGTAGGACTTCGGGACCGAGGGCTGGCTGCTGTGCTGAGAGACGGTGGAGTACGGTGAACACAAACTGCTGGACTGTGAGTGAGGTGGAGGCGGAGATGTTATGGTGGATTGAGAAAGATGTCATGCGCTCTGTGAAACAATTACAGCAGGCATCTCCACTTTCGGAACAGCTGACAGGCTCTCACTCACCCAAACTGTAGGGGGGTAAACAAATGGAGATTATGTGGCTGGAGACCTGTGTGAGAACACTTGGTACCATGATGGAGGAGGAAGAAGCAGCAGATGCGGGTGATGGGACAGCCACTGGTTGGCAAGGCCCACTAGTCCACATTTTAGTGCAGTGAAATTCCGAGACTAACACATGTTGATTTCGCATGTGCCGGTTCATGCATGTAGTAGTCAAATTATTTCAATTTTTGCCTCTACTGAGTAGTTTTTTGCAAATTTGGAAGATAACATGAGTTGGATCATCCATTGCAATTTCAAAAAAAGGCAACCCTTGCTGCCTCTGCCTACTGCAGACCCGCGCTGCTGCTGGCCACAGCCAGAGTTGGAGCTAAGGATGCAGTGCTTGTCATAGTTGCATCACTCAGTGTCTGTGAGGCAAGCTGCAACGTAACCTCCTCATCTTCCTTCTCTCCACCTCCTCTGCTGAGCTACTCAGCTGCATGCCTCTGGGTTCACGCTAAGTGGGATCCACAACCTAATCGTCATCCTCTCTGTTCTCATACTCCTCACCCTGATAGTTACCCTTCTCTTCCTGCCCTGACCGCACAGTACAGTCCACGTATGCCTCATCAGAATCACCTCCACCCCCGGGTTTAATGTTTGGTGAAGAGGCTCTGAATTCTTCTCAGACCCTACTTTGTCTGGCCCCGGATCCAACTGAAAAAAAATTTGGACATTGGTGCAGATGCTTTCCTCTTCTTGAGTCTGTGAATTTTTGGAGCAGAACTCTGATGCCCATGGAATAGAATGTGTGAACAGCTTTGCAGACTTTCCATAGTCATTTTTTGCATAGATAATGTGGTCCAGACACACTATCAGCAGAAAGGATTTAAATTCAGAAATGTGGCCTGGTGTCTGGATCACAGCATTAGCGCAAACTATTTAGATTCTGAAATGTGGACTCCTGCCTGCATCACAGTATTAGCACAAAAGATTTAGATGCTGGAAGGGCGATTTGACACAAGATCCGACCTAGGTGAAGTAGCTGATAATAAACCACACAACTATCTGACTACCTGCGCTGTTACGCTGACAAAATGGCTCAAAAACAACGTCCGCTTTTTATATGGAGAGGGACATGCAACTTCGGCAGCCAATGATAGAAGCCCTTGTATCTGGAAGTTGTGTATGTTTTTTACACCCTGATTGGCTGCCAGAATCTCCAGACATTAAGTTAATTTAAAAAAAAAAAATACAGTCCGCCGCTAATCTCCACACCCCCTCCCCTCATCAAACATGTCCCTACCCCCCCCCCCCCCCCCCCCCCGCTCATCATACAGTGCCGCTATCCAGCCAAAATCCTAACAAAAGCATTAGTGGAAACGCAATAATTTACCTAGCTTTGGCCAAATATTGCCGATTTTTTTTTTTTTTAGGAGAAATGCTCAGGAATCTGAACACGAATCCGATTGTGCAAAGTTTTTGCTGAATTTGAGATTGGTGAACGTTTTCAGAACAAGTTCGCTCATGTCTAGTTAGTACACAGCCAAACCTGCTTTCTGTGCGACGGTGTATCAACGAGCTTTAGCTGTAATGTGTTCCTGTGGCAGGCATCGGTTTTATGGACTTGGGTGCACTGCTGCTGTTTGCCAACAGGACAGGAATGGAGCGGAGATACACAGGAGAGAATTCTCTAAAATGGAGGCAAGAATTGTTTTTGAACACCCAGACCCCCATAACCTTTGTGCTGTACTTTGACATTAGACTGGTACTGTTGAGCATGGGTGGGATTAGCAATTTTACAGAGTCGTTATTCCATGGGCACTGACTGCATGCGTGCTTAAGTGCTGATAAGGGGTGATGTGGTGACCGCTGGCTTCCTCCCGCTCTCCTGTTTTGCTGTTGCGGACGTTTGGGCTTTATTTGATTAAGGTATATCTCAGTATGTTGTTACTACTCTGCCCACGTCTGTATCACAGCCATTATTACTGACTGACATGATGTCTTCATTTCGCCATGCACAGGGGTAACGGAGCCATTGATCTTACATATTTATATCATGTATTTTGCTATTTGTTCATTGTGTATATGTGATTGTTAGCCAGGTTTCACCCATCCCGTTCTTGTTGTTTTTGTGCACTGTGGTCTTACCCACTTTTTCTCTCTGGTTTTTATATTAATATGATTGTATTTAATAAAGTTGTAGATTTTTACACTATACCTCTGGCCTTTTTGATCATCTTTTGTCCTCTTTGGGTTTTGTTAAGTGCTGATATGCATACATCTGTGTTTATGCTGTTGAAACTACATTTTGCCCCTCTTTCTGACCAAAGAATTCTGTTGTGGAAAATTTCATGTAGAAGGGCCAAGGGCGGGAGAAGTAGAAAAAAGCAGAGACTGCCGGATATGTGGCTTTGATAACTAAAGACTGCCTCTCTGATGCCACCTATAGGCAGATACTATGTAAGACAATGTTGTACACATTGAAGAGCCTTGAAACCTATAAATAGGGATATCAGCAGGGCCGTATTTAGAGTTTATGCTGCCCTAGGCACTTTTCGTTCTGCCTCCCCCATTGGTGAGTATAGTATGACACTATCAGCTGTGACTTAGGCTACTTTAACATCAGCGATTTTTGACATTTGCGGCAGTTTTTCCGCATCCATAACGGATCACTTACGGCAACAGTGCGTTCGGCCTCATTCATTCCCTATGGGACTTGCGGACATGTGAGGCACTTGCAGTTTTGCCGCGATCCGGCACTGCTAGCAGCAACAGGAAAAAAAATGCTGCTAGCAGTGTTTTTTTGTCTCGCCTCAAGTGCAAAACCTCAAGTGTCGCACATGTCCGCAAGTCCCATAGGGAATGAATGAGGCCGAACGCAGAGTTGCCGGCCCGTAACTGATACTTTACGTGGCAGATGCGGAAAAACTGCTGGATCTGCCGCGAACGGAGAAAATCGCTGATGTGAAAGTAGCCTTAGCAAACCTTTCCAGTTGTCATGTGAGAATCTGGTGAATCTCATGCACATTACATGGTCAGTTGATTCAGCCATGGTTGCAAGGTTTGACAGATTTCTAAAGGGAACCCCCTCTTCAGCCTCACCCTGTCGGATGCAGGATGCAGACTTCCCTCAGCAGCCTCTCCTCACTCCCGTAAGCAGCCTCCACCTGCCAGATGCAGCCTCCCCTAGCCTCCCCCTGCCAGATGCAGCCACCTCAGCAGCCTCTCATCTCACCAGCCTCTGATCTCCTCAGCAGCCTCCCCTCTCCTCAGCAGCCTCTCATCTCCTCAGCAGCCTACCCTCTCTTCTCCTCAGCAGCCTCCCCTCTCCTCAGCAGCCTCTCATCTCCTCTCCTCACCAGCCTCCCCTCTCCTCTCCAGCCTCCCATCTCCTCACCAGCCTCTCCTCTCCAGCCTCCCATCTCCTCACCAGCCTCTCATCAGCAGCCTCTCATCTCTCCTCACCAGCCTCCCCTCTCCTCTCACCAGCCTCCCCTCTCCTCTCCTCACCAGCCACCCCTCACCAGCCTCCCCTCTCCTCAGCATCCTCCCCTCTCCTCAGCAGCCTCCCCTCTCCTCAGCAGTCTCTTATCTCCTCTCCAGCCTCCCATCTCCTCACCAGCCTCCCCTCTCCTCACCAGCCTCCCATCTCATCTCCAGCCTCCCATCTCCTCACCAGCCTCCCATCAGCAGCCTCTCATCTCCTCTCCTCAGCAGCCTCCCCTCACCAGCCTCCTCTCACCAGCCTCCCCTCTCCTCTCCTCAGCAGCCTCCCCTCTCCTCAGCAGCCTCTCATCTCCTCACCAGCCTCCCCTCTCCTCACCAGCCTCTCATCTCCTCTCCTCACCAGCCTCTCCTCTCCTCACCAGCCTCTCCTCACCAGCCTCCCCCCTCAGCAGCCTCCCCCCTCAGCAGCCTCCCCTCACCAGCCTCTCATCTCCTCTCCTCAGCAGCCTCCCCTCACCAGCCTCTCATCTCCTCACCAGCCTCTCATCTCAGCAGCCTCCCCTCATCTCCTCTCCTCAGCAGCCTCCCCTCACCAGCCTCTCCTCTCATCTCCTCTCCTCAGCAGCCTCCCGTCACCAGCCTCCCCTCACCAGCCTCTCCTCTCATCTCCTCTCCTCAGCAGCCTCCCCTCACCAGCCTCTCCTCTCCTCAGCAGCCTCCCCTCACCAGCCTCTCCTCTCATCTCCTCTCCTCAGCAGCCTCCCCTCACCAGCCTCTCCTCTCCTCAGCAGCCTCCCCTCACCAGCCTCTCATATCATCAGCAACCTCCCCTCACCAGCCTCTCCTCTCCCCTTAGCAGCCTCCCCTCACCAGCCTCTCCTCTCCCCTTAGCAGCCTCTCCTCTTAGCAGCCTCCCTTCACCAGCCTCTCCTCTCTCCTTAGCAGCCTCCCCTCTCATCTCCTCTCCAGCCTCTCATATTCTCCCCTTAGCAGCCTCCCCTCTCCTCACTCACATCAGCAGACTTCCGTGTCCTCTCTCGCCTCACTCCTCTCTGAAGCTTCCTCTCACACTGCCCGCCTCCTCTCCCTGCTCACCGCCGACTTCAGTATCTTCTTCAACAAACATGACATGCTGCTCAGCTCTGCAGTCTGCTCCTACATTAAGAAGAGCGGGCAGCATGTCACATGACCGGCGTCAGGACCATGATGCACTTGGGCCTGCCGGCTGCTGCTTAAAGGTACAGCACCCATTTCTGGATGCCAGATGCACACTAACAAGTAATGCCCTGATAGCGGGCGGCCCTGTGCCCGAGACCCCCTCCCCCCCCGCAGCAGCCGGGGCTGAGGTGGGTGTGTGGGTGGGGTGACCCCCGAACCTTAAAAAAAAAAAATTTATTTAAACTTGCTCAGGTGCCGCCCCCTCACATCGCCCCGCCCTAGGCATGTGCCCTCAAGTGCCTAGTGGCAAATACGGCCCTGGATATCAGCCATTCCAGAGAGGTCCATATGTAGACAGCAAGGCTTCTAAGTTTTTGCTCATCAGTACTCAGTAGGGTACTGGTTGCCGGAGTGTGATGCTTTCAGCCCAATTGTTCTTTTTCCTTTTAATGGAGAGCTAATTTGCATGTTTCCCAAGTTGCATGGAGTCAATGTCTCCACAAGGAGGAACCAAACCTTCCAAAATCTATAATTAATTTGGCCATACACATTAGATCAGGGGTGGACTTACCATTGGTGCAACCTGTGCAGCTGCACAGGGGCTCAAAAGTTAAGGGGACCCATTTGACCTCCAAAACATTTGGAACTGTGCACTATGATGAGCTATTGGACTGCAAAGGGCCCATTCATTGTTCGTGCACAGGATCCCTCTTCTGCCCGTGTTCCCACCAGTGCATTAGATAGTTGTCGGTCAAACAACTCTAGCTTTCGGCAAGAGCTACAGGTCCTTCTCAAAAAATTAGCATATAGTGTTAAATTTCATTATTTACCATAATGTAATGATTACAATTAAACTTTCATATATTATAGATTCATTATCCACCAACTGAAATTTGTCAGGTCTTTTATTGTTTTAATACTGATGATTTTGGCATACAACTCCTGATAACCCAAAAAACCTGTCTCAATAAATTAGCATATTTCACCCATCCAATCAAATAAAAGTGTTTTTTAATAACAAACAAAAAAACCATCAAATAATAATGTTCAGTTATGCACTCAATACTTGGTCGGGAATCCTTTGGCAGAAATGACTTCTTCAATGCGGCGTGGCATGGAGGCAATCAGCCTGTGACACTGCTGAGATGTTATGGAGGCCCAGGATGCTTCAATAGCGGCCTTAAGCTCATCCAGAGTGTTGGGTCTTGCGTCTCTCAACTTTCTCTTCACAATATCCCACAGATTCTCTATGGGGTTCAGGTCAGGAGAGTTGGCAGGCCAATTGAGCACAGTAATACCATGGTCAGTAAACCATTTACCAGTGGTTTTGGCACTGTGAGCAGGTGCCAGGTCGTGCTGAAAAATGAAATCTTCATCTCCATAAAGCATTTCAGCCGATGGAAGCATGAAGTGCTCCAAAATCTCCTGATAGCTAGCTGCATTGACCCTGCCCTTGATGAAACACAGTGGACCAACACCAGCAGCTGACATGGCACCCCACACCATCACTGACTGTGGGTACTTGACACTGGACTTCAGGCATTTTGGCATTTCCTTCTCCCCAGTCTTCCTCCAGACTCTGGCACCTTGATTTCCGAATGACATGCAAAATTTGCTTTCATCAGAAAAAAGTACTTGGGACCACTTAGCAACAGTCCAGTGCTGCTTCTCTGTAGCCCAGGTCAGGCGCCTCTGCCGCTGTTTATGGTTCAAAAGTGGCTTTACCTGGGGAATGCGGCACCTGTAGCCCATTTCCTGCACACGCCTGTGCACGGTGGCTCTGGATGTTTCCACACCAGACTCAGTCCACTGCTTCCTCAGGTTCCCCAAGGTCTGGAATCGGTCCTTCTCCACAATCTTCCTCAGGGTCCGGTCTCCTCTTCTCGTTGTACAGCGTTTTCTGCCACATTGTTTCCTTCCAACAGACTTACCATTGAGGTGCCTTGATACAGCACTCTGGGAACAGCCTATTTGTTGAGAAATTTCTTTCTGGGTCTTACCCTCTTGCTTGAGGGTGTCAATGATGGCCTTCTTGACATCTGTCAGGTCGCTAGTCTTACCCATGATGGGGGTTTTGAGTAATGAACCAGGCAGGGAGTTTATAAAAGCCTCAGGTATCTTTTGCATGTGTTTAGAGTTAATTAGTTGATTCAGAAGATTAGGGTAATAGGTCGTTTAGAGAACCTTTTCTTGATATGCTAATTTATTGAGACAGGTTTTTTGGGTTATCAGGAGTTGTATGCCAAAATCATCAGTATTAAAACAATAAAAGACCTGACAAATTTCAGTTGGTGGATAATGAATCTATAATATATGAAAGTTTAATTGTAATCATTACATTATGGTAAATAATGAAATTTAACACTATATGCTAATTTTTTGAGAAGGACCTGTATGTTTGCTGCCTGATCCATACCCAAGAGCCATTGAGAAAAGACATTTCTGGATGACTGCGTATCTGCGGGAGAATAATGCAATCAGCCAAAATCGGATATACTCAAGTGACCTCTCCCCGACAATTACTTGTCCAGGGCCTTCATACACACTAGATCAGTGTTTCCCAAACTCCAGTCCTCCCGGACCCCAACAGGTCCTGTTTTCAGGATTTCCACAGGTGATGGAAGTATCAGGAGTTCTCACTTGTGCAGCACTATGGAAATCCTGAAAACATGACCTGGACGGTAGGTCGAACCCATCAGCGGGTTCATCCAACATTAAACAAATGTGCTTAGAGGCCTTAAAGACCAAGTTATTGATCATCCTTGTATGTAATGAGGACTTTCCAAGTTGCACTCAGCTGGTGTCTGAGCCTCCTTCACATGTCTCATGTCCACCTTTCTGCTGGCGGCACACTGATACATTGTACATGGTGCTCTTCACATGTCAGCTCTTTGCTGACCAGTGATCCACTTTAAAAAAACAGACACGTCTGAGGTTGATTTGCAGCCCAAACTTGATCATGTAAATGAAGGGGTTACAGAACACAGACAGCACACAGACGCCATTTGAGTTTGCTCCATGTGCTGTGTGTTTTTCATTGACGTATTGCAAGGAAAAGGGTTTTTTTTGCATATGGGACAATGAATAACACAAGGGTAGTAAAAACAAACACATTGACTGAAAATGAATGGATGCAACTTTTAATACTTTGTGACCACTGCACTTGGGTCCATCCTGATCACTGAGCACCTGATTAACCCTCCGTCACATACAATATTCGGACTAACGAGTTCACATACAATGTGCCTGTCAGGCGCCTGCTGGAAAAATACCTATAATATCTAATGTTTGCAATTTCAGTGCTCTAAAAGTGATCAGTGACCTTCATAGGGATGTAATAAAAGAGACTACACATAATCAGTTGCAAAAAAAAACATTTACTTAACATAAAACTAATAACTATGAAATACAAACTTTTCAAAACTCCCGCCAAATAGTCCCCAGTTCGACTCTCTCAAAAAAATGTACAAAGAAAATTTTTGAACACAAACTTAATTTTAAGGTACCTTAAGTACTATTAAAAACATATTCAATCAGAAGTAGATGCTGAGGTTTCCCCAGAAAAGTCACACTTGCAGAGCAAATAGCAAGAATTACACACCATTTTTGCATGTGTCAGGCAAATTGCTTTATGACATTTGAGACATTCATAATTTGAAAGCCTTCTGATTCCGCTTTCCGTTTGGCAGGTGGTGCATCTCCTTCTTTTGTGAGGTGGTGCAGATGGTGACTTTTCACCATCATCTTCTGGGCAGAACCTTTTGAGCTGAACTTGAAGGCGAGAGGGGATACTGATTGTTTTCACGCTTCTCCTGCGTAGCTCTCCAAGTACTAGTTCATGGGCCAATTTTTTCAGATACAATTGTCTACGGAGTGGTTCAAGCTTGTTTTCAAGATAAATTACTTGTGAATTTATACCACCCAAATTCAACATAGCAAAAAATATGACCATTGGCCAGCGTTTGATGTTTCTGCTGACGTTGAAAGTGGAGCACATCTGATCTGCTGTATCCACACCCCCTTTGGTGGCATTGTAAAATGTAATTATCTCCGGGTTTTTTTCTGCCCCAGTCCCAGGATCGATGGCAGCATCATCATGAAGTGTTGATAGAAGAAGTACGATTTTTTTGGCATGTGGTACATAGGAAACTAAAGCCTTTCCATTATGGAATGCAAACATACTGCTGTACTGTTGTCTCTCTTTCACACTTACAAACTGTGGCGGCAATTCCCTTCAGCTTCTGAATTTTCAGATAATCAATCAGATCACAACTTGTAAACCAATTGTCAGCTGTAATATTGCGACCCGATCCAAATAAGGGTTCAGCCAGTCTTTTTACAACATCAATGGGTTTGTTGCTCACACAGTAAGGACCTTCTGGTTGTTTTCCTGCATAAACTTCCAGGTTGTAAGTGTAGGTCTTACTGGCATCAACAAGGGCATACATTTTTATTCCATATTTGTTTGGCTTTGATGGAATATATTGACAAAAGGCACATCTACCACGAAAACCAGGGAGCATTTCGTCAATAGTGAGATTCTCTCCAGGGTAATAACTTTGTTTACAGTTTACAACAAATCTTTGAAATATATCACGAATTGGAGCAAGTTGGTCATGTGTTTTGCGTTCGGTTCGGGTAGTTCTGTCGTCAAACCGAAGGCAACGAATTAGAATCTTGAATCTGTTTATAGACATAACAAGGCTAAATTTTTCAACTCCATCCCCATCTTTACCCCAAAGTTCCTCCAAACTTTGTCTATTTGCCCTATAAGCTCCTGCAAGGTACAGTAATCCAAAAAAAGCACGCAGTTCTGTTTCATCTGTGGGCTTGATGGTTCTGTTGCAGATGTACTTGTCCTTTATAATGTCTATATATTGGTTGGTATATGTGACAATAGAGTCCAGAATGTCATCTGTAAATATACTGTTCCAGCATTCAACTGCAGTTTTTGCATTACGTGCAGTTCCTATTACTGCAGGAAGGTGAGTAATAATGTTTAAAGGTTCCCTACGTTTTTTCTGGAATGGCTTCTTGTTCCATTTAGTATTTTTATCTTTTCCAATATAATATGATCCAACTTCTTCATCCTCACCACTGTCACCATCTTGCTCTGTTTCAGAATCCAGGACACATTCTTCCACCTCATCATGAGAATCAATCTCACTTTCCTCTCCTAAATCCTCATTCAGTGTGAGGTCTCTATCATCTAACAGCATGTTTGTTACTTCCTCAACATCAAGTTGTTTGGATAAATTGTACATTTTCCTCTCCATTTCAGCAGATAATCTGAAGCAAGAGAAGGAATATGTTAGGGAACTACTGTGTATGCCTGAGCAGCACACTTTCTTTTATAAAATCTCCCTTATTTCTATGAAATATCCTCACATTTTGTGCTATACATTCATAAAACAAGCTAAATAAACTATTGTGATGAATAAAAACATAAAATACCAACCTTACTGAATGTGACGTATTCACATACAATGAGCCTGAGAGATCTGTGCAGCTATATCCTCTCCCCTGAAGCTCTGAAATCCAACTGTGATATCAGGTTTCACAGACCTTCAAGAGACAGGAGACTACCTGGAGGGAGGGGGTTTCCTCACAATCTGGTGAGGAAGGAGAAATGAAAGTAAAAGAGAAGCGCCTGTCAGATCAGTTGTATGTGACGGAGGGTTAAAATGCAGAAAGTATTAGTGGCTGTAAAGGGGTTAACACGGTGGAATTTCTCTGGCCTCATACAGGCAGATTCTGTTATTTATAGGAGAATTTTCTGAATTCCAGAGAGAATTGTGTCCAGATGCTAAGACCGCAGGTCTCATAGTCCAAAGTGTGATCCTCCCTACTTGTCTCAGGTCCCTTTTGGCAATGGAAGGTCTAAATGAGCCAAATTTTGTTTTGTGATTACCCCGGGAAGATTCATTCATATCTTTTCAGATTAGTATGATCTATAAATGGCTGACAGTTCTGCAGATAGTGAGTTGTCATTGTACTTCTTCGAATACTTTTATTTTTTCTTTTGTTGTCTGCATTGTCCATTATATATACTGTGTGTGTGCGTGTGCGTGCGTGCGTGCGTGCGTGCGTGTGTGTGTGTGTTTGTGAGTGTGTGTATATCTGTATAACTGCAAAAAAATGGAAGGAAAGAATATTTTTATAATTTTTATCTAAGGAGGTGACAAAGGGGGATGTGATTTTACTATTTTTTTTTTCTTTTGATCACTGTGATGGACCCTATCACCATGCTCAATTTCCTATTGTTGCCTGGTACTGGCCGGCAGATCTCGACAGGTGCACTGCTCATGCACCCGCCATTTTTTTTTTTACCCAGGAAGATGACCCCGGCTGGGGAACGGACCATTAGGGTCCCGGGATGGAGGGAGTCTTGGGGGCATAATTTCTCTCTCTTCTGACATACATACAAAGACATACTGATGGGAAATTTAGATTGTGAGCCCCATTGGGGACAGCGATGATAATGTGTGTAAAGCGCTGCGGAATATGTTAGCGCTATATAAAAATAAAGATTATTATTATGTATATCATGTCAGAAGAGAGAGAAATCATTGTAACAGCCGGCACACTTTTCTTTTTTGTGATCACCGTTATTTACTGAATAACGGTGATCACATGATCGGGGACCAGAAAATCCAACCCTGATCATGTTCTTCGGTGTCTCTGTGTACCGGTAACCGAGATTTTCCGACTCTAGAGGACACTACAGCCTTATTCCCAGTTGCCGTTTTACGCATTAAGACGGCGGCCACTTAGGGGTTAAAGGTAATTTCTCTGTAAGATCAAACTCCATCCAGCCCCCACAAACCACATATGTGGGCTTGCAGGTCGTTGAAATGTAAATCCATCTACATCTTTGTATTTTCTATCTGTCCCTGCATTCTGCAACATTAAGTGGTCTGGGCATGACCAAGCACTTAAAGGGAAGGTACCGCGTTTGTAGGTCATTAATAAATCACTGTAATGTAGCATAACATGCTGCTATAACCAAGTTTGAAATGCATGTGAAACAGATTTCATGTGTTATATGAGTTTAAAGAATGCACTGGGGGCTGACATCTTGGTTTTGCAGCAGTAGCAGGGCACTATCAGTGTCAGATTACGGCACCCCATGGACATAGGGTCAGCGCCGGTCTATTATCTCCTATCTGTAACATTGCAGCAGCATTAGCAGTGAGCTGGGCACGCCTCTGTGGGCTGCACAACTCACTGCTGTAGGTGTGACTAGCTGCCATTTTATTAGAGCCCTGTGCTCTCTATCGCAGGACAGAAGCGCTCACTGCTCCTCTGTACTCCAAGCAGGCACGTCCTCTGCTCTCACACGCTGCCCTGTGTGCTTCTCCTGCCATGTCTCCCCCTCCCCCTCACACACAGTCCCTGTGATCTCCTGTAAGCTGCACTCACAGCCTGCAGAGAGGAAGGTGACACCTGGAGAGAGAGCAGGAAGGGCAGCTGACAGGACAGGGATTAAGGTGGGGGAAGGGGGATGGCAAGAATGTTATTCACAAAAAATGCTGCTGAGTCTACTGTGTTCTGCTCCTCTGTAAACAAGCTGTGCCTCTGATGCAGTAACTGCTGGTGATAGCAGGTCACAGGGCAGTCACACACAAAATGGTGCTGCCCTGTGATGCTGCTCTTCATTCTTACTGTTAGCAGAAAAATTGGGGCAGTAACTGCTGACATCACCATTTCCCTCCCCTTTTGGGTGGTCTAACATCCCTGGGGCAGAGCTGCTAAATCTTACTATAGCTGCTTGAGGTCTAAAACGGAAAATGCTCCCCCTAGTGGTAAATATGTATATTTGTAGAAAAATATATAATATTTTTCATATAGAAATGTTTGCAACAGTGCAAACATTGCATTAATACATTTTAATTACTATTTTAAGCTTAATTTCACAAAAAAAAACAAAATACAAGAAAACTGGTGGCACCTTCCCTTTAAGGAGCCACTGCTTCCAGTGGTTGTTTCTCTGCCCAGCATTGGCCTGTGCATCTTGATTCGTAGCTTACCTCCGGATTTCCTTACATGGCACCTGAGGTCACAAAGGCAATGAACTCCTCAATCAAGCTAGAGAGACTGGGCGAGGAAACAACAGGCAGTGGCCCCTTAAAGGGATTGTCCGGCCTTAGGGTACAAGTCCGCAGTGACTCTGTGAGTGCAGACTTGTGAATCCTCACAGCGTGCATAGGACGTGCTGAGAGGATTCTCCAAGGGGGTCCTAGCAGCAGGACCCCCACCAATCTGGAAGTTATCGCCTATCCTGGAGATAACCCCTTAAGTAAAATCATAACAATAAATCGTGATACTTTGAATTTTTTTTTTATCGTTACTTTTATGTTGTGGAGTTCAGAGTCATTTGTGTCATCAGATAGATTTAAAGGTAGCAATTATTGTGAGCTTCAAAGGGTGAAATTCACATGTAACACACAGTCCAAGGTCCGCAAAGAAGATGGAACTTTGCTCAGCCTTTCCTTCGTTATATCTGTTCTTACACTGCATCCAAGAGCTGTCAGCATTCCGCATTATTCACACATCCATGCCCTCAAATTATAAATATTTTTCCCATCCTATTGGTATTCCGTTTTTCCGTTTTTCATCTCTCTGCATTCATGTTGTCCGCTTTACCATCCATAGATCATCAGGGGTTTTGATGTTTCTTCAAAATTGGTTGTTGTTTGCCAAGCTTCTGCTAGAAATCTGTAAGGCTACGTTCACATTAGCGTTACGCTAATGTGCATCGCTGTTTAACATAGGGGACGCGTGCGTTTTTTTGTTAGCGTTTTTCGACACGTGCGTCGTTTCCGACGCTAGCGTCGGATGCAAGAAAATGCAACAAGTTGCATTTTTCGTGCGTCCGATTTTCGTCAAAAAACGACGCACGCGTCGCAAAATGCAGCGTTTTTGCGCGCGTTTTTGGTGCGTCGCACGTTGCGTCGCCGACGCACCGGCGCGCAACGCTAATGTGAACGTAGCCTTAGTGAACCCTGACCTGAATGGCTGAGTTCTGTCCCCAAAACAGGCCAGGATAGCTATAGAATATAAAAGGTGTTGGTGAGGCCCATGTACGCCTCGTGGGCTCATCTCCTGACTTTTCTCCCTGTATGTTGAATTAGATTGTGTTGAGTGAAGTGCCTAAGGGTATGTGCACACGATGAAGATTTAGTGCAGATTTAGTGCAGAACTGCAGCAGATTTTTCTGCAGCAGAAACGCTGCAGAACTGCACTGTGATTTACAGTACAATGTAAATCAATGTAAAAAAAAAAGCAGTGCACATGGTGCAGAAAAATCTGCGCAGAAACGCTGCAGATTTCAAGGAAGTGCATGTCACTACTTTTGTGCAGTTCTGCAGCGTTTCTGCACCCCTCCATTATAGAAATCCACAGTGGTAAAATCTGCACAATAAACGCACCTGCGGATTCTGCCAGGAGATGCAGATTTAGTGCAGAAAATTCTGCACCACATTTCCTACGTGTGCACATAGCCTAAAGGTGCTACAATGATAACCAATTGGGAAAAGAATCTGACCTCTTATAAGGTCATGTAATGTTTCTGGACTCTGTTTCCTAATAAATCTTTTTGTATTTTTCAGCCAAAGACCACGGGGCAGACACTACTGAGCCGAGCATTCACTCATCTGAATGTGGTGGAGACTGACTATTTTGGCATCGAGTTCCAGACTGTGCAATCACAATGGGTACGTGAAGTTTCTACGTGTCACAGACTGGACTAATAAATGGATCTGTATCTGTTCGATAAAACACTACTTATGCGTCATCAATAAACCCGCTGCTGTGTACATGAAATATTAAACATTTTCCAATTTGTTTTTATTCCATCTGGTTAATGATGTAGGATATTTCATTCCTGAATCACAAAGTAAGCAAAATGTCTATAATTAAGCCTCTCTGGAGCAGATCTGTATCCAGTCATTTGGAAAGTCTTTTATGCTGTGCACATGTGGCTGTGATGCAGTTTCCATTTTTGGATACATTTTTCATGTTACAGGATTAACCATTTGTTCCCTAAGCTTTACTTTTAGTTTATGGGTATTCAACCAAATAACACAATACATTATTGTATTAGAATAATTTGACTGGATATTGATGACATATTGCTAAGATATGTCATCAGTTCCTCATTGCAGTGGGTCCTACTGCCGCGATTCGAACTTAAGGGTACCGTCACATTTAGCGACGCTGCAGCGATCTAGACAACGATCCCGATCGCTGCAGCGTCGCTGTGTGGTCGCTGGAGAGCTGTCACACAGACAGCTCTCCAGCGACCAACTATGCAAGGTCCCCTGGTAACCAGGGTAAACATCGGGTTACTAAGCCCAGGCCCGCGCTTAGTAACCCGATGTTTACCCTGGTTACCAGCGTAAACGTAAAAAAAACCAAACACTACATACTTACATTCCGGTGTCTGTCCCCCGGCGCTGTGCTTTTCTGCACTGACTGTGAGCGCCAGCCAGAAAGCACAGCGGTGACGTCACCGCTGTGCTCTGCTTTCCGGCTGGCCGGCGCTCACAGTGCAGAGAAGCACAGCGCCGGGGGACAGACACCGGAATGTAAGTATGTAGTGTTTGGTTTTTTTTACGTTTACGCTGGTAACCAGGGTAAACATCGGGTTACTAAGCGCGGCCCTGCGCTTAGTAACCCGATGTTTACCCTGGTTACCAGTGAAGACATCGCTGAATCGGCGTCACACACGCGGATTCAGCGATGTCTGCGGGAGATCCAGCGACGAAATAAAGTTCTGGACTTTCTGCGCCGACCAACGATGGCACAGCAGGATCCTGATCGCTGCTGCGTGTCAAACTCAACGATATCGCTATCCAGGACGCTGCAACCTCACGGATCGCTAGCGATATCGTTTAGTGTGAAGGTACCTTTAGTGAAAGTGCTGACATCTATTTCATAGGGATGTGCTCGGCAAGTACAATAAAGATCAAGTAGCTACAATGAATTGAGCTCTGTTCACACTTTTGGTTGGAGATTCTGCTGAGGTTTCTATTACGCTTTTATTTATTTAATTTTTTTTTCAACACCAAAAACGGCACAGTCAGGATTGTTCATCTTGTTGGAAAAAATACTAAAAAGTTTGATCAAAAGCCTCAAAACACAACATTAAAAGGAGTGGTCCGAGGTTCCAAATAATTTTCATCCGAAATCCCTATCTATTTAAAGGGAACCTGTCAAACCCCAATATCGAAAGTGAGCTAAGCCCACCAGCAACAGGGGCTTATCTATAGCATTCTGTAATGCTGTAGATAAGCCCCCGATGTATCCTGAAAGAGGAGAAAAAGAGGTTAGATTATACTTACCCAGGGGCGGCCCGGTCCGGGGCCTCCCATCTTCATACGATGACATCCTCTTGTAGTCCCGCTCCAGCGCAGGTGTAC
The DNA here is from genome assembly GCF_032444005.1 of Ranitomeya imitator. Taxonomy (NCBI): domain Eukaryota; kingdom Metazoa; phylum Chordata; class Amphibia; order Anura; family Dendrobatidae; genus Ranitomeya; species Ranitomeya imitator. Next base: position 564,343,914 of record NC_091286.1, on the reverse strand, counting down.
TTTGTCTGCCCTGTTGAGGGCCTCTCTGACCTTTCCCGGCACCTGCGCATAGCAGTACTTTGCTCTGCCCTCAACAGTGCAGATAAAGTACACCTGCGCCGAAGCCGCAGCCTGAAGACAGGAAGAGGATGTCATCGTAAGAAGATGGGAGGCCCCGGACCGCGACGCCCATCGGACCGGGACCGCCCCTGGGTGAGTATAATCTAACCTCTTTTTCTCATCTTTCAGGATACATCGGGGGCTTATCCACAGCATTACAGAATGCTATAGATAAGCCCCTGATGCTGGTGGGCTTAGCTCACCTTCGATATTGGGGTGACAGGTTCCCTTTAATGCCATAATCTAAACTATTTCCTAATATACTTGAATTAAAAATTCCCTATCAGCTTTTATTTCTTTATTTTTCTACTTCCTTTTTGATGACGCTTCCTTTGAGAATCCCAGTGCATACTGGGAAACTCAAACAAAGAGTCATCAGTTGTCAGATGCTGCAGTCATCAGTGACACTCGTTTCAGGGGCTGCGTTATTCTCTATGCACATCGCACAGCGTTCAATCATTGCGAATGCTCTATTGCCGACTCAGATCAGCAGTAAAGAGCCGACAACAGAGCGCAATGTCAGAATAACCAGCGTGCGGAGAATAGTGTTGCCCCCATAAGTGACTTCACTGGTCTCTGGTCATTCTGACAGTGCGCTCTGTTGCCGGCTTGTTACTGATGATCTGAGCCGGCAAAAGAACACAATGTCTTTGTGCAAAGCATTCAGGGTTTAGCCAAGCCAAACGAGTGTCACAGATGAGGCTTCGATTCTGGGAGTTGGCAGAGGCTGCGGCAGTGACCACAGTCCCCTGATGAAGCTTTGTTTGAGTATCTTAGCATGCACTGTGATTCTCACATGAAGCTTCATCAAAATGAAACTGGGGAAAAAAAAGAAACTGTTATTGTCTGTGCACACGTTCAGGATTTTTCGCGTTTTTTTGGCCGTTTTCTGCGGAAAAAAATGCTAAAAAAAACACATACATAAGCATCCCATCATTTTTAATGCATTCCACAATTCTTGTGCACATGCTGCGCAGCATGTTCATTAATTTTGCGGATTTTTCGCATTTTTGCCACTATCTTATTGCATTGGCAAGCTCCGGAAAAAAATGCGAAAAATCCGCAAAAAAAAGTATGCGGATTTCCTGCGGAAAAAGTCCAGATTTGCTCAGGAAAATTCTGCATACTTTCCTGAACGTGTGCACATAGCCTTAGTATAGTTGTGGAAGGATAGGGAATTTTTTGAGGCATTAAATAGATAAGGATTTAGGAAATTAATTTGGCTTTCGGACCACCCTTTTAAAGCTATGCTCACAGGTATTGTTTTTGCTGCATTTTTTTAATGCAAATTGAAAGCTGCCTTTTACATTTCCAGCAAAAGCTTTGATATTTTGAAAATCTCATGCACACAAATGTTTTATTTATTTATTTTTTTCTCCCAACCGAGCGAGAACTGCAGTTAATTTTGACATCTGCAGCATGTCAATTCTTTCAAAGTTTTTGCAGCATTTTTTTCACGCCCTAGAAAGCGTGAATAAACACTGTAAATAAAACAGTGGTGATTTTTCGACATTTTTTGAAGCGGTGTACAAAAAAAAACCCTTAGCATTTTTTTTTTATAATTATTTTATCGGCATATTTGATATTGCTGCTACCGTAACTACTGTGAGGAAGTGACCAGTGTCAGATGTAGGGGTCGCTGTATGTTCTCCCCCAGGATCTGCATGGAGGCGTGTTGAGGCCATGGGGGTGCATTGCGGTCACAGGCGTAGCTGTGATTACAATGCGGAATAAAAAGTAAGTGTTAGTCTAGGGCAAACTATTTGTCCAAGGCAGATTTAAGAAAACCTGTTGGACTTTTGTGTTTTGAATTGGACAACAGGATGGTAGTGGTGCAGTCCATTTCATTTCAGGCCCAGGTTTTCCATGTGGCCCATGGCCACAGATTCCAGTTAAAATCTCTGCAGTAAAGGGTTTGGGTGTCAGGGCCAGAGTCCGTTTGGTGTTTGCTAGAGTGCAGAGCAGTCGGCTCTGCAGAGCTCCACCTGTGTGCGGCAACACAGGCAAGCGGAGCCAAATAGCCAAGGGAGCTGAGAAGTCTGGCACCTACAGCATACACAGCGGTGCAGTTGCCCACGGCAACTGGTTTCGGAGGTGGACTGGTGTGTTTATTGGCTGTAAACTGGAGGATATAGTCCCGGCTGTGATCTGGAGGATATTGTGTGCTGTGCATTATTTGGGAGTTAAACACTAGAGAGACTTTTGTTTTGAACTTTCTTGGGTCACTGCCTCATCACTGCACAGTGTGGATACTGCTGCATTACACTACATACCTTTTTAGTTGGGATTGGTGCTAGTACTGACTATGACCGCTGCGGCAGGGTATGCGCTGTATGATGCAGCTGATACCGGCTTTCGATAGGTCACGTTCATCTCCTGAACTCGTGAATGTGTTTAGGCCCACGTAATAGTAAGTCATGGAGCAGGTAGGGATGTTAGTTAATGGGATATGCTTGGATCCATCAGGAAAAATAATCCATTGGCAAAAGATATGCACTAGTTTGAAAAAATTATAAAAGCCGTCATTGGCTGCCTGCTCCACCCTCTGGATATCCCTGCGGATTGGTTATCTCATTAAACCACTCAAAATAGAAATGACCAGTTAGAGAATAGTAGCTAAAAGATCTGTATAATTAGAGTAAAAGTTTTACAGCATGCTAGTAATTAGTTTTAGATTTGTGGCTGTAAAATAGATATGTTCATAAAACAACGTATATATACTCTGATCGTGTATAATATTAAAGGGGTGTGTGTGTTGTAAGAAAATGTTGTAAGGTAGACAAAGGGACATTAACCTCATGGATCAATGGCAGATAGTGTCACAACTCTGTTGTTTGGTGTCTTGCGACCAGGGGCTCCTTCCCTGTCCCTAATGCTGTTCCCCGGAGTACTTCTGATGGGGAAGTAAGGTCTTTTCCAAGCATGCTCGGGTGTTGAACAGCCGCCAGACATGCTGCCGCGGGGTCTCAAACATAGTATTAGAGCACGCTGAAGACACTCGGTTAGCACCCGAGCGTGCTCAGATAACGCCTCATCCAAGCACGCTCGCTCATCACTAATAGGGATGGACTTGTTAGTTAAAGACATTGCAGCATGGAGAAGCCACCCAGGACTGACTATGGACTAGTCAGCTGAGACACATAGGGCCCAATTTGTCCAGCTTTCACTCCAAAATTCGCTTTGCAAAGTCACAAAATGTAACCACAACTTGGAGATGTGCTAAAATGCGTGTAACTGGGGCGAGACGGGATGCCAAAGCTCATCTAATTAATGACGAACTTGGGCGGGACGGCAGAACTTTCACTCCAGTGCCTTACTAGAATAAGATTTCTTGCATGGTGCATGCCACTTGTCAGACCCTCCCGATTCATGAAGAGGGATGCGCCACCATCAGGGGCTTGTGACTGTAGCATGTCCCCTCATCCAGACTAACAGTCGCACTCAAAAAATCATATCTTTAGTAAAGAAAAAGATTTTTTTCAATCACAAAAAAGTGCAATAAATTCACCGCAGTCAGGTCATATGAGGAAGGCAAAGGTAACGTTTCGACCCTATCTTGGGTCTTTTTCAAACCTTGCTCCTCATATGGAAGGTCATGAAAGGGGTCGAATAATATTGCACGCCCCACTTTTCAGTTTTTGAATTTCCACAAAAATTTAAAATAACCAATAAATTTCATTCAACTTCACAATTGTGTTCCACTTGTTGTTGAAAAATTTACCTTTGGTATCTTAATGTTTGAAGCATGTTTTGGGAAAAGGTTGAAAAGTTCCAGGGGGCCGAATACTTTCGCAAAACACTGTATCTACCTCAATTCGTATCACAAGCCCCTAACGGGATTCTTGTACCATTTGTGCCCAATTTCTCTTCATAACCTTCCATATGAGCAAGGTTTGAAAAAGACCCGAGATAGGGTCGAACGCACTTTTTTGTGATTGAAATAAATCTTTTTATTTACTAAAGATATGATTTTTTAAGTGCAACTGTTTATCTTTATGATGCCGTCTGTGGATTAAATCCAATTCCAGTCTGCACCTCCATTATAGCAGACTGACATGATCTACGCTTCAACGTATGATTTTGTTGCACTCTCTTGTTTATGATGCCTGTGGTTCGGGCAACATCAATCAGACTTCAGGTTCCCTTTAATGCGGACACTGTAAATATATATTACTGCAGCTTTATTTATTTTGTTCCAACCCTTCTCTCTAGACCTCCCTGAGGTTGTATTTCATTGTGTTCTTTTAAAAGTTGAATTGCCTTTCTCCAAAGGAGTATTTGGCAGAAAATTGTAGAATTGCTCCAGCATTTTCTGTAACGAGTACAATTAATTATCCCATTCACTAAACTTCCTAGTCCTGCAGCAGGTTGGCATCCTCATTATTAATGGTCTTGCAGATTGTTAATTCAGCCCTTGAAGCAAGGGTCCTTTGATGATAACTAAGCACTTCTTTTAGGGATTGCTCATGTTAGAGCACAGTGTACTCATGGGATGTTTTACTACAGAACCACAGAGCAATCATGTTATTCAGTTAATAGGCTAGAACTCAGTGTTTGCAATACAGGGGTTTCACTGTCAAAAGTATCGTTTTCTTTGCTTACATTTTAAGCAAATGTCAGAAACGTCTACACCCACCAAACCATTTATGTTTTTGAAGCCTTTTGAGAGATATGTCTGTCGATCCCTTTATGAGCTCAAAACACTGCTCTATGAGCAAGAAATCACATGGTTAAATTGTCTGGAAGTGCACTAGGACGTGAGGATGCACTTCTAGTTTCTCATCCTCGCATTGTATTTCCTACCTAGCAGCACCCACCTCCTTCTATGACAAGATGTTTACTGTGGTACACCGCCACTGACCTATCAATCAGTCAGTCAGAAAAGGGTGCTGCTGGATAAGAAATACAATAATAACCTATATAATTCTCCACCAAATATTGAACAGTCTCCTCTAGTAACACAAACTTATATAATCAAGAAATGTGTCTAAATCATCATAACAGTATCATATTAAATTTAAATAGAGAAAAACAAAAAAGGAGTAGTTAAAATAACGTTGCGTTTTATTTTTTATTCAGATATCTAAAGAGTACATGTATACATAGTAAGTGGTCTGTTAAAAGAACAAAAGTGACTGTAGAACCCCCCAGATATAACCCCTCCTAAAGTTTCCAGTAGAAGGAAATATTAGGAATTCAACTGGTAATTACTAGACAAAGATATAAAATATAATATAAAAAGAAAAGAATATAACTCCAAGTAAATCATACTTCTGTGAAATCGAACTGTCCACTTAGGAAGCAACACTGTTTGACAATCAATTTCACATGCTATTGTGCAAATGGAATAGACAACAGATGGAAATTACTGGCAACTATCAAGACACACTCAATAAAGGAGTGGTTCTGCAGGTGGGGACCACAGACCACATCTCAGTACCAATGCTTTTTCTGGCTGATGTTTTGGTCACTTTTGAATGTTGGTTGTGCTTCACACTCATGGTAGCATGAGACGGACTCTACAACCCACACAAGTGGCTCAGGTAGTGCAGCTCATCCAGAATGGCACATCAATGCGAGCTGTGGCAAGAAGGTTTGCCGTGTCTGTCAGCGTACTATCCAGAGGCTGGAGGCGCTACCAGGAGACAGGCTAATACACACGACGTGGAGGGGGCCGTAGGAGGGCAACAACCTAGCAGCAGGACCGCTACCTGTGCCATTGTGGAGGAACAGGAGGAGCACTGCCAGAGCCATGCAAAATGACCTCCAGCAGGCCACAAATGTGCATGTGTCTGCACAAACTGTTAGAAACAGACTCCATGAGGATGGTCTGAGTGCCCGACGTCCACAGATGGGGGTTGTGGTCACAGCCCAACACCGTGCAGAAAGCTTGGCATTTGCCACAGAACACCAGGATTGGCCAACTTGCCACTGGTGCTCTGTGCTCTTCACAGATGAAAGCAGGTTCACAATGAGCACATGTGACAAAGTCTGGAGACGCCGTGTAAAAAGATCTGCCTGCAACATCCTTCAGCGTGACCGGTTTGGCAGTGGGTCAGTAATGGTGTGGGGTGGCATTTCTTTGGAGGGTGCACAGCCCTCCATGTGCAGAGGTAGCCTGACTGCCATTAGGTACCGAGGTGAGATCCTCAGAACCCTTGTGAGACCATATGCTGGTGCAGTTGGCCCTGGGTTCCTCCTAATGCAAGACAATGCCAGACCTCATGTGGCTGGAGTGTGTCAGCAGTTCCTGCAAGATGAAGGCATTGAAGCTATGGACTGGCCCACCCGTTCCCCAGACCTGAAGCCGATTGAACACATCTGGGACATCATGTCTCGCATCATCCACCAACGTCACGTTGCACGACAGACTGTCCAGGAGTTGGCGGCTGCTTTTGTCCAGGTCTGGGAGGAGATCCATCCGCAACCTCATCAGGAACATGCCCATGCGTTGTAGGGAGGTCATACAGTCATGTGGCGGCCACACACACTACTGAGCATCATTTCCTTGTCTTAAAGCATTTCCACTGAAGTTGGATCAACCTGTAACTTTATTTTCCACTTTGATTTTGAGCATCATTCCAACTCCAGACCACCATGGGATATTAGTTGTCATTTACGTTGATCATTTTTAGGTTTTATTGTTTGCAACACATTCTACTATGTAATAAATAAAGATTTACATCTGGAATATTTCATTCAGTGATATCTAGGGTGTTGGATTTTCGTGTTCCCTTTATTTTTTTGAGCTGTGTGTATATGTATGTATGATATATTTCCGTAAAAGGCATAATGATCTATCAGTATGTCAAAGCAAGACTTATGAATCTAAAATAGTAATATGCACAACATAAGTATCAAATATGTAGCAGTAGAATACAGCTGCGATTACAGCTGCAAGTCACTTGGGATATGTCTCTATCAGTTTTGTACATCGAAAGACTGAAATTCTTGCCCATTCTTCCTTGGCAAACAGCTCGAGCTCAGTGAGGTTTGATGGAGATCATTTGCGAACAGCAGTTTTCAGCTCTTTCCACAGATTCTCAATTGGATTGAGGTCTGGACCTTGACTTGGCCATTCTAACACCTAGATACGTTTATTTGTGAACCATTCCATTGTAGAGTTTGCTTTGTTTGGGATCATTTTCTTGTTGGAAGACAAATCTCCGTCCCAGTCTCAGGTCTTTTGCAGACTCCAACAAGTTTTCTTCAAGAAATGGTCCTGTATTTGGCTCCATCCATCTTGCCATCAATTTTAACCATCTTCCCTGTCCCTGCTGAAGAAAAGCAGGCGCAAACCATGATGCTGCCACCACCATGTTTGACAGTGGGAATGGTGTGTTCACGGTGATGAGCTGTGTTGCCTTTACGCCAAACTTATTGTTTGGCATTGTTGCCAAAAAGTTCAATTTTGGTTTCATCTGACCAGAGTACCTTCTTCCACATGTTTGGTGTGTCTCCCACGTGGCTTGTTGCAAACTTTAACCCCTATCTGACCTCGGACCAGATCCCCTGCTTTGATGCAGGGCTCCGCGGTGAGCCCGCATCAAAGCCGGGACATGTCAGCTGTTTTGAACAGCTGACATGTACCCGTAATAGGCGCGGGCAGAATCGCGATCTGCCCGCACCTATTAACTAGTTAAATGCCCCTGTCAAACGCAGACAGCGGCATTTAACTACCGCTTCTGGCCGGGCGGCCGTAAATGACGTCATCGCCGACCCCCGTCACATGATCGGGGGTCGGCGATGCGTCTGGATGGTAACCATAGAGGTCCTAGAGACCTCTATGGTTACTGATGACCGGTGGCTGTGAGCGCCACCCTGTGGTCGGCGCTCACAGCACACCTCCATTTCTGCTACATAGCAGCGATCAGCAGATCGCTGCTATGTAGCAGAGCCGATCGTGTTGTGCCTGCTTCTAGCCTCCCATGGAGGCTATTGAAGCATGGCAAAAGTAAAAAAAAAAAAAAAAAAAAAAAATGTGAAAAAAATAAAAAAAATATAATAGTTTAAATCACCCCCCTTTCCCCCCAATCAAAATAAATCAATAAAAAAAAAACAAATCTACACATATTTGGTATCGCCGCGCTCAGAATCGCCCGATCTATCAATTAAAAAAAGCATTAACCTGATCGCTAAACGGCGTAGCGAGAAAAAAATTCGAAACGCCAGAATTACGTTTTTTAGGTTGCCGCGACATTGCATGAAAATGCAATAACGGGCGATCAAAAGAACGTATCTGCACCAAAATGCTATCATTAAAAACATCATCTCGGCACGCAAAAAATAAGCCCTGAACCGACCCCAGATCACGAAAAATGGAGACGCTACGAGTATCAGAAAATGGCGCATTTTTTTTTTTTTTTAGCAAAGTTTGGAATTTCTTTTCACCACTTAGATAAAAAAATAACCTAGTCATGTTAGGTGTCTATGAACTCGTACTGACCTGGAGAATCATAATGGCAGGTCAGTTTTAGCATTTAGTGAACCTAGCAAAAAAGCCAAGCAAAAAACAAGTGTGGGATTGCACTTTTTTTTGCAATTTCACCGCACTTGGAATTTTTTCCCCGTTTTCTAGTACACGACATGGAAAAAACCAATGATGTCGTTCAAAAGTACAACTCGTCCCGCAAAAAATAAGCCCTCACATGGCCAAATTGACGGAAAAATAAAAAAAATATGGCTCTGGGAAGGAGGGGAGTGAAAAACGAACACGGAAAAACAAAAAATCCCAAGGTCATGAAGGGGTTAAACAACACTTTTTATGGATATCTTTGAGAAATGGCTTTCTTCTTGCCACTCTTCCATAAAGGCCAGATTTGTGCAGTGTACGACTGATTGTTGTCCTATGGACAGACTGTCCCACCTCAGCTGTAGATCTCTGCAGTTCATCCAGAGTGATCATGGGCCTCTTGGCTGCATCTCTGATCAGTCTTCTCCTTGTTTGAGATGAAAGTTTAGAGGGACGGCCGGGTCTTGGTAGATTTGCAGTGGTGTGATACTCCTTCCATTTCAATATGATCGCTTGCACAGTGCTCCTTGGGATGTTTAAAGTTTTGGAAATCATTTTGTATCCAAATCCGGCTTTAAACTTCTCCACAATAGTATCACGGACCTGCCTGTTGTGTTGCTTTGTCTTCATGATGCTCTCGATGCTTCAAACAGAACCCTGAAACTATCACAGAGCAGGTGCATTTATTTGGAGACTTGATTAAACACAGGTGAATTATATTTATCATCAATAGGCATTTAGGACAACATTGAATCATTCAGGCTATGTGCACACTTCAGGATTTCTTGCAGAAATTTCCTGAACAAAACCGGACATTTTCCGCATGCGGATTTTTCACGTTTTTATCGCGGTTTTTGCGGATTTTTCCGGAGGTTCTGGTATGCAATAATATAGTGGGAAATCCGCAAAATAATGAACATGCTGCGTTTATTTCCGCGATGCGTTTTTTTTCACAGAAAAAACGCAACATATGCACAAAAATTGCGGAATGCATTCTAAATGATGGGATGCATATGTATGCGTATTTTAAGCGTTTTTATTGCGTTTTTATAGCGAAAAAATGCGAAAAATCCGGAAGAAATCCTGACGTGTGCACTTTGCCTCAGAGATCCACAATGAACTTCTGGAGTGAGTTTGCTGCACTGAAAGTAAAGGGGCCGAATAATATTGCACGCCCCACTTTTCGAATTTCCACAAAAAGTTAAAATAACCAATACATTTCTTTCAACTTCACAATTGTGTTCCATTTGTTGTTGATTCGTCACCAAAAAATTACATTTGGTATCTTTATGATTGAAGCATGATATGTGGGAAAAGGTGGAAAGGTTCCAGGGAGCCGAATACTTTCGCAAGGTACTGTATAGGGAAACCAAAAGGGGAGACTTTATTTAGGCTTTTTTTTTAAATTTAGTAGGGGGGGGGTGGAAAAACCGCTCTAGACAGAAGTGTTATATGTATTGATGTGGCAAATTTATGAAAAATGAAAAGATTTTTATCAATACTGTTTAACTTTTAATACTGTGCATAACTGTCTTAATTTTTTTTAATCAAAGTAGTTTATGCCGTTTCAGAAATCTGTCAGTTTTTAAAACTGTCTAGTCTAAGTTTACAAAACCTACTAGTTGGCTTACTTTGTGCCAGAAATGTGCAGCACAATTTTGGCACATTGTGTTGCAAAGTGAATTATTCCAGAATTCTGGTGGATATAAATATCCCCCACTATACAGCTCTCTGATACATTTTGTGCAAATCGCATTGACCCAGCCACAAACAAGCCTTAAAAGGAGGGTTGTCTACTGTTCGGACAACCCCTTCTCAATCCGTATGTTTTCTCCAGAGGGAGTGAGATGGCAGCAGCTCTCGCTTCCTCCGGATGTGCGCGATTTATCTGAAGTCGGCTGCAGGGATCTTGTGGCGTGACAATGTCACGCAGTCCCTGGGAGACATCGCGGGAATGGCGTTGGCACCAGAGGTGAGTATAGGTGGTTATTTTACTGGAGGCAAGCCTATGGATTGAGAATGGGGGTTATCAGAGTAGTTGAAATCCCCTTTTATTAAAAAAAAAAATTCCCGTCATGAGAAATTTCCCCCCAAGATGTCAGAGAGATGTTTGGAGGAATTAGATTATTTTGGCATCTCTCTCTCCCTGTTATTATAATTATTTGTGACTGTTGATGCTTAGTATGTGGTTAATATAATTAGTAGAAAAAGCGCAGTTAAACAAGAGACTCTGCATTCATGGATCCACCCATAATATTCTGTTTGTAATTATCCAATATAACTGTAAGAATGCCCATAAAAAGCCAACTCTTCAATATTTTCCTATTTAGGTGTGGTTGGAGCCGCTGAAATGTGTGAACAAGCAGCTGCGCAGTAAGTTTGGTATTCGCTTTCTTTTTTTTTTTTCTTTTTTTTAATAGGGGTAAAATAGATGATTCTCATTTATCAAAACTGTCATATTAGTTTAGTCATTCTGGAATAATAGGTGATAACTACGTGGTATGTATAACAGCTGTCGCTCCATTGCCATGGGGGAGCAGAAGTCACCTGTTCTGATGATCAGTGGGGTCCCAGCAGTCAGACCCCTTCCGATCCTTAGTGGTACACCCCTTTTAATGTCATTAATTCCTGTTACATTTGTTGTTATGGTTAACAATGAATATGTAACGGATGAAGATGTGCTTCGAGTTTGGAGGTTTTCTTAGATTGGTAATGAAGAGTGTTATGGATGGATAAGAGCGATCATATTCTGCTCAGGAGCGCAGCGCTCCCCACCAGCTCACCTTCCTGCTTGGTGGGCCGGCGCGCTCCTCCCTGATTGACAGTGTCAGCATCATTAGTTTAAGTGTGTGCGGGCCCAGAAGCCATTCTATTGGGAGAATGGGGGAGGACTTTGTAAATGACCTCTAGTTTAAAGTTGATTGTTTTTTGCAAGTTCTACCTAACCATACCCATTGAAGAAGATTGGAATAACTATTTAAGAACACATTTTTTTCTCTGTTTTTTGTTACATGAGGTCATATTTCAGGGCTGTGACTTGAATTATTGTCGTGGTACAGCACGAAGGAAATAAAAGTCCATCCTGAATATTTTCTGTTTTTAAACAATTGCTCTTTGATGACAGCAGACAAAGAAGACGACAAATGTTAACTGAAATGTCAGTCAACTCAAATGTCACTGCCGGCCCGTAATGGTGAGCAGGCAAACCAGTTCACAGGGGCTCATTGTAGTGCATTTAATGAAAAGATTAGGACTAGTGATGAGCGAGTGTGCTCATTGTTTGGGTTTTCCGAGCATGCTCGGGTGTTCTCCGAGTATTTTGGGTGCTGTTAGACAACCTCAGGGATTGCCTGTTTGGGAATCCTCACATGTATTCAGGTTGTCTAACAGCCACAAATCATGCCGCTGCGGGGACTCAAACATCTACGAGCACGCCCAAAATACTCGGAGAACACCCGAGCATGCTCCGAAGACCCGAGTAACGAGCACCCTCGCTCATCACTAATTAGGACCCATCGAAGAGATTTGTGCGTTTTTAATATTTGGGGTCTTTGTGCTTGTCATTATCAAAAATCTCCCTTTGCTGTAAATATGATGTAAAAAAGTCATTTTTAAGCAGTTTTCAGAAAACCTTTCCCACGATCATTTACCTATTGACATAAGAGGCCAGAATGTAGGGCTGCTTTGTAGGAGTGACTGTCATATGGTGCCATTCAGAGGAGCTATGTAGCTGACTGAGGCTGTGGATGTCAGGATATAGCCCTTCGTGATCAGATGAAAGGGTTTATTTGTGGCTCAAAGTCTGGGAGCTGAGCCTCAGTACCCAAAAAACAGCCCCTTCACATTGTATGGAGCTGTGGTGTCCGGCTCCATTCACTGTTTACTTCTAGAAACACTCCTCCTCCTCCCATCAAACTCTCTATCCTCTTAATATATTGCAGTCAACATATCATATAGCGCTGTGTCTTACAATTGCTCCTTTTGCGTTTCTACCCAGCTGATTGTTCTGTCTGTATCCTCTCTTTTGCTTCCTCCCCTGCTCAAGAGCTGTGGTACGATCAGACCATGTTCCCCTACTGTCAGACACGGCCATTACACAGCGCACAGCAGGGGCACATTTATAAGATTATCTCAGCACAGGAACATTATTTTTGTAACGCATCCAATTGTGGAATTTGTTTTTCCATTTTTTTTTTTTTTAAACTTAAATGTACTTTGTTGGAAAACCCCTTTTAATATCAGAAAAAAATAGCATTACCCCTTGTAATATCCATGTAGATCAGATAACTGTTTGGAGTGATTGTAACCAACTTTATATATGTATTTGCAGAACCAAAAAATGCCAAAATTCGCCTGGCTGTGAAGTTTTTCCCTCCTGACCCAGGTCAGCTGCAAGAAGAATATACAAGGTCAGAGGCTGAACGGTGTGTGACATAGGGCACCACATACACCATGCGATCTTTTACTGATCTCTGCCATGTTTCTCAGGTACCTGTTCGCCATGCAGATTAAGAGAGACCTTGTGGAGGAGAGACTAGTGTGCAGTGATAATACCACCGCACTTCTTGTGTCCCTGCTTTTGCAATGTGAGTATACTCATTACTCTTCATGGTCACAGACTTGCAATCAATCTGCAATTTCTTTCCTAAAATGGCATTTTCCATTTAGTTCATCGTGCAAGTGCAGATCTGACTAAACCGCTTAAAAAATATATCTAGATAAGTTATATTAAAGGGAATCTGTCACCAGATTTTTGGTATGTAATCGGAGAGCAGCATAATCTAGCAGCAGAGAGACTTGATTCCAGTTATGTGTCACTTACTGTCCTGGGTTTTTCTGTATCAATACAGTCAGTGTTTTATCAGCAGGAGATGATCCCTACAAGACAAACTCAACAGCTGAGCTTAGCTATAGCTGCTGCAGAGAAATCCTTGACTCATAATATCATAAGTGTGCACTCAGGAAACTAAGTGATACATCACTGTAATTGGGGTCTCTGCCCCTGACTCATGCTGCACTCAGATTACATAGTAAAAAAAAACTGCTGACAGATTCCCTTTAATAGTTTTGCATTGAAAAAAAAAATTCTTTCCATGTCTTTCATAGCTGAAGTTGGAGATTATGACCCGAAGGTGGACCAGGAGCATCTGAGAAGCACACAATACCTGCAGCGTCAGTATAGTCTTGAGCAGCGTATATTGGAGTGTCATCGGCAGCACATGTGAGTCACTAATGTAAAAAAAACCATACTACAGTCACTTTTTTCTTTGTACTTTTTCTGTATTTCCTTCCCCCCCCCCCAACAGCTATCGGTATTAACGTTTCTATGTCTTATCATCCCTGCAGTGGTATGTCTCCTGCCGATGCAGATTTTCAGATCCTTGAGATTTCTAGACGGCTTGAGTTGTATGGGACCCGTTTTCATCTTGCATCTGATCGTGAAGGTGCCAAAATTAATTTGTCAGTGTCGCACATGGGAGTGTTGGTTTTTCAGGTACGGGACATTCATTGGCCAGCATAAACTACAGACATTTTTCTTTTATTTGGGGAGGACATTTCAGTGCATTTTTTATTTTAAACAGATTACCGTACATTTCGGACTATAGTACGCGCTTTTTTCCTCCAAAAATGTGGAGGGAAAATTAGGGTGCGTCTTTCATAGTCCGGATGTACCTGCTTTGGTGGAGGAGCGGCAGCGGATCATAGGAGGCAGGAGCCGGCAGCTGCAGCTAACTTCTCTGCCTGCTGCTAAAGATAAATGAATATTCACTGCCTTCTATGCCTATGGGAGTGGAGAGCAGTGAATATTCATTTCTCTTTAATAGCTGACACGCTGTTAGCCGCAGCAGCCAGCTTCCTGCAGCCGCCAGTCATTCGCGTGTGTCCGCTACTTAAGGCAATGAATATTCACTGCTCTCCACTCCCATAGGTGTGGAATGCAGTAAATATTCATTCCCTTTAGTAACGGCACATGTGATCGCCCGGCAGCTGCAGGAAGCCAGCTGTGGAGGCTAACATTGTGCTCGCTATTAAAAAGAAATTAATATTCACTGTTCTCCACGCTCATAGTCCCGGCTTGAAGAGCAGTGAATATTGCGGCAGCTGTCCTCAGCTTGTAAGCAGCGCATGACGTCCCTGCCATACGCTGCTTACAAGCATGAATCCGCTACTAGCATCAGAACAGGACGCTGCGAGGGAGCACAGAAAGGTAAATATAATGGTTTATGTTTTTTTTTTTTTTAGGTTTTCGCTAAGGGTTGAGGAGGCCATGCATACCAGGATAGGGATGAGGGGGCTATGTATATCAGGATAGGGACAAGGGAGCCATGTATACCAGGATGGGGATGAGGGGGCCATGTATGCCAGGATGGGGATGAGAAGGGCCATGTATACCAGGATAGGGACGAGGGGGCCATGTATACCAGGATAGGGACGAGGGGGCCATGTATACCTGGATGGGGATGAGGGATCTATGCATACCAGGATGGGGTTGAGGGGGCCATACATACAAGGATAGGGATGAGGCGGCCATGCATACCAGGATAGGGATGAAGGGGGCCATGCACACCAGGATAGGGATGAAAGGGCTTTATATACCAGGATAAGGGATATTAAGTACAGAATTGTCCACATTTTTTGCTTCATTTTTTTTTTCTAATTTCCTCCTCTAAAACCTACGTGCGTCTTATGGTACGGTGCGTCTTATAGTCCGAAAAATATGGTGCCTACTCTAGTTGGTACTGCTCCTCTGATTTTGGAACAGTTATTTTCTTTTTCTTTTGTGTCCGCCATTCCAAAGTTATATTTTCTGATAATGATAATGCAAATTTTCCCTTCAACCAACTTGGCGTATACCACAAAGTCAGAGAATCAGAGAATTTCTTTGGTATACGCCCACTTGGTTGAAGGGGGAAAAATGTGCATCAGAATTCATTAAGCAGCACCCATTAAAGGAGGTACTCGGTTTAAAATAAAAATAAAAATTCAGTGTAAGGTCCTTTTTATAGGTCTAATGTTTCCATTTATTCTTATCCCAGGGCATGCTATGAGTGCACCTAGGCTTTAAAGTGGTAGTCTCACTATTGACATGTATGGTGGCATTACCACATTTTTGGCGCTGCATCTAATAACAGAAAACTGCGCAGAAAAAAACTCTACAAAAATGGTAACATGTGCACATACCCTTTGGATGGCGTGTAGCCCTTCATGTAATACAGTGGGGGTTCACATTTATTAGTTCTGTTTAGCCAGGTTTTTTCTTCATTTATTTATCTTTTTTTGCCCAGGTTGTGCTCACAGTTAATGTCTATAGTCAGTTAAAAAGGCATTGCCTGCATCGTTTCTGTATGTGACGACAGAGGCCACCAAGCCCATGTAATGCAATGGACATAAGCATGCAGCTCTCATAGATAGCATGAGCATTATTTTATTTTAGTAGGGATCTGAAAGATGCTGCAGCCAGCAGCATTGGGCATCAAGTATCTCCCAGCGCACATTGAACTGCACATGCCTAATCCTGCTGCTTTCCATAATGGAAGAATTCCGCCCGTTGGCTGACATTGACGTCACAGTAGCTGCATTGTCTTTTGCTTTTCATTACAGCATAAAATGGGTTAAAACTCTATTGAAATCACATGAATATCACCTGGATATGAGTTATGAGTACAACTATTGTAATCGTCATTTTCTTGGTGTTTCACCATATGATTAGTCAGCGTACTGGAAGCCATTTATCGCCCACATTAATCATGTGGTCTTCATCCTCTTATCACACAGGGTAACACAAAAATTAATACGTTCAACTGGTCAAAGATCCGTAAGCTGAGCTTTAAGAGACGACGCTTCCTTATAAAGTTGCATCCAGAAGTTCATGTAAGTATTTTAGGAATCTGGTTGTACTACCCAAATGCTTTGTGTGTTAGTACTAGTGATGAGCGAGTGTGCTCGGGTAAGGTGTTATCCAAGCCACCTCGGGTGATAATAGAGTATCTATGTTGTGCTCGAATATTATGTTCGAGTCCTCGCGGCTGCATGTCTTACAGCTGTTTGATGGCTTCAACACATGCAAGAAGTACCTAACAAACAGGCAGTCCCTGCATGTGTTGCGGCTATCGAACAGCTGTGAGAGATGCAGCCGCAGGGACTGGAACATAATATTCAAGGACGCCGACAACACTCTATTAGCACATGAGCATGCTTAGATAACACCTTATCCAAGCATGCTCGCTCATCACTACTTAGTGCCAATCTTAGAGGAAAGAGACATATTCTGTTGCTGCACTTTCACATGTTCAGCATTTTGTCCTCTATTGTCCCTTTTGTATAAGTGATGGTAATAGATGGTTACATAGTCACTTTTGTGGAGAAATTGTAGTCTTATGTTTTGCCACAAAACTATGCATCACTTCTTATGCTTTTTGCAAGTTTTATTGGCTTGAAGTTGCACGAGAAGTAAGGCATGTAAAGTTTGGCATTTAACCTATTTCTCCACCACCTTTTCCCCTTATCGGTAGGGCCCTTATCAGGATGCCCTTGAATTCCTCCTTCCCAGCCGGGATATGTGTAAAAGATTTTGGAAAATCTGTGTTGAGTATCACAGCTTCTTCCGTCTCCAGGATCAACCGAAACCCAAAGCCAAGCCGGTTCTTTTGAGCCGTGGCTCTTCTTTTCGGTACAGGTAAGCGGTGCTTTTCCATTCTTATGTGAAATGATCTTGTTTTTGTCTGTGAATTATTATTAACCAAAAATAATTTTCTGCTGTGGACTCTTCTAACCTTCGATGAGGAACATCAAAAGTGATAGAAGTTGAAGATCCTTTGATAACATAGTGATAGGTCCGCTGTATTGCCCTGGATTACAGAGGGCCATTTTAGTAGAGTATAAGGTCCATACTAAAACTGCAACATCCCGGTTCAGTTTTTACTAAACAACATATTCAATCTGTATAATTCTTGGGAGGCTTTTTATCAATAAAGTCAGTATAGTAGAAAGTCTGGCTTGTTGCTTCGATGGACCTAATTTGCATCAGTGTTGTGCCTTCCATCACCCATGGATGACAGCCATAACTACAGCAGATGCTAGCTACCTAATAGATCTAGTATTATATGCTCAATGTTATAACTTATTTATTTTTTAGTGGCCGAACGCAAAAACAGCTTATAGAGTATATACGGGATACAAGCATCAAGAGACCACCATGTGAGAGGTGAGTGTGGAATTTCGCAAAAATTGTAGGAAAAACAAATGTAATATGAATGCAACATATCGATGCTACCTGACAATATTAAGGAGCAGACACGATGTCTTCACTGCGGGAGGTTGGTGCTGATTGCAGGAAAATACAAACTATCTGCTTCTACCATGATCTAATGTTTAATATCTGGACTCGTATGGACGTAACTGTACATCTGCATGGGTGGAGCAGGTTCAAGAGCTGAGCCCGCTGTGCTACACAGGTATCATCTGCTTGTAACAGCAGCGACCGGAGTTTGGACCGCTGCTGATCACTTATTTAGATGCCGCTGCTGATCACTGACTGCGACATTTAAAAGGAGAGATCACCGTCTCCCATCAGCCTCCGATGACGTGATTGTGGGACATTGATGGATCGTCATGGTAGGAAGGAAAGACAGAAGACCCCCACGGCTGCCATTTTGGTACTGTTGTATGAAATATCACTAGAATAGGTCACCAGTATCAGATTGTTGGGAGTCTAAAACCCAGCACCCCCTCTGATCAGCTTTTACCGAGCTGCAGCTGTGCCACTATGTGCTTATTGTTTTGGTATTCTAGATATCTTAGCCCATTCTGATGATCAAGGGGGTCACAGCATTTAGATCCCCGCATATTTAGCATCTGTTGCCCATCTAGTGGATATCTTTTAAACGCTTTGTCCAAGGAATACCCCTTTACTTTGTAAGCATGCCATACGGTCCTCCAATTTATCCAGTAGTGGTTTGTAGCCAGAATTCTATCGTTTGCATCATTTTCATGTATAGCTATGCTGGAGTTTTCAAGCATTAGGATCCGATCCAATAAAGCTATATCAAGTAACATAACCTCAATAATCCTAAATTAATAAGCACAGAATTCTGAAACATTTAGGCTATGTTTACATGCAGAGTTTTTTTGCCGCAGTTTTTATTAATGCAAATTAAAAGCTATTTTTTACAGTACTATCATAAGCTATGAGATTTCAGAAACCTCTTGCACACACTTGTTTTTTTTTCCTAAATGAATTTGAGAACTGTAGAGTTGTTGAAATCAGCAGCAAAAGACGCTGCAAAAAATGCAAGAAATATTTTGTGGCATTTTCCTTAACATTTTAAAGTTTTTGTTGTTGTTGTTTTTTTTTGGTAGATAAAACAAACTATATTCAACATGTACTATAGACAAAACACTCATGTAATCCACACCCAAAAAAATGTTGTAAGGAAGAAAAAAAAAAAGCAAGTTTTGGGCTGCAGAAAAAAATGCAGTATTTGAACATAGTCTTTTACAAAGGAAGCAGATTTTTTTTTTAGTCATGCAAAGATGGGCATTTATTTATAGCAGAATTCTGATATATAAGATTTGTGAGATTTTCCATAATATGTTATAAATGAGAGTGGTGGTTAAACTTCGGGGATTCACTTATGAGGAGGGGGATGTGGTTGTAGGATGTTCTTTTAAAGTAAAGTAAATAGGGCAGCACACTGCAGCGCCAAAACATGCAAACTTGAAAACACGAAATTTGAACTGCATTACTGCACTAGAAATATGAAAAATGAGAGCTTTTAGCGCATAAAAATGGCCAATTTTATGTGTACCTGGTAGCCCCTTTACGGCATCTCTCTTATACGAGGTCCTACGCTTGACCTACCTCGCTGAGAATAAACGTCTCCATCTGAATGGGTACATGTAAAAACCTCTTCTTGGACTCAAATTCTCTCTCTCTGTGGAGGGGTATTGGACCTACTATAATTAAAACACCTGAAGCTAGGAGGCAGGGAGTGCACGATCAGAAGGCTAGAGAATACATTTCAAAAACCTGACCTGCACATCCAAACATAGACTAAGTGTGAACAGGTGCTGAACCCAGAGTCGCCAACTCGTATATAGTTAGAGATGCCGTAAAGTGGCTACGAGGTACACATAAAATTGGCCATTTTTATGAAATGTGTTCTTTTAAAGTAGACCGTGGTAAGTATTAGTACATGCTGCTGCCGGTGAATATGACAAGCTCTTGAGCTGCATGCTCACTAGTGAGTACTGTGACACGTTACTTGTATATGGTGGCATTCACTGAATGACCTGCCTGCTTCTTTCTACTAATCACTGGCTGAAAAAAATACCTCCGCTGGTTTAATTTCTTAGCTTAGATCAGGGTTTTTTCTGATTTTGGGGGATGAAAAGGCACAATTATTCTCTTTAAGAACACAAGTATGCGCAGGAATGCTGTTTCCATGTACAGAGACACTTCCTATCTTTGATTTTATATATATATATATATATATATATATATATATATATATATATATATATATATATATATATATATATATATATATATATATGTGTGTGTATGTATATGTATGTATGTATATATGTATGTATGTACACACACACACATATATATATATATATATATATATATATATATATACACATACATATATATATATATATATATATATATATATATATATATACACATATACATTTGGACAGAATATGAACACGATAACTCTGCAGATGCAGGAGGACTGTGTATGATGTAGCCCGTATCTCTGCGGAGCTGGGATCTCTTTTATCATTGCCTGTATTTGTAGTACCTGCTTGTGTATTAACAATTGGGCTTTGGTGTCAGTGGGTTTCTCCTGACTGCGTTGCTCTCTGTCCTGCAGGAGACACAGCAAACCCAGAGTGTCCCCTTGCACTGTGGTCCCTGACTCTCCAAAGCAGGTGCGTGTAGATATACAGCACTGGGTGCCTCTTGCTTTGCTGTTCCTCTGCTTGTCACTTTCCTATGTGCTGTTTCTGTGTTGTCTTAGACTCCTTTAGTTTCTTTTAACATTATTTTTATTAGTTTTAAAAGTTGCGCTGAACATTTTCCTATATCTTTACGCTTGCTTTGCTGCTTATTGTATGCTGTAACTCTGCTGTTTCATCCCCAGTGTATTTTCTTACAAAACACATTGAAATGTATTGCTTACTGGTAATGTCTTTTCTAAACTACAGTATTACTGTTGAGTGCCATGCCTACTCCAAACCTATTTTGCTTAACGAAGTTGTCCAGGTTTGGGCTGAAAGTCTGCTGTCACTCTAAATGACTGTAGACTTCTCAGTCTTCACCGCATACGCACTGCACTCTGTCAGGATTCTCCGGAGCAGGTGGTCACCAGACCGTAAATATGTAATTTACATACAGTACAGACCAAAAGTTTGGACACACCTTCTTCCTTCAACCTTAATAACTATGTTACTTTGAAGAACCTAGAATATAAGACATAATTTCAGTTGTTTCACACTTTTTTGTTAAGTATATAATTCCACATGTGTTAATTCATAGTTTTGATACCTTCAGTGTGAATGTACAATTTTCATAGTCATGAGAATACAGAAAAATCTTTAAATGAGAAGGTGTGTCCAAACTTTTGGTCTGTACTGTACTTCCAGCAACATTCCATCTAGATGTGCACAGCTTCACTCAATGTAAGTGAAATGAGCGAGACCACACACATCTAGTCAGCACGTGAACGCATGTATGCAAATTGCAAACTTGCGGATATGTAATAGCCGGTTCTTGCCAACGGCATCGGAAAATCCTAACTGCATATGGTGCGCAAGTTGTGAGGATTCAGAAGCCTTTCATCATAAACCTGGACAACCCTTTTACAGTTTGACATTATTTGCTAATCCTCTACCAGTTTACAATTTTGATTTCTAACCCTATGGTCTCTGGGTGCTGAGCAGAAAGTATACATGATAGGGTTGAGCAGTAAATGACTTGACTTTTCTGTAGGTTTATGCCAACATTTCTACCTCTTGTTTTCTTTCAGATCATCGCTTTCTCTGAGAGTGTGAAGACCCCTATTTCACCATCCTCTCTTATCCTGTCCCCTCAGTCTTTTTTTAATCCTCCCCCCTCACCCCTGCCAAAAGCAGCAACCAGAAATGAGAACATATCTGCTTCTCCACGGCAGGAGGAACCTGGCAGAGGAGCTCTGGAGAATGCTGGATCTTCAGTTCACTCACCATTACAAGGTCTATACCCCAACCCCAACCCCTCCTTCCAGAATGAACAGGACCAAGGAGAAATCCTGGGTACTGAAAATGTCCAACAGGGTGAGGATGTCAGGTTGTGGATAACAGGGGTTTCTGATTCCCTTTTCTTGACTGAAGAATTTATAGATGATGATCCAGCAGACATCTCCTTTAGTGGAGGTGCTGAGCTGTATAGTTATGGTGGGAGGGTAGATCCACCTGATCATGATGATCTCCCACCGGAAGAGTATTATCTAGATGATGTGGATGAGCGGGATTTTAATGGCAATACAAGGCCAACCGACGCTAGCGAGTTACTGGAAATGAAAGCTCAGGCGAGTTTCATGCAGAGTCTTCTGAGCCCATCAGAAAATGGATCCCTTCTTCATCACCGCTCTGAAAGCAGCTCCTTACTTCACCCTCGCTCTGAAAGCAGTTCCCTTACAAACCTAAATGGGATTCCTTCATTCTCTCGATCTGCTAATCACTCCACTGCCAGCTCCATGATAAATTTTCCAGCTTGCTCGGTGCGCTCAGAATCAAGTTCAGCTTTTCAGTTTGGGGAAATACTGGACCAACTGGAACAGCTTAGCTACCCTCCGACAACCACCGAGGACTCTAGCAGCTCTGACAATGACTTTTGGGACTCTGAAGACGAGACTCCAATTGATATGAACTTATTCTTCAGCAATCCATTGACACAATATACCAATTTTAATCAACTTGGGTTGCAGGATAAGAAGGAAGTCCCTGATGTCTAATAATGAGGTTGACCATCTGACATCCAGAACGAGCACTTTCATCTGGAGGTTTAACTCCTAGGGATACATACTCCATTGGTTTTGCTGGAGGATATTATCTTCATCAACTTGTTGGATCGTGATTTCAGTCTTGTTAATTTTCAGGCCGTAATAGATGGACACAGCAAGGATTGTTTCCTTGGAGTAGAACATCAGTCAGTATTGTCACTCTGGACATGTTTACCTCACAAATGATCACTATGGAAATTGATCAAATCTGATCTTAATTGGAAGTGAGGGAAGATCAGAGACCGTAATGATTTTGGCTTCGGTAAAATGTACTAACGTGAAGAATGACCATGTTTTTCTCCTTGGTCATTCAGCACCACTAGTCACATCATGATGCACCAGATCTTCTCTTTTTGTAGACTTCTTTTAGGTTCGATTTTGTCACCTTATCAAGTCATTAACACATTGAGGTTTTACTTCACACGTTCTCTAAGGATTACTAAACAAAGTGACAGCATGGCATTCTTTTCACCACCTCCTTGTAAATAACACTTTCCATCTGCATTAATTTGCTAACCAATACTATTTAGCACCGCCACTAATTGTTGTGTATATATGGCATAATGGTCAGTACTCTAACACTAGGCTTATCGGTGACATAGAATATGCACCAGCTCTTTAGAGCAAGGGCTTTTCATCTGTTAATGCTGAGGTCTTTAATTTGCTGGGTTTTTATCTCTTGGTCTTGTAGAGATTTTAATCCTAAGGAACTAACACTTCTTGCCTGCCAATATCTTCTTTGACATCACTTTTCTTCTTGTTTTGCCTTTCTTTTGCTTAAAATATTAACTTGAAGCTATTTTGAAGCATCCTCTACTTTTGCTAATTGCTAGCCCAATTGGAGTTTTTGTCAAACACATACCCATCGTTGGTTGGTTTGTAGATGCTCCTTTTTCTTGGCGGTACTACATGGAGTGTGAAAGAAAAAAAAAAGTAGGGTTTATTGACCCCGAAGACAGTTGTGGGTTATTGATTGACCACTGAGGACGTTTCTTCAAAGTCTTTCTCCAATACAAAATCATAATATTTGGTATCCTATTCTTACTCTAAGTAAAATTTTATGGACTCTTTTTAATTTTTATAATATATTGGTTCGATAATGTTTTTAAATATAACGATTTGGACTTGGACTATAATAGTTTATGAAGCTAACATCAACTAAGTGAAGAGAGCAGCCAATCCTGGAAACTCTTCAGTTTTAGGAAATTCTAACCATAAAGGAATAAAGTTCTTATTACAGCACTCACCAAATCTTACTTGGTCATGTTACATGACCCAGGTGTGCGCTTTTTGAGGTTATGATAACACTAATGATGGTATTTAATAGTATCGTTGGAATCTGAATTTATGTATGTTTTCATATGAGATCTATATATTATCTCAGCTCGGCTTATGATCATTTTGGTGATCATCCACACGTTTATGTAACCAATTGAGCCCTACCAAACAAATCTAGCTTATGTAGATCAATCTCAGTGTCATGGAAGTCATCTTCAGACTCCAGTCTTGTATAACCTTTCAATTGCCTGCTATTATGTGATTTTAAAGGCACTAAAAATCAGGTGTGACGGTTGTATGGGGGATCTATCAGCCATCTGTTATTTTCCAATTGTGCCTTGAGAGATGTAATGTTGTTTTTGCCTTTTTTTTGTTCATGTGTCTGTACATTCAGTGATAAAAGGTGCCAATGTACCCGCAGGAAAGGGGTTTTTACAAGTGCAACTATTCTGTTATTGATCTGATTTTGTTAACCTGTTTAATACCAATTGTTTCTGCAATAAAACAAGGAGTGCTGGAGCTCTCCGTTTTACACTTTTATGTGATTAGTAATATTATTATTCATTATAACCTGTGTGGTTTAGAGAGCAACATCATTCAATAATCTATCCAAAATAGGCCCAGGCCAGCAATATATTGCTGAAATCTCGAATACCATTCATACCCAGTTGGTTTCAGTGGAGATGATGTGCAGTTATATGTTGGTGCTTTCCAATTAGAGCACTCCACCGATAACTTCTGGCCTATGAATGTGATAAAGAAGCAAATAATTGAGCATGTTAATTACCAGTAAATACCTATGTGTTAATTGGCTTCGTATAAACGGTTTTAAGATTTAGTATAAAGTGGGTGCCAGTGTCACAATAACCTCACAAGAGCGAGTGCCGACACTGCGGGAACAGGCCGCCATGGGAAGTGAGTATGAGCTTTGTTATTTTATTGGGGTCAAGCGTGGGCTATGAGAAGGGGTTGTCCAAATAGTGGACAACTTCTTTAAACTACCCTCTTACGCCCATCCCCTGTGCACGTTATGGCCGATAAAGAATTAAACATGAAATGCCGTAGGAATATCCTAAACTGTAAATAAACTATATTTGTATAGGTTTGTTAATATTTCAATATATACAGTACTGACCAAAAGTTTGGACACACCTTCTCATGTAAAGATTTTTCTGTATTTTCATGACTATGAAAATTGTACATTCACACTGAGGGCATCAAAACAGTAAATGAACACATGTGGAATTATATACTTGACAAAAAAGTGTGAAACAACTGAAAATATGTCTTAGTTCTAGGTTCTTCAAAGTAGTCACCTTTTGCTTTGATGACTGCTTTGCACACTCTTGGCATTCTCTTGATGAGCTTCAAGAGGTAGTCACCCGGAATGATTTTCAATTCACAGGTGTGCCCTGTCAGGTTTAATAAGTGGGATTTATTGCCTTATAAATGGGGTTGTGACCATCAGTTGTGTTGAGCAGAAGTCTGGTGAATACACAGCTGATAGTCCTACTGAATAGACTGTTAGAATTTGTATTATGGCAAGAAAAAAGCAGCTAAGTAAAGAAAAACGAGTGGCCATCATTACTTTAAGAAATGAAGGTCAGTCAGTCCGAAAAATTGGGAAAACTTTGAAAGTGTCCACCAGTGCAGTGCAGTGCAGTGGCAAAAACCATCAAGCTCTACAAAGAAACTGGCTCACATGAGGACCGCCCCAGGAAAGGAAGACCAAGAGTCACCTCTGCTTCTGAGGATAAGTTTATTCGAGTCACCAGCCTCAGAAATCGTAGGTTAACAGCAGCTCAGATTAGAGACCAGGTCAATGCCACACAGAGTTCTAGCAGCAGACACATCTCTACAACAACTGTTAAGAGGAGACTTTGTGCATCAGGCCTTCATGGTAAAATAGCTGCTAGGAAACAACTGCTAAGGACAGGCAACAAGCAGAAGAGACTTGTTTGGGCTAGAGAACAAAAGGAATGGACATGAGACCAAAGCACAGATTTCCACTGGTGAGGAGTCCAAATTTAAGCTCTTTGGTTCCAACCACCGTGTCTTTGTGCGACGCAGAAAAGGTGAACGGATGGACTCTACATGCCTGGTTCCCACCGTGAAGCATGGAGCAGGAGGTGTGATGGTGTGGGGGTGCTTTGCTGGTGACACTGTAGGGGATTTATTCAAAATTGAAGGCATACTGAACCAGCATGGCTACCACAGCATCTTGCCGCGGCATGCTATTCCATCCTGTTTGCGTTCAGTTGGACCATCATTTATTTTTCAACAGGACAAATGACCCCAAACACACCTCCAGGCTTTGTAAGGGCTATTTGACCAAGAAGGAGAGTGATGGGGTGCTACGCCAGATGACCTGGCCTCCACAGTCACCTGACCTGAACCCAATTGAGATGGTTTGGGGTGAGCTGGACCACAGAGTGAAGGCAAAAGGGCCAACAAGTGCTAAGCATCTCTGGGAACTCCTTCAAGATTGTTGGAAGACCATTCCTGGTGACTACCTCTTGAAGCTCATCAAGAGAATGCCAAGAGTGTGCAAAGCAGTCATCAAAGCAAAAGGTGGCTACTTTGAAGAACCTAGAATATAAGACATATTTTCAGTTGTTTCACACTTTTTGTCAAGTATATAATTCCGCATGTGTTAATTCATAGTTTTGATGCCTTCAGTGTGAATGTACAATTTTCATAGTCATGAAAATACAGAAAAATCTTTAAATGAGAAGGTGTGTCCAAACTTTTGGTCTGTACTGTGTGTATATACAGTATATATATTGACCTTTCCACTCAGTAAACCATGTATACTAACCTAGAAGTGATGGTACACCCCTTGTATATCGTTTTCTTCTAATTAATCTGTGGAACTCTGTTCTACTTCATCCTGAAGGTGTTGGATGAGGTGGAGGTCTGGGCTTTATGTGGTCATTCAGTTCTTCCACACCCAGCCATGCCTTTATAGACACTGCATTGTGCATTGGGATAGTCATACTGGAACAGAAAACTGTTCCCACAAATTGTGGAAAACGTCTTGGTATTCTGAAGCACTAAGATTTCTATTTACTTGGACTAAGGGGCCTGGGTGTACCACCCGGGAGTCAACCCCATAGCATTATCCTTCCTCCAACCTTGGCACAACATTTTCCTAGCATTGGCCAATCTCAGACTCGCCCATCCGACACCAGATCTCAGGGAAGCGTGGTCCATCACTACGCAGAACACGTTTCTACTGTTTCATCCACTGGTTAGCATTGTGCTTGGTGGTGTAAGGTTGGCGTGAACCTGCTCAGCTATGACAGCCCATATCATGAAGCTCCTGGGGCTCAGTTTTTGTGCTGCTATTAGTTCCTGGAGACATTTGTGCAGTTATTGAGTCAGCAGAGCATTGGTGACTTTTTTACGCCATGTGCCTAAGCCCTCCTACACCTCGCCTTGTAAATTACATGATCTCCACTTCATGGCTCAGCTGCAGTTAAACTTTGCAATAATACCACTCCTGATTGTGGAATATTTAGGAAGACTTTTCTCATAGTGATTTGTGGTAAAGGTTGTGTCCTGTACAGTGCCGCACTCAGCTATTTAGAATGAGTTAGTAGAGGCAGACTGCATGGAGCGGGGCTGGATGTTATATACCTATGGCAGAGGTGCGGATGCTTCTTAGGCTACTTTCACACTTGCGTTTTCTAGTTTCCGTCACAATCCGTCGATTTTTGAAAATCGAAAAAAAATTGCAGGATCCTGCATTTTCCCATAGACTTGTATTAGCGACGGATTGTGACGGATGGCCATACGTTTCATCCGTCGTGCACTGGATCCGTCGGAAAATAGCAGTCCGTCGTGTGGAGAAAACGTTCATAGGAATGTTTTTTCTGCACGTCAGAAAATCGTTCAGCGACGCATCCTGCGCTGCCTGTCGTCGGCTATAATGGAAGCGTATGGACGCAGGATCCGTCGCTGACCGTCACACACAGGAATCCAGCGACGGATCACGTTTTTCCCCTCTGAGCATGCCCGGAAGGATTTTCAAATCCAGGAAAAGTGTCTCTCTCTTTTTTCTATGTACGCTGTGCATAGGCAGAAAGCTGCTCAATACTGTGGGTGGGGTTATACAGAGCTCAGAATTCAAAGAACTGATAGCTCTGCAGCAAATAAAGCATTGATTTTTATCAAATCGACAGCAAGCAGCTCCAGTAGGTGATACATCGCTGGAATCAGGGTCTATGCCCTTACATTATGTTGCTTTCAGAAGGGGAAGCAAAACCTGGTGACAGGTTCTCTTTAAGAGGTGTGTAACAATACTTTCGTCCGTAATGTGTGTATTCACACAGCGAGCGAAGTAAGTGTTGAACACGTCACCAGTTTTCTAAGTAAATATATTCCTAAGGGTGCCATTAACATGAAATTCTCACCAGATGTCGGTAACAACCCATCCAATCCACACAGGCAAAGAAATAAAGAAATCAAACCATAGATGTCCATAAATTAAGTTGTGTAATAATGAGAAATGGGCATTGTAGTTATTTGATATCATAAATTTAGTTTATACCGATGTTTTTCTCACTTCACTGACTTAGACTATTTATGGCTGATGCATCGGAGTATAAAAATATTTAATCACAGGTTGTGATGTAGCAAAATACATAAAAAGGCAAGGAGGGAGTGAATATTACTGCAAGCTACCATATATTTACTTTGAAAATTAATTGTGTTCAATACATATTTCACTTGCTGCATAACTTTTGCGTTCGCAAGTCAATTTTTTAAAAATCCCAATAAAACACAAAAATATGCAAGGTGACCCTAATGTGTGAACTGTACCTTGTAATGATCACTATGCCGTGTGCTCCCTCTAGTGGAGGCTACAGGAGAGCCAGCTTGTTCTCTTTTAAAATTGTTGTCTATACAGGAAATTTGGAGGTTTGTATCAAAATTGTGAACTCACCACTCAGGTTGAACTTTAATGTCTGATCCCTTTTTTTTTTCCTTTGCTGCCACAAGTGTCCAACAGTAGCTTGTTCCACTCTGCTCATTGAAAACACAGACATGCTTGCCTAAATCTAAATATGCATGTGTATGGAGGAGGTATAGCTGTCTCCTCAATGCGCAATCCACCAGCAACTGTTATATGGCCACTTTTATTTTTTTCTCTCGATACGCCGTTTAACAATTGGATTAATTTAGATTTAATTAATTATATAAATATATTGATCTTCGGTACCTGAACCCAGCAATACCAAATATTTTTAAATGTTATTATGTTATTATTCTATTTTGAATGTGGCAATATATATGTGGCAGTGTGTATGTATGTATATATATATATATATATATATATATATATATATATATATATATATATATATATATATATATATATATATATATATACACACACACACTGTGTTCCAAACTATTATGCAAATGATATTTTTCTCGGATTTTCCTAAATGGTCGGTTCAAATGACAGTCAGTCTAATAAAAGTCATCACCCGTTAGAGTATACATCGAATTTTATTGAAGAAACCTCTCAATGATAACAGTATAATCTCCAAAATAAATAAAAACTCACAATGCACTGTTCCAAATTATTAGGCACAGTAGAATTTCTAAACATTTGATATGTTTTAAAGAACTGAAAATGCTCATTTGTGGAATTTGCAGCATTAGGAGGTCACATTCACTGAAAAAAAAAGCTATTTAACTCCAAAACCTCCTAACAGGCCAAGTTACATGTTAACATAGGACCCCTTCTTTGACATCACCTTCACAATTCTTGCATCCATTGAACTTGTGAGTTTTTGGAGAGTTTCTGCTTGTACGTCTTTGCATGAAGTCAGAATAGCCTCCCAGAGCTGCTGTTTTGATGTGAACGGCCTCCCACCCTCATAGATCTTTTGCTTGATGATACTCCAAAGGTTCTCTATGGGGTTGAGGTCAGGGGAAGATGGTGGCCACACCATGAGTTTATCTCCTTTTATGCCCATAGCAGCCAATGACTCAGAGGTTTCTTTGCAGCATGAGATGGGGCATTGTCATGCATGAAGATGATTTTGCTCCTGAAGGCACGTTTCTGCTTTTTAGACCATGGAAGAAAGTTGTCAGAAACTCTAAATACTTTGCAGAGGTCATTTTCACACCTTCAGGAACCTTAAAGCGTCCTACCAGCGGTTTCACCGGTCTGGCCCAAAAAGTGACTTCTCCACCTCCTTGCTGACGTCACAGCCTTGTTGGGACATGGTGGCAATCCACCAACCATCCACTACTCCATCCATCTGGACCATCCAGGGTTGCTTGACACTCATCAGTAAACAAGACTATTTGGAAATTAGTGTTCATGTATGTCTGGGCCCACTTTAAACATTTCTGCTTCTGAACACTGTTTATGGGTGGCTGAATATTAGGTTTATGCACCACAGCAAGCCTTCGAAGAATCCTACACCTTGAGGTTCGAGGGACTCCAGAGGCACCAGCAGCTTCAAATAACTGTTTGCTGCTTTGTAATGGTATTTTGGCAGCTGCTCTCTTAATCCCATGAATTTGTCTGGCAGAAACCTTCCTCATTATGCCTTTATCTGCATGAACTCTGTTTCAGTCACAAATCTCTTCACAGTATGATGACCACTCTTAAGTTTTCGTGGAATATCTAATGTTTTCATACCTTGTCCAAGACATTGCAATATTTAATGCTTTTCAGCAGCACAGAGATTCTTTTTAGTTCCCTTATTACTTGAAACCTGTGGCCTGCTTAATAATGTGGAACATAATTTTTAAGTAGTTTTCCTTTAATTAGAATCACCTGGAAAACTAATTATCACATGTGTTTAAGATTGATTTCAGTGATCCATTGAGCCCTGAGACACAATACCATCCATGAGTTTATTTGAAAAACAAAACAATTAAATCTTTGATACTTAAATCCAACAAGATCCTACCAATGTAATGGGAACACAGCTCTAGTAGGAATTAAAACTTAACCTTTAATCTATACAAGGTAAAAAAAATTAAATATGACAATCACAAAAACAAATAACGTCACCCCAATTCAAAAAAACTATAATGGTATTAGATGATATAGCCTGTAAGGTAAAACATCACTATGGGTGATACCAAAATAGAGTGTAGGTGAGAACAGTAGTTATAAATATAATATATACTGTCCCACACTCTCAAGATGCCTCTGGTTAATAACACAAGCACATGAGTACAAGAAATACTAAGCCAGGTAACCCTGTGTGTATAGGTATTGGCAGGTACCAGAAAAAATAGCAGTAATAAACAGGCAGGAGGGGGATAATGCAAATGAGGTGAAAATCATAACGTGAATATTAAAACAGGAACGATCTCACCAAATGCCGTGGCTCAGGTAGGTATAGCCCATGGTTCGCAGAGTGGAGAAATCCATAAATCAGCGATGTAGGGAGACAATACCCTGTCAATCCCTAAAAGGACTAACTGTAAACCTACGTTCCCGAGCTCCCGCCCTTACAAGGGCAGTCCACAGCTACCCCTGAGCGATATCATGCCCTGCACTCTCCCTATTAGAATGTCCCGACGCGTTTCTTCGCAGGCCGAATCATCAGGGGACTTGCCTGCCTGGGAGCTAAAGTGCATGAGTGCTATAATGAAGGACAAAGAAACCTGCCACCCTCCATGTTAAACTGAGGAGCTGCTCCTCAGTTTAACATGGAGGGTGGCAGGTTTCTTTATATATTTATTTTTTTATTTCAATAGTCTCCTTAGGAGACTTGAAGCCGTGATACTCCAATCACTTGGGCTGCACATAGCGAGCCTTCAGCCCTGCTATGAGTAGCGGACATGATCATCTCTGAACGCCTGCCATGGAGATTTGCAATGACAAGCACTGGCGTTTTCTGCTGACCCATCGGCGCCCCGCAATCATGTGACTGGTGCACAGATGGACGGGATTAGTGACCTGCTTCTTTTAAGCTCGAGTTAAATACCGCTGTCAGAGATTCACAGCGGCATTTAACATATAAAAAGCCGCGATTGGATCGGGATTACACCTGTGGCTGTTAGGGGCATGTGACCACTGATAATCAGCTGTCATGTGCCTGAAAACATGCGGGCTCAGCACCGGCCCCACATCAAAAAGAGGGAGGCGATCTATGACATACCTATAGGTCATATAGGGGTTAAAAAAAAGTTCAGAGTTCAAATCGCCCCTTTTGCTCCATTGAAAATAAAACCATTTTTGAAAAACTACATATTTGATATTGCTGCTTTCAGAAATGTCTGATCTATCGAAATATAAAACGAGAAAAAAAAAATAGAAACGCTAGAATTACTTTTTTTTTTTTTTAAACACCGCAACATTGCAATAAAATTCAATAAGAGGTGATCAAAACATCTTGTCTACCCCCAAAATGGTATCAATGAAAACATCAATACAGGGCTAAAAAAAACGAACAAAACCATCAGACAGCCCCAGATCTTGAAAAATGGAAATGCTGCAGGTCTCAAAAAATGGCGACAAACACACAAACTTTTTTTTCATATAAATTTTGGATTTTTTTTTTTTCACCACTTAAAAAATAAACCGTTATGTCACATACCAAAGAAAAATAGGAATTTCTATGTGTCCGATTACTCCTTATAGTTTTGGTCCCATGGTGCAAGGAACTTGCCACCCAGCATGAGATTGGACATTCTCAAACCCATAGTATCACGCGATCCAGCGCTATTTAAAAAATATGTTGTCTTTATTTCAATGTCAGTAAAATGTACATGACTGTGAACATGTTTGTTTGAAACGCGTAGGTGTGGTCCGTGCCACTTTGTTGCTCTCTTGGATTCATATCTTACTGATATTTAAATAAAGATATATTTTCATGTAGTTCTGGATTGTGCGATCCTATGGATCTGAGAAGGTTATGTAATATAATCAAATTATTGCTGAAACCATCGAGCACATAAATTGCCTGCGTTTCCTAATATGATTCTTTTTACATAAAGCTTATGTACGTCATACAAATTTCTAATATACTTTGTGCTTCAATTTATCACTTTTTTTTTTATAACATCACTTTGTTGCCAATGAATAGAAACCTTTTTAATATCTAGAAGCTAGAAAAAAAATCTACATATATATGATGTTCTACTAACGAGCTGTGATATATACAGTAAACCCTGTGCATGTGTCAACTGAACATCATCGGGACAGATTTCACAAGATGTTAAAGAAGGATTCTGCTGACACATCCATTAATACTTGCCAGTAAATAAATCTTTTCTTAGGTCTCTGCATTGTGTCATACCTCTGTTATTCCTCCTGGGAGTGTATACATAAATTGACAAGTGGACGTTACCACTATCTTTTGTCATGAGTATGTCTCTTTTTAATCTGAAAACTATCAACCCAAAAACGATCATCCAAAACGCACACAATTAAAATACATAGTTGCATGACTTATTAATATGCTGTGAATATGTTTCACTAATTCCCTTTAGGATTCTAAATATTTGACTCCCAGCTAAAGATGGGCGTCTTTTTACTTCTATGGTGCCTCGCCGGGCCATCTAGATTGTCCTCATACATAGAATGTTCACACAGTCGGCAGCATTGATGAGATATGGAGATGAGTACTGCTGTCTCCGGTCAGATTTTGGGACCTCCTTTGAACATGGACGTGTGTTGTTTTTCATGTTGTGTCCAATAGTGAAGTGAAGCCGTGGAACTTGTGACCTGCCATGTGAGCGCTGCTAGAGGCATATCTGAAGACGTGACTTGTTTTATATCATTAGCTCTCTGAATAGTTCTCACTTTATCAGGAGATTCAAGTTATACAACGGCGTCTTGACCAGAAGCTGGAGGGCAAATTGGCGGCATGGTTTTCTTCATGTCACATGGCTGCAAACGTCAAGGAGTAGATAATCGGTGGAAAATGCTAAACTGCTTCATCCAGAGTTGTCAGTCAAGTGGATGAGGAACCTCTACAGATGGAGATGGCATGTTTCCGTTTCATAGGATGTCATCTAGCCTTGACTGTCATCATTTTTCTCAGCATCTGTTTCTTTTCAACATTGATAACATATGGCTTCTTTCAGGCAATCTCTGCGCTATGGTTCCGAGGGTTTCCCTGATTTACGTTTTACACTTTGTTGTTTTTCTGCATGATCTTTCTTTCCTTGCCTTGTGTGTATTTCATTTTGATTTCCTAAATTTCTCATGGTGTGGTGTTTTTTTTTTTCTTTTCACTCATTTTTACTTTTGCTCCAAGATCTTTTCTGATTACCATTCCATTCATTTTTCTTCATGCATTTCCACATTATCAATAAACATGGTTAAAGGGAAGCTTTACCTTTTTAAGTAATGTTAATATGTGCTGATATTTACAGCGTGAAATTTAACTTTTTAAAAAGAAGCAGATACCATGATCAAAAGATCATGGTAGGGTCCATCTCCTGTCACCCAAGTCCTTAGGCTGCCTGTAAGGGCTCATGTATTCAACAGATTTTCTCAGATGAGTGCTATCCATGGTTTTCACTGATATCACTCATATCTAGGATATTCTATGGGGTATGTGTATATGTCCAATTTTTTGCCTTGGACCGAGTGGTACCAGAACTGTTCCCGAACCTCATAGAAATCAATGGGGACCCAAAATTTTTAGCTGTGAAAATCTCTCTGCTGTCACTTCACTCCTCTTGCTCTCCCACTCCGGACTTTCGGTAGAAGTTTGTGTTCTGAGTTCAGCACTGGACACTAGGTGTTCGGTACTGGACACTTAGGTGTTCGGTGTTCGTACCTAACTTTACAGTTCAGGTTCACTCATTTCTAATCAGAACCTTTCAGTAGGGCACACGGGATGATTGGACAATCCCAATGATATCTGGATTCAAGCTATATTATCCACCCCTTGTATTATTTTCAAAACAGGCCAAGTGTGCTCCAACAATGAAAGGCTTGTCTACCCGCTCACCAATCCCCTGCTGCTCCTCCTCCATACTACTGCCTGGGTGCTCAGGCGGGCTAATCGCATGACTGCTGCACTGATTTGATTGCTGTAGTCTTGCACCAGCCCCACCAGAAAAGGGAAGATCAGCCGATCCAGGTAGCAGTGCATGGAACTTAATTTATTCATTTGGACTACTGCTGTAAAATCAGTCCGTAGCGCTGCAATAGTTTCCCTGGAGCCCAAACGTTTCATAGTAACTACATGTTTAGTATTTTTTTTCATAAATCAGCTTTACCAGCAGAGATTAGAAAGTTTGCAGCATATCTCATTGGAGTGAAATGTCTCTTCTCCCACTTTTCAGTTATTCTTTCCCTAAACGATCAAAAACTGCTTAAATCTGTCTACGAACGTGTCTTCAGTGAGGCATCAAATTACACCTGAAGCCAATTAAAGTTTATGTAAAAGGGAAAGAGTTAAAGGCAGAGAATAAGAAAATCAAACCGGTTGTGTGCGCACAATTTCCTTTTTCAGAGGCAGATTCTACCACTTTGGTCCGACTTGCAGATTAAACTTGCCCATTCAAGTAAATGTGAATGGGGAGTTACATTCACTAATGCTAGGAGAAGCTTGGGAAATCTCCATCAATTTTCTCTCATAAATAAACTGATGACCTGGATGGTGAACGGACACATGACGAAAAACAGATGGAAAATCGTTGTTTTGTTTTTCTGTGTAGGAGAAAAAAAACTGATATTTGAATTTGACCTCAGAAAGACTCCATGATAAAAATCTCTAATTTGTGACAAAAACCTGAAGCCATTGTCCAATTTTCTTTCAGTCCTGCTACAAGGAAAATGAAGCATTACACAGTGCCTATTGATAATAATACATAGACGTGTAGGGTCATTGAATGCAAAATGCACTGTTTAGGTCTTTTCCACTAATAGGGTCCAAAACAGGGGATTCATCTTTAGTAACTCCGAATTACCTAATTTAATTTTTAAAAATGGGATTTTTAAACCATTTGATCCCTCAAGGTAATACTTCCCTTTAACAAACTGTGTTAACTCTCCTTTTAACAAACTGTTACTCTCCATGTATTATTATTATTATTATATATTACCAATACATTACAAAGTATTTCTACTGGTACAAACCAGGTTCTTTATAACATTTAATCTTGTGTTTTGTTGTTAAATCTACAGGTTGTCACCTGTCTCCAGTAATGCTCAGGCCGCCCTCCTCTTCCTCCCAGCCTGGCAGATCTCCCCTGATGAGCCCAACGTTAAGTGATAGTGGTAGTGCCAGGGCTGATGATGTGGAAGACACTTCTGACAATAAGGTAAGTGGAAACCAAAAATAATTCACCAATTGCCTATTAAAGGCATTTTCCTGGACTAGAATACCCTTGAAAACGCAATCTATATCAGATTGTGGGGAAAAACGAATCTGCTACTCCCACTGTTAGGGTTGTATTTTTCCCCCGGAATCGATTCGACAGTAACATGAGCACTTTTACAGTGTTATTTTTTGTTCCTCCAGCTTATTGATCTCCACAGGGAAAAAAAATAGAATTAGACTTAGGCTGGGGTCACACTTGCGAGTTCAATGCGAGATACTCGCGCATCAAGTCCCTGGACTGCCGCCGGCACTCGAGACCCGAGCATGCGGTTGCATGTGAAACAACCCCCCCCTGCAGTTCTGGCATCATTGCTTGTTCTGGGAGAGAATAATATTTCTGCCTCATCCCCTTTTGGGGTGACTCAATCGCCCTGATTTTCACTTTGTGTTGAGGGTGTTGTTCTTCAGGAGGCAGAAAGGATCTCCTCCTGAAGTTCTTTGGTTCAGGCAAAGATTTCTTCTTATATGAGGTCTTTTCCAATAAATCAGAGAATATCCAAACATATATTCTTCCCAGAAGGGGATGGAACAAAGCATAGCTTTAGAAGCCACATCTCCATTCCATGATTTAAGCCCGAGTGGCTCGCCTTACAGCGTTCAGCCACCTTTCTCACTGATTCTGTTTATGCATCTGCCAGAAATCCAGTGGCCTTCTGGAGAAGAGGTAAGGAAGCCAATGGATCCTCTCTGGGAGTGCCCATACTGAGATGATCTTGCAATTGATCTAGCCATCGAGACATAGATCGTGCTACATATATAGAAACAACATTTGTTTTAAATCCTTAAGCTGAGAGTAATCCTCAAACTACAATGTTGTTTTCTTAGCTACTCTTGCTACCGGGATGTCAACCTTCGGTATCTCAGACCAATACTTTGACATTTTCTCTTCTGGGAACCTGTCTTTTAACTCACCAGGAATACTTAGTCATTTTTCAGGAAATTCCCGTTCATCCAGGATTCGATTTTGGATGTTTTCATGTATAGGAAGAATTTCCTCTTGAACCGTTCGGGTGGTTTTCTCCTCCACTTCCATGCTATTCCTTACCACTGTAAGGAGTTCTTACATATCTTCAGATGGAAAATATTATTTTTTGTTCTCTTGGGCTAGGTGTCGTGTTAAGGTTAATTCTCCTTCTTCAGTAATTCTTCCTATATAGACATGCGATCCTCCTGAGAATCTGAGTCTAATTCCTCCTCTAGGCTAATTTTCCTCTTTTTAGCCCTTGAAGCAATAACCTGCACCAAAGGGAAGGACCCACCAATGCCAGGAAAACTTACTAGGACTGGATTTGCTCTGCAGGTGCGGAGCAGGAAGACGATAAACCCTCCATAATTTCAAAGGTTCGGTTCTACCTTATTGTGTGTTTTGTCTGAGGCACTTAAATAGAAGTGACCGGACCCAGCACACCTTCATCTCATCAGATGAGACTCTTCCCCCTGGTCCAATTGTGAAACAAGGGGGGTTACTTGCAGTTACTATTGCTGCCAGAACCACTCCCAGTGCACAGGTAACCATATTAAACATGGTGCAATCGCACTTGCCAGCACAGAGCAGAGGGAGAGGAGTGAGGCTTGGGAGCTCGGGGAGACCCCCAGCCTGAAGCCATCCAACTTTACGCTAAGGTGCAGAAAGGCTGGGAAAGTCCTGTGCCCGAGGAGACAGGAACACCATGGAGAGGAAAGGCACTGCGGTCGTTCTCCACTGTCCGGCTCTTACATAGGTACATAGCAGTCTCTGCCACCTGCCACAGAGAACCTCTTCATCCCAATAGGGAAAGGAAAAACATCGGAGAGAGGATATGGGAGGGACTATTTGACCTCTTTGTGTTTCCTGTCCCTACTAGGTTGGGGTGACACCCTCCTATGGTCCTGTCATGTAGGGTTATTGGAGAAAATCTCATTAATTCTACTGCAACTCCATTCAGCAGAGATATACAGTACAGACCAAAAGTTTGGACACACCTTCTGATTTAAAGATTTTTCTGTATTTTCATGACTATGAAAATTGTACATTCACACTGAAGGCATCAAACCTGAATTAACACATGTGGAATTATACACTTAACAAAAAAGTGTGAAACGACTGAAAATATATCTTATATTCTAGGTTCTTCAAAGTAGCCACCTTTTGCTTTGATGACTGCTTTGCAAACTCTTGGCATTCTCTTGATGAGCTTCAAGAGGTAGCCACCGGGAATGGTTTTCACTTCACAGGTGTGCCCTGTCAGGTTTAATAAGTGGGATTTCTTGCCTCATAAATGTGGTTGGGACCATCAGTTGTGTTGTGCAAAAGTCTGGTGGATACACAGCGAATAGTCCTACTGAATAGTCTTAGCTGCTTTTTTCTTGCCATAATAAAAATTCTAAGTAAAGAAAAATGAGTGGCCATCATTACTTTAAGAAATGAAGGTCAGTCAGTCCGAAAAATTGGGAAAACTTTGAAAGTGTCCACCAGTGCAGTGCAGTGGCAAAAACCATCAAGCGCTACAAAGAAACTGGCTCACATGAGGACCTCCCCAGGAAAGGAAAACCAAGAGTCACCTCTGCCTCTGAGGATAAGTTTATCCGAGTCACCAGCCTCAGAAATCGCAGGTTAACAGCAGCTCAGATTAGAGACCAGGTCATTGCCACACAGAGTTCTAACAGCAGACACATCTCTACAACAACTGTTAAGAGGAGACTTTGTGCAGCAGGCCTTCATGGTAAAAAAGCTGCTAGGAAACCACTGCTACGGACAGGCAACAAGCAGAAGAGACTTGTTTGGGCTAAAGAACACAAGGAATGGACATTAGGCCAGTGGAAATCTGTGCTTTTGTCTGATGAGTCCAAATTTGAGATCTATGTTTCCAACCACCGTGTCTTTGTGTGACGCAGAAAAGATGAACGGATGGACTCTACATGCCTGGTTCCCACCGTGAAGCATGGAGGAGGTGGTGTGGGGGTGCTTTGCTGGTGACACTGTTGGGGATTGATTCAAAATTGAAGGCATACTGAACCAGCATGGTAATCACAGCATCTTGCAGCGGCATGCTATTCCATCCGGTTTGCGTTTAGTTGGACCATCATTTATTTTTCAACAGGACAATGACCCCAAACACACCTCCAGGCTTTGTAAGGGCTATTTGACCAATAAGGAGAGTGATGGGGTGACCTGGCCTCCACAGTCACCAAACCTGAACCCAATCGAGATGGTTTGGGGTGAGCTGGACCGCAGAGTGAAGGCAAAAGGGCCAACAAGTGCTAAGCATCTCTGGGAACTCCTTCAAGATTGTTGGAAGACCATTCCCGGAGACTACCTCTTGAAGCTCATAAAGAGTGTACAAAGCAGTCATCAAAGCAAATTGTGGCTACTTTGAAGAGCCTAGAATATAAGACATATTTTCAGTTGTTTCACACTTTTTTGTTAAGTATATAATTCCACATGTGTTAATTCATAGTTTTGATGCCTTCAGTGTGAATGTACAATTTTCATAGTCATGAAAATAAAGAAAAATCTTTAAATGAGAAGGTGTGTCCAAACTTTTGGTTTGTACTGTATACACATATATACAGTTGTGGCCAAAAGTATGACACCCCTGCAATTCTGTCAGATAATACTCAGTTTCTTCCTGAAAATGATTGCAATCACAAATTCTTTGGTATTATCTTCATTTAATTTGTC
The DNA here is from genome assembly GCF_032444005.1 of Ranitomeya imitator. Taxonomy (NCBI): domain Eukaryota; kingdom Metazoa; phylum Chordata; class Amphibia; order Anura; family Dendrobatidae; genus Ranitomeya; species Ranitomeya imitator. Next base: position 564,303,987 of record NC_091286.1, on the reverse strand, counting down.
TTAAATGAAAAAACACAAAAGAGAATGAAGCAAAATGCAAAACATTGATCATTTCACACAAAACTCCAAAAAGGGGCCAGACAAAAGTATTAGCACCCTCAGCCTAATACTTGGTTGCACAACCTTTAGCCAAAATAACTGCGACCAAACGCTTCCGGTAATCATCAATGAGTTTCTTACAATGCTCTGCTGGAATTTTAGCTTTGGCAAACTGCTCCAGGTCCCTGATATTTGAAGGGTGCCTTCTCCAAACTGCCATTTTTAGATCTCTCCACAGGTATTCTATGGCATTCAGGTCTGGACTTATTGCTGGCCTCCTTAGAAGTCTCCAGTGCTTTCTCTCAAACCATTTTCTAGTGCTTTTTGAAGTGTGTTTTGGGTCATTGTCCTGCTGGAAGACCCATGACCTCTGAGGGAGACCCAGCTTTCTCACACTGGGCCCTACATTATGCTGCAAAATTTGTTGGTAGTCTTCAGACTTCATAATGCCATGCACACGGTCAAGCAATCCAGTGCCAGAGGCAGCAAAGCAACCCCAAAACATCAGGGAACCTCCGCCATGTTTGACTGTAGGGACTTTTCTTTGAATGCCTCTTTTTCTCTCCTGTAAACTTTATGTTGATGCATTTGCCCAAAAGCTCTACTTTTGTCTCATCTGACCAGAGAACATTCATCCAAAACGTTTTAGGCTTTTTCAGGTAAGTTTTGGCAAACTCCAGCCTGACTTTTTTTATGTTTCGGGGTTAGAAGTGGGGTCTTCCTGGGTCTCCTACCATACAGCCCCTTTTCATTCAGACGCCGACGGATAGTACGGGGTTGACACTGTTGTACCCTCGGACTACAGGGCAGCTTGAACTTGTTTGGATGTTAGTCGAGGTTCTTTATCCAACATCCGCACAATCTTGCGTTGAAATCTCTTGTCAAGTTTTGTTTTCTGTCCACATCGAGGGAGGTTAGCCACAGTGCCATGGGCTTTAAACTTCTTGATGACACTGCGCACGGTAGACACAAGAACATTCAGGTCTTTGGAGATGGACTTGTAGCCTTGAGATTGCTCATTCTTCCCCACAATTTGGTTTATATGGTCTCCTTTCTTTTCTCCATGCTCAATGTGGTACACACAAGGACACAGGACAGAGGTTGAGTCAACTTTAATCCATGTCAACTGGCTGCAAGTGTGATTTAGTTATTGCCAACACCTGTTAGGTGCCCCAGGTAAGTTACAGGTGCTGTTAATTACACAAATTAGAGAAGCATCACATGATTTTTCGAACAGTACCAATACATTTGTCCACCCCCTTTTTATGTTTGGTGTGGAATTATATCCAATTTGGCTTTAGGACAATTCTTTTTGTGTTTTTTCATTTAAGACAAATTAAATGAAGATAATAATAACAAAGAATTTGTGTTTGCAATCATTTTCAAGAAGAAACTGAGTATTTTCTGACAGAATTGCAGGGGAGTCAATACTTTTGGCCACAACTGTATATACACACACTGTATAATGCACAGCTCATAGTCAACCATGTAGTAGTATGGCCACCTTGTATTAATGGAGTTGGGGGAAAAAAAATACTCACCTTCCATCCGCTCCCCCACCGCACTGGGTCCTCTTCTGAAGCTTACACGCTGGCTTCAGCATGCAAGCGATGGGAGGGCATGACATCTCTTTCATGCACCCCCAGTCACATGCACGCCAACATAAGTTGCTGGCCTCTTACTGATCGTCAGCGTGTATTGTTGTGCAGCAATACACTATGGGTCTGTGTGCAGCAATACACTTTTGAGGACGCACATCTAGCTGAAGTATTTGCTGTAAACAACCCCGGAGCCAGGTGCAGACATACCATTGGTGCAGCCAGTGGAGTTTCACAGATGCCAAAGGTAAGGGGGCCCTCGTCTACCTACCATTTATGATGAGCTATTGGACCACAAAGGCCCATATATTGTTCTTGCACATGGGGCCCTCTTCTGTTTTCGCTCCTAATTAGTGCTTTATTTCCACTGGTGCATTATGATGAATTTTACAGAAAGTGAGGGTGCTCATGTGAACTAACCCTTGCAGTTTTAGAGAAATTCTAAACATGTAGTTTTTGGATACTGTAACAATGCAACTCAATTGAGTTCGGGATGAGGTATCACAGAAACCGTTTCTATTTAGAAGTCCGGCTGGTTTATTTCAGTCATCATAAACCACATCACAGAAAAACTGAAATGCAGCCTTTTCCGGGCACAAAGTGAAACATAAAGAAAAACTCCATACATTAGTACGAGTCCAGCTTCTTAAGGTACTTTCACACTGAACGATATCGCTAGCGATCCGTGACGTTGCAGCGTCCTGGCTAGCGATATCGTTCAGTTTGACAGGCAGCAGCGATCAGAATCCTGCTGTGCCATCATTGGTCGGCGCAGAAAGTCCAGAACTTTATTTCGTCGCTGGACTCCCGCAGACATCGCTGAATCGGCGTGTGTGACGCCGATTCAGCGATGTCTTCACTGGTAACCAGGGTAAACATCGGGTTACTAAGCGCAGGGACGCACTTAGTAACCCGATGTTTACCCTGGTTACCAGCGTAAACGTAAAAAAAAACAAACACTACATACTTAACTTCCGCTGTCTGTCCTCCGGCGCTGTGCTTCTCTGCACTGTGAGCGCCGGCCAGTCGGAAAGCAGAGCACAGCGGTGACGTCACCGCTGTGCTTTCCGGCTGGCACTCACAGTCAGTGCAGAGAAGCACAGCGCCGGAGGACAGACAGCAGAATGTAAGTATGTAGTGTTTTTTTTTTTTTACGTTTACGCTGGTAACCAGGGTAAACATCGGGTTTACCGGCATCGTTGGTCGCTGGAGAGCTGTCTGTGTGACAGCTCTCCAGCGACCAAACAGCGACGCTTCAGCGATCGGGATCGTTTTCTGGATCGCTGCAGCGTGGCTAAATGTGACGGTACCTTCAGTCCTTTAGTAAAGACACACAATCCTGAAGGTCTGCACACCTCCACACAAAAAACCATGTGTGACACAAACAGGCCCCATTTTGCAATGTTGCAATGTGAACCAAACCCAGGGGTGAAGATGTGGTGAGCAGTCATCCCGCCCAACACTTTAGCTGTTCAAAAAAAAAACTAATCCTGTCATGGATCAAAAGCCCTTCTTAGTACTATGTATACTAGATCATTACTCCATGTTTACATCACAAAGGACAGCCACCTCCATGATACATATCTCCCATCAACTATGTATCCAGCAGCCACCTCCCAATACGTTAAGATTTTTTTTTTCAGGAATAGAATAAAAGGTCTGTATTTCTTCCCCCCCACCCCCAAATAGTGCTTGTCTATAGGCAAAGTGATATTGTAGCTCAACCCAGTACACTTGAAAAGATATGAACCGCAGTATCGGGCACAAAATATGAAAATTGGAATAGTTGGCAAAACAGAAAGGTCAATTTGTGTTTGTTACCGCTATAGTGTTATGCTTCTGCTTCTTTAGCAAGGTGATGGAAGAGTGTGGCAGGTCTACAAGAAATACTACTTTCTGAATATTAGCCATTGCAGTGATGCTCATCTAAAGAGACGGAGTTATTAAAAGGAAACTGAGTTACTGGAGCTTATACTTAGCCCACATTTGTCAATCTGGGTGGTCATTCAGTCATTTATCTTTCACCAATTCTTTTTCTTCTTGGACGATTGCTGCATTCAAGGTTGAATGTTTTGCTGCCTGCGTGGCAAGAGAAACGCAAATGTAACTCACTCATCTGTGTGCACCTGATCTCAGTGTTGGGAGCAGACAGCTGATATTTCCCATGATACATGCATATTCATGGCATTACAGCAGATAGAAACAATAAATTATTGCTAGTGGCGTCCAAAGTTCAAGCACCAGAACTATCTTTTATTTCCCTGATCTATAGATGGATGAAGCCTATTCTATCACCAAGGAAATTCTCAGCACAGAGACGTCTCATTTCAAGGATATCGAGGTCATAACTGTGGTAAGCCTCAATGATTAGATAAAAATGCCTGTCCTATCCAGTCATTCGTCTTGTCCTTCTAAATTTGTATCCCATGTGCACAGTCCTTGGCTTTGGTAACCTCACATTCATTTTACAATACCTCATTTTACCTTGCTTGGTGGTTACATGTCAGAGCGGAATCTCAAGATTGTCAGGATCCCTGTCTGACAAGGTATACAAATTGTCAACAGTCAATGTCAACTCTTTAACGAGCCTTGTCACATGCCCCTGAGGGGCAGTACTCCGAAACATAGTGTCTACAAATTGAGATTCTGGTTTGGCTATTATCCTAAGTCATGTGACAAGGCTCATTAAAGAGTTGACATTGACTGTTAGGATTGCTGCTTCCAATAGGTGGCACTAGAGTTCTAGTCCTCTTCCTCTCTGAAGAGACAATTTGCATATTTCCCAGAGGAGCATTGCGGCTTTAAGTCTCCTCACCTCGACATGCTTATCATGTCACTCTCCGCAAGGAGAAACGATACTTCTTGGATCCCTGACAAGGTATAAGCACCAGAAAAAAACACAATATTACAAATATTTTTTGAATTCCCAAACTACATATGATCTGAACCTAAGGAGAGACCGCCCCACCCGAAAGCAGCCCTAGGAGATAAAAAGTAGTAGATTAGTGTAAGTTTCCAAAAAATTCTCCTTTGATATTTTATTCTACCACTATCAAATCCATTTTAATTTGAGTATTCTGAAAGGAAATCTGTCAGAATGATTCACGACATTTGAGCATGTTGCTCTCTTAAAGATAATGTCATTCATACCTCTAATTATTAACTTGTCATTTTATTTGGAATTTGCCCAGTAGATGCCCCTCACGCTTCTATTCTTCATGACTTGTGCATTGGTTTTTAGTGGCTGGAGAAAGCACTTGGTAAAGGTGGAGATCTACAGGAAACAGTAGAGCACCAGATGAAGCCTCTGTTTTCTTGCATGGAGCCCATACGGTTATTTCACCAGGAATTTTTGCAGCAACTTGAGGACGTCCTAAGCCTTTGGTAATGACCTAACCATAGAGTAAGGGCTTTCTTGCATATAATATAGGTATTGTGATCTATTGTGTGAGGTAAGTTACACTTTAGAAAATATACAGCTGAGCCTATGGGAACGTTAAGAGATAAAAATCACAAATTATATGAAAAATGTCAGCATTATGTAAGACAAGAAGATATCCATACACATCGTATGTATCTATGTTGTATGTTTTATAGAAGGCAAGAATACAGATACATGCAGGTGATCGTATAAAACTTTTCTGCTGCCTCCCTGCCTCTACCAGGGCCAATGTAATCTCTTTTCACATTTTATACCAAAAGAATAATGTTCTGTTTCCTTCAAGTTTTATAATATAATTTATAAGTACTTGATTTAAAGTAGTCTTCAGATTTTTTTTTAATTATTGTCTAAGGATGTCTTTTTTTGACTTATCTTTAAAAAAAAACATCATAAATCAAATCCAGATGTCCAGTCGTTTGGTTATTGAAAGTTATTTTTTAAAACTTTTTTTCTCTAAATTCTCACTACTCAGTTATTTTATGGGCTGAAAACTGACCCAGCGCAGGCGAGAGATTTGTTATGCCGTGCTTAGCTCACAAATTGTGTAGGCTGATACGTTTTATGAAATTGCAGTTATAAATTGTAGTAAGTTAAGGGGTGGCCTCTTAGAACAGATGGACATCATGGAAGGGATCTTCAGCTCAAAGTGACGCCTTCCCGGATGGACTTGACCAGTCCTTATATTACATGAACAACCATTTATCTGAATGGTCATCATGTGATACAACATTACCCCTGCCACAGGAGAAGAGCCTAGCTGGCTGGAGCTTTTCCTACCAATACAAGCTGACTGTTAGAAGTGGAACCTGGGGGATGCTGAAATAACTCATTTAATTTGCTATTTTCTTTCTGGGTGTCATCATGTTTTGAAAACTTCTTAAATGTGTATTTCCAGGGAAGGACGATTTGCACGTACCAAAGACATGCAAATTCTTGGAGACTTCATGCTGCGGAATATGACTGCCTTAAGGGTAAGACTATATAGTAATTTTCCCATTCTGTGTGTCACAGTAATGCTGACATTGTTAGTATTCTCATTTTACAAGCCAGATTGCTTGTACTTGTCCTGTGATTATATTTAAACGCACATAGGAAATTAAAGGCTGTGTGTATACACTCTCCTCAATATTGAAATTGCAAGACCAAGAAGGAAAAGTTATGGAAATATAGGAATCACATGATCAGTATACGTGTTACTGATAAGCAAAAGATGACAACATGGAAACAAAATTTTCAAAACATCTTAATTTATTCATAGCAGCTATCAATGAGGTTGTTAGTGGTTGTTTGAGGAATGATCTGCCACACTCAGTGCACTTGGGAAATAATCAAGATCCTATGCTGGCAGCTCTTTGTGCAATTGACGAAGAATTGCATCCCAGATGTGCTCGATGGGATACAAGTCTGGAGACGCTGCAGGCCAAGGTAGTACATTTTGGCCAAAAGGCTGCTCACAGTAGCACGAATAACATTGCCTGGCATTGAGTTGATGAAAATCAGGTCCTGGGACACTGTAGAAATAAAGGCATGATGGCCTGTTCAAAACGTTGCTCATGTGGTCTACAGATGGTGACCAAAGGTTGGGATGGAGGAATGAAAGCTGGAATGGAGGTCTAATTTTTTTTTTTTTCAGCAACGAGTCCCATTTGTGTTCTGGGCACAGTAGTAGCTGGAGATTGATGTGAAAATCACGTGGGCAACGCCATTAAGAGACCTTCATAAGGGAATGCCACACCGGTCTACTCCTGCGATTAGGCTGTTGGCTGGCATAATTATGGCAGCCGCACCAGTCTAGTCTACATTTTAGGTACACTTAACAGCTCAGTGATACATTTATGGATGGTGGAACCAGTTGGACGGCTCCTGTGAGTAGCTTGGATGGCCTAAACATGCTACCATCGCCTATAGTATCGTTGGACTTTTGTGTGTATTTCTGCACATGGCACTCATATTCAGTACTAAATAAATCAAAATAGTTTGAAGATTTTTCTTACATTGCATACTAACATGTTCATCCATCGTGTTTGTGTGTGTTCTGTTGGGAGATTTCTACTTAATTAGACATATTGGAAAAGTATCTGGTCCCAAGATGTCAGGCAAAGGGGTCAAGTGACACATACCCACACAGAACAAGTGGTAGTCATGACATTACAGTTCTTAACATGAAATAAACAGTTGTATATGAGTGGGTGTTAGATGTGCACTACCCAAATCAAACACACCATAGGATAAATGACAGTCATTACTTCATAGTCCTTACTGCAGAGTAAATATAAATCTATAGGTAAGTATTTGCGTATATGTATTGACCAGATGTAACAATGTTAGGGCACCAGAGGAAAAGCCAGCGAGAGGAAGCGCCCGGCGCACATTTTGCGCATTCACATCTTACACTTCATCGAGGGGGATGATGTACAATTCCTTCAACAACAAAATGCGCACGTACAGCTTCTATGTGCAGAAAATCGCCTCGATAAGTACTTAATCAACCTGGACATATGGATACATCCAAGGTCGTAAAGGGGTTAAAATAGTAATACCTTTAATATATTAAAACAAAGAAATTATAGAAAAAGGGAAGAGAAACATAGGAAGGGAATAGTGGATGTCTACCGGAAGGATGCGAAACTAGGCGTTTTGTTAAGTCCGTGAGGGACCATAGTCCCCAAAATAGTGATCCATCACTTTTCTCTCTGGGACAGCATTTTTTTGAGGTTACCCTCTTTGATGTCCTCATGTACCATGTCAATGCCCCGTATGGTATATGGAGAGGAATTTCACATTACAATCATGATGAGCCCTGAAATTACATGGTATTGTTTTAAGGTTGAAGTATCCACACTGCTATCCTGGCTGCTCCAATGTCCCTTCCATGCTTCCTGACTCTGATTCTTAGCTCTCTTGAGGTGAGGCTGATGTATACCTTGAGACAGCTACACATAATGTAGTATATCACATTTGTACTAAGACATGAGATATACTGTAGTATATTATATTGATGTTTTCCGTCAACTGACCCAAATGTAGTACTACGAGAGACATTGGCACAAACCAGGCAGTGGCCTTAAGGAAAACATCCATGTACAGTACTTGAGGCCCAAAAGGATTCGGTAAGCATGGAGCATAATGACTGCAAACAAATAAATTTTTAAGCTTTTTCATTTGTCTTGATGTCATTAACACATTTGCCGCTGCCCACTTATATATCAGTAGCTGAGTTTATTCTTTCAGTGCTGCCTATTGATATATATGTACCCCAATGAATCAAAATGATACGGTATTATATGAACAATATTAGCATCCTAGGGTCTTTCCTTTGGAGTCTCCGTAATGTCTTCAGCAGATAGTCGCTGATTGGGGGCAATAATGACGTCAGTGGTCAATGTGGTAATGGGGCATCAGATACACATGATGCAAAGCAAGGATCAGTCAATAAAATAGGCCAATGTTTCATGAGGATAGACCTCATTGTCTGCCACTCATGTTTATGGGTAGAAATTAATCTAATCTTTTGGTTGCCACTATCTTTTTCTTTTTTTTTTTTTTTTTGTGCCATGTTGTAACAATTGACAGCGTGAGGTATTTTTTAGACCTATTAAACCTCTTCTTTGTGCTCCTATGACTATAACCCCCCTGTAGAAATCTAGCTTTCAAGTCCTCAGCTTATTTTTCAAAAACAGACAGTAGAGCAGTTCTGCTTCATCCTGAGGAACTGACCAAGCTGACTGAGGCTGGTCATTGTTGCGGAATTATGAGCTGATGATGCATGTAGTAGAGAGTTGACGAAGGTAGCCGTCCTAAAAACATCAGTCTGCAGGAAACAGTTGGCATCAACCTCCAACCTGATATCCAGGAAATCAATTTCTCTCGAATCATACCTATAGGACAGTTCAATGTTAAATGAATTCTCATTTAAAGAACTCAAACATCTCAAGCACCTCCACCGGGCGTTGCCAAAAGATTAGAACATCATCTATGTATCTTAACCAGCACTGCACATGATCCACGGCCTGGTCAATACATATACAGGTCCTTCTCAAAAAATTAGCATATAGTGTTAAATTTCATTATTTACCATAATGTAATGATTACAATTAAACTTTCATATATTATAGATTCATTATCCACCAACTGAAATTTGTCAGGTCTTTTATTGTTTTAATACTGATGATTTTGGCATACAACTCCTGATAACCCAAAAAACCTGTCTCAATAAATTAGCATATCAAGAAAAGGTTCTCTAAACGACCTATTACCCTAATCTTCTGAATCAACTAATTAACTCTAAACACATGCAAAAGATACCTGAGGCTTTTATAAACTCCCTGCCTGGTTCATTACTCAAAACCCCCATCATGGGTAAGACTAGCGACCTGACAGATGTCAAGAAGGCCATCATTGACACCCTCAAGCAAGAGGGTAAGACCCAGAAAGAAATTTCTCAACAAATAGGCTGTTCCCAGAGTGCTGTATCAAGGCACCTCAATGGTAAGTCTGTTGGAAGGAAACAATGTGGCAGAAAACGCTGTACAACGAGAAGAGGAGACCGGACCCTGAGGAAGATTGTGGAGAAGGACCGATTCCAGACCTTGGGGAACCTGAGGAAGCAGTGGACTGAGTCTGGTGTGGAAACATCCAGAGCCACCGTGCACAGGCGTGTGCAGGAAATGGGCTACAGGTGCCGCATTCCCCAGGTAAAGCCACTTTTGAACCATAAACAGCGGCAGAGGCGCCTGACCTGGGCTACAGAGAAGCAGCACTGGACTGTTGCTAAGTGGTCCCAAGTACTTTTTTCTGATGAAAGCAAATTTTGCATGTCATTCAGAAATCAAGGTGCCAGAGTCTGGAGGAAGACTGGGGAGAAGGAAATGCCAAAATGCCTGAAGTCCAGTGTCAAGTACCCACAGTCAGTGATGGTGTGGGGTGCCATGTCAGCTGCTGGTGTTGGTCCACTGTGTTTCATCAAGGGCAGGGTCAATGCAGCTAGCTATCAGGAGATTTTGGAGCACTTCATGCTTCCATCGGCTGAAATGCTTTATGGAGATGAAGATTTCATTTTTCAGCACGACCTGGCACCTGCTCACAGTGCCAAAACCACTGGTAAATGGTTTACTGACCATGGTATTACTGTGCTCAATTGGCCTGCCAACTCTCCTGACCTGAACCCCATAGAGAATCTGTGGGATATTGTGAAGAGAAAGTTGAGAGACGCAAGACCCAACACTCTGGATGAGCTTAAGGCCGCTATTGAAGCATCCTGGGCCTCCATAACATCTCAGCATTGTCACAGGCTGATTGCCTCCATGCCACGCCGCATTGAAGCAGTCATTTCTGCCAAAGGATTCCCGACCAAGTATTGAGTGCATAACTGAACATTATTATTTGATGGTTTTTTTGTTTGTTATTAAAAAACACTTTTATTTGATTGGATGGGTGAAATATGCTAATTTATTGAGACAGGTTTTTTGGGTTATCAGGAGTTGTATGCCAAAATCATCAGTATTAAAACAATAAAAGACCTGACAAATTTCAGTTGGTGGATAATGAATCTATAATATATGAAAGTTTAATTGTAATCATTACATTATGGTAAATAATGAAATTTAACACTATATGCTAATTTTTTGAGAAGGACCTGTATGCAAATACTTTCCTAGAGATATTTATTTACTCTGCAGTAAGGACTAGACCCTTTGCCTGACATCTTGGCACTAGATAGTTTGCCAGTCTCTTTTCTTTAATTGCTGCAGTCATTTTATGTTATTTTAATGTATGTTTCAATTTGCACTGTTTTGTATTTTTTAAGTACCTGAAGACTCAATTTTTTGCTCCTCATTTCTGATATGTAGCAATATGGAGTTGCTTCTAGGGCCAGCTGAGGCAACTAATGTGTTGCCACCACACGGCTGAAATTCTATGATTACTTTGTACCTAATGGATTTTAGTTTATTCATTAGACATATTGTTACTGAAATAAGCTGGACTAGTGTTTCTGTGCCTTTGGTCCTTGGTTTCTGCAGGCTCTCCTTCCGTCGTTGCATAAACTGGAGGAAGCCTTTTTGGAAATGCAGAGAAGATGTCCAGGGAAACAGGAGTTGGACACTTTACTGCAGGACTTTGAACAGCAGCGAATGTGTTATCTGCCTCTCAGCTGCCTTTTGCTGAAGCCTCTGCAGCGCCCCCTGCAGTATGAGAAGTTGTTGGAACGATTATGCCGTCACTATCCGCCTTCACACCATGACTATAACAACTGCCAAAGTAAGGCCACAATCTCCAATATTTTCATCTGGCAATGACCTTATGAAGGAAAATGTTGTGTATGATCTCGCATACTGCAGATACTAGGCCCAAATAATCAAAGCTTTTGTTCCAGAATGATGGTGTAAAAAGCTTTGAAAATTGCTAAATTTTGGCAGAGTATGAGGCTGCGCTAAAATTCTCTGACTTTTGGTATTCTCACGGCCTTTTCTTCCATATACCACATATCTTACTACAGTTCCTGACTGGAGTAAGATTAGTAGCAAGGCCTACAAGGATGTGAATGCCACTTTTCAGACAGGCTGGATTCAATAAGGGGCATGCTCCTTTTAATGTGTCAGCAGCGTCTGACTACAGCAAAAATGCTGGTCTTGGTGAATTATGTAGGTTTACAATTGGATCGATACTCTAGCAGATTTTTTTCACACATACCGAAACAACAATACATATTTGTTCCTAAATTGTCATCTTCTTTCAAGTATATCGACTCTAGGATTTTCTAGTTGAATCTACAGTGCATAGAAAGTGTTCATATCCTTTTAACTTTTCCACCTTTTTTCAAATGTTTCAAAGTTTTTCCAAAAGTTTCAATGTATTTTAAAGTGTATTTTATGTGATATACTAACACAAATTAATAAGTATATGTGAAGTGTAGAGGAAATATTTCTAATTATTTTAAAAATATAAATCTGAAAGTTGTGACATGCATTTTTATTAGGCTCCCCTGCGTTAATACTTTGTAAGATGACTTTTCACTAGTGATGAGCGATTATACTCGTTACTCGAGATTTCTCGGGCATGCTCGGGGGTCCTCCGAGTATTTTTTTAGTGCTCTGAGATTTCGTTTTCATCGCCGCAGCTGAATGATTTAGATCTGTTAGCCAGCATAAGTACATGTGGGGGTTGCCTGGTTGCTCGGGAATCCCCACATGTAATCAAGCTGGCTAACAGATGTAAATCATTCAGCTGAGGTGAGGAAAACTAAATCTCCGAGCACTTACAAATACTTGGAGGACCCCCGAGCCTGCTCGAGAAATCTCGAGTAACGAGTATATTTGTTCATCACTACTTTTCACTGCAATAACTGCTGCCAATCGTTTAGGTTTTGTCTCTACCAGCTACACATCTAGAGGCTGAAATTTTTGCCCATTTTTCTTTGCAAACTAGCTCTACCGCAGAGAGGTTGGATGGAGGCGTCTGTGATAAGCAATTTTCACAGCTTGCCACAGATTCTCAATGGGCTTTAGATCTGGACTTTGACTGAGCCATTCACACACATGAATATGCTTTCATCTAAACTATTCCATTGTAGATCTGGCAGTATGTTTAGGGTCGTTGTGCTGCTGGAAGTTAACCCTATGCCCCAACCTCAAATCTTCTGCAGTCTCTAACAGGTTTTCCCCCAGTATTTCCCTGTATATTTAGTTCTATCTATCTTCCCATCAACTCTGAACAGATTGTCTGTCGCTACTGAAGAAAAGCATCCCCACAGCATGATGCTGCCACCATCATGTTTGATGGTGGGGATGGTGTTTTCAGCGTGATATGCAGTATTTTTCTGCCACGCATAATATTTAGATTTTAGGTAAAAAAGTTTTACTTTGTTCTCATTTGACCAGAGCACCTTCTTTCACATGCTAGCTGTGTCCCCTAATGACTTTTTGCAAACTGCAGATGAGACTTCTTATGGCTTGCTTTCAGAAATATCTTTCTTCTTGCCACTCTTCCATACAGGCCAGATTTTAGGAGCATGCCACTAATAGTTGCCCAGTAGACAGATTCTCCCATCTGATCTTTGGATTTTTGCAGCTTCTCCAGAGTGACTATGGGCCTTTTGACTGCTTCTCTAATGAGTTCTCTCCTTGCTTGGAATGTCAGTTTAGGTGGACAGCCATGTCTTGGTAGTGTTGCACTTGTGCCATACTTTTTCTATTTTTGGATGATGAATGAACAGTACTTTGTGAGATGTTCAGAGCTTGGACTATTTTTTTTATAACCTAAGTCTGCTTTACTTTTCTCCACAACTGTATCCTTGACCTGTCTGGTGTGTTCCTTGGTTTTCTTGATGTGGTTTGATCCCTAACATTCTCAAATAAACCCCTGAGGCCTTCACAGAACAGCTGTAGTTAAACTGAGAATAAATTACATACAGATGGACTTAATTTGCTAATTATATGACTTCTGGAGGCAATTGGTCACCCAGAATTTTATTAATTGTATTTAGGGGTATCAGACTACACGGGGGCTGAATACAAATGCACTTCACCATTTTCAGATTTATAATTTTTCAAATATTTACAAAACCATGTATCATTTCCTTTCAACTTCACTAATACTTTCTACTTTGTGATGGTAAATAAAAAAAAAAAAATCCAAATAAAATATATTTAAATTTGTGGGTGTAGCTTAAAAAAATGTGGAAACATTCATGGGATATGAATACTTTTTCAAGGCACTGTACCTCTTTGCTCTCTGGTTATTTAGCATTACACTGCCATTACAGCTCTCACATGAGTGGTCACCTACAATTCTCAGACAATTCTTCCTGAAAATGTAACCATTGTCCACATATATCTAAGAAATAGTTAAACAGGATTTGTTACAACTTTACAGAAGAGGAGAACTCGGGGACCGGCGACGTATTCTGTATCTTGGAGATACTTGTACTGTTTTTGACGTATGAGCTATTTGCTTGCACAATTTGAGAGATTTACGTCAGAATTTGAAGTTGTTCCAAAAAATTGACCTTCATGCCATTTATACTAGCCAATTTCAGGCCAGTAAATAGCCCCAATCAATAGGCCCTACATTCAAATCTTTTGGCTGCCGCCAAGCAATGGTGGGGAGAGAACGATCGTTAATATGTCCCCATACAGTATCATGTTATCAGCAGCACGTCTCCTTCTTGCTTCGGGCGATGTGCTGCCAATAATGATGATTTTAATTCATGCATAAGTGATCCAACTACCCAATAAAAGAGCATTTTGCTGGTTTTCAGATGATTGTCAGTGTTTGCAACGACCAAATATCTGGAAGGAGCGTTCTTATGATCTGTAGTATGTAAGACTGTCGAGATGAGGTTTACACGGTCTATAGATTGCTTTAATAGATCTGTCAGTTTCCTCTTTTAAGTTCATCTTCAAAAGATCCTAAAATTTGATTTTGAATATTAGATTTTGTTTTAGTTTCACCGAATTAAGTGAATTGGACACTTAAACCTTTCCCCTGTTCCACAGCTAGCATCATATTACTAGTCAGGAGATTCATGTTTGGAGGCATAGCGATGTGGATTTAATTATTAAAGGGGTTTTCATGGAATACACTTTATTGGTCCTCAACTGTAAAAAAAAAAAAAAAAAAAAAAACCTTCTGGTTACTAAATGACATTCATCCAAACTCTTTTAGATCTGTCATTGAAGACAATTAATGATTATTACAAGATTCCTAAAACAATGATGTAGCCATTTGCGTTAGGAAACATTAAAAAAAAATAATCTCCTCCCAATAAATATAGCTTTACACGTGGAAAAGATTCCAAAATATTACTACCTACGAAGTTAAGGATGCTTAGAAACCACACACTTAACGGGAACCTGCTGCCATGAAAATGCAGTCTAATCTGCAAGCACCATGTTATAGAGCAGGGGAGCGGTGCTGATCGATCTATAGTTTTGTGTGAAAATATTCAGTATAACTGATGTTTTCATCATTAAACTTCTGCTCTTTCTGGGATTTTCGGTCTAGTTGGGGGTCTTATCACTGACTGACAGCTATCTCTCTGCCCGCCCACTTATATAAAGAAAGCTGTCAATCACTGATAAGACCGCCCACTGAACCGAAAATCCCAGAAAGAGCAGAGGATTAAATAACTGAAACAAATATTATACTGAATCTTTTCTCATAAAACTACATATCAACCTACTCCGCTTCTCCTGCTCTATAACCTGCTGCCCTTTAACTTAAAAAATATAGTTTTATCTCCAGCACTCTTCATGAGAATGATTGGGGACCATAACTTAGGGTTTGACCGCTGTGATATCCATTGAACAGGAAATTATCCCATATCATCCTATGAGTAGGGAGTAACTTGTAACCTTGGTTCATGCCCTTTTTTAATTTTATCAATTGTATTCTTTGGAAACTAAAGGTACCTTCACACATAACGATTTTGTTAACAATATCCTTGCTTTTTGTGACGTAGCAACGATATCGTTAACGAAATCATTAAGCGTGACAGCGACCAACGATTAGGCCCCTGCTGGGAGATCGTTGGTCGTTGGGGAATGATCAGGACCTTTTTTTGGTCGCTGATCTCCCGCTGTCAACGCTGAATCGGCGTGTGACGCCGATCCAGCGATGTGTTCACTGGTAACCAGGGTAAATATCGGGTTACTAAGCGCAGGGCCGCGCTTAGTAACCCGATATTTACCCTGGTTACCATTGTAAAAGTAAAAAAAAAAACAGTACATACTCACATTCCGATGTCTGTCACGTCCAGACAGACATCGGAATGTGAGTATGTAGTGTTTTTTTTTTTCTTAACTTTTACAATGGTAACCAGGGTAAATATCGGGTTACTAAGCGCGGCCCTGCGCTTAGTAACCCGATATTTACCCTGGTTACCCGGGAACTTTGGCATCGTTGAAGATAGTTTCAACGATGCCGAAGTCTTTCCCCTGATCGTTGGTCTCTGGAGAGAGCTGTCTGTGTGACAGCTCCCCAGCGACCACACAACGACTTACCAACGATCACGTCCAGGTCGTATCTCTGGTCGTGATAGTTGGTAAGTCGTTTAGTGTAACAGTACCTTTATGCAACCTAATTACTTTCTATTAATCCAGTATGTTAAAGTCCACATGTTCCCATAAGTCCTAGACAACAACGTTATCCAATCCAATCTTAATGAATGAGGCATCTGGAGTAAGATGTGCCTAAGGCTCTTTACACATTCTGTTTTTGTCCATGCTCAGTGGTCTTGTCGGGGCTTGCTTCCGAACGGGGTAAAACGGTGTTGGGGCGTATGTGCGGACTGGGCCATTGACTCTGTCCCACTCATTATAGTAAAAGTGTGCATCATGATGTGCATCATTTTCAGGTGTATACGACTACTGGAGGCAGACACTCAGACCAGTCTTCTACGTCTGAATGTCCACCTCCTGTAGGTGTACATGACTGAAAATGATGCACAACAAAGCCCATGTTCATGCCCGAATCCTGTTTTGCAGATTGTTCGAACGGGACCACTGAGTACGGGAAAAAACGCAAAGGAGCCTAACTCATTAAGAGGCACATATGTCTGCCAGATATGTACTCCACATGAATTACTGACAACATTTACGCCATTAAAGTGATATAAATTTTGATGAAGTTGGTGGGCAGGTTTAGTTATGCTCCATCCCACCCATGGGCATGCCATTTTGGTAAAGCTGGGCAGGACTGCCATGAAAATGCCAAAAATTGCAGAATTTGACAACATTGAAGATGTTTTACGCCAGAGAACTGACGAAAACACCTTAATGAGTTGAGGCCAATGTGTTATATGCATTGTAGCATTTTTAGCATGTGTAAATCTATCTAATTATATTTTGTGCTTTATATTTTGTGCTCATACAGGAGCCTTAAGAGAAGCCAGTGCAGTGAGCTCTCGACTTCGGCACCGCTTGCTGCACCTCCAGAACTTACAAAGACTGGACCAGTTAGAGAGAGACTTGCTGGGAGGAGAACATCTGTCATCACCAGGCAGGGTAAAAATCCAGACGCCAACATAGTAATATTTCCATCACAGAATATAGCAACATTTCCCTAGTTATTACCTACATACAAAGAATACATGTTTGTTGTGTATCCCATAATATTGAGCTTTTTCTCTTCTACAGGAATTTATTCGAGAAGGATGTCTCTACAAGTTAACCAAGAGTGGTCTGCAGCAGCGCATGTTCTACCTAGTATGTCTGTTTAGTTTAACGGCTTTATCCCCATATTAACCTTACATGGCTGAGATGGGAATAGCTCCATCCAGCTCCAAACACAAGTGGTGGAGCTACGAGAGGAATAGGAGTTGCAGAGCAGGTGTCGCTGAGTTGATCTCAGCTGATCCTGTAGCTCCACATCCATTGGTCGGGGCTGAATGGCGTTATTGCCATCTCAACCTCTTTGTGATTACTGGAGTAATACAATGGCCGTGTGTAAAATTACAGTAGAGCTGCCCCCAATATGTGCAGATGGGTCTCTGCAAGCTCTTATGGCTCCTAGTCATTTTCAGAGATTAACTAGACAGTGGCACCATATTGCCACTTATTGCCAATACAACCATATTGCTTGTAAAGATATTTAGTTTATGTGCAGTGTTCTGTGTTCCATTTATAAAACAAGAAGTCAAAAGCAGCAATGATTTGGCTGATCATTCGGCCGTCAGCTATCTCTCCCAAATCCTCCAGAAAACAGGAGCACTCGCTCCGCCGAGCACTTCTTTGTTCTCCATGAAAGAGCAGCTGCCAGAATCTTCTGCCAGTGGCTTATTTCGCCAAGAATAAAAGGATCAGCAGTACAAAATCAGATATGACGGATCCTTATTTGCCTTTACATCATCCATCAGCGGAGAGTCGAGAGGCCCACTTGCACACTAGACAGTTGCCCGATCCTTCTCATATCGGCTGACGTTATATGGTGTTTGGGGCTTTAAAGAGTAATAAGATAGTTTAGTAATGGGAAGTCTGTATTCACTGAACACAGATTTCTCAGTCCCCCATGACAGCACCACAGAGAGAGGGGATCCACCCTTCAGGGACAGGAAGCCTACAGGATAAAAAGGGTGATACCTCTCCCCTGCATCAGTTTGGTTTCCTGTCCCTGACGGGGAACCTGCTAGGATGGTACCTGAAGAGTTCTGAAGCTTGAACGAAGGATCCGGAGCCGGCCAGTGTGAGTCCTGACAGCGGGGATGCCCCTGTCACGGCTGGTGCTGTGTCCGAAGTCGGCACTGCTGGGACCGAGGGGTCAGGAGCGTGAGCGAGGGGGAGCGCAGCCGGCACGCCAAATAGAAGATAGTGGCTACCACGACGGCACGCGCACGAGGAGTTCCAAGATGGCGCCGACACCGGAAATGGTAACAAACATCCGGGGTGGGCGCGTGCGCATTGAGTACATAAGGTGTACCAAGATGGCGCCACCCCGGATCTATAGACAGCATTTCCGGGTCATTTGGTAGGCGCATGCGCAGAGAAGAGCAAAAAAAATAAAATAAATTGCGCTTCCCTCAGCGACGCAGCCACAGAGGGAGGGGCTAATAATAGGCCCCCAAGTGACAACTCCCCCATGGTGGGAGAGAGGTTATCTCAGTTCCTCCTGGCCGGGGAGAAAATTTCAACCAGCCCTTGGATACTAAACTTAATAAGATTGGGGCTTCGAATAGACTTAACTATCCCTACCTCCCCAAAACTACGTGGTAACACTGCTGAGGTCCTCTCCTCAACAACAAGAAGCCCTAGAACTGGAAATTATAAAACTGATAGACAAAGCTGTCATCCAGGAAGTCCCCCCTCTGGAAAAAGGGAAGGGATTTTACTCCCCATTATTTGTAGTTCCCAAGCCGGATGGGTCCTTCCAGACAATAATAAACTTAGGGAAGTTAAATACCTATGTAAGAAACCAGAGATTCAAAATGGAGTCAATAAAGTCAACGATCAAAAACCTGTTTCCAAATTGTTTCATGATAGTACTGGATCTCAGTGACGCGTATTACCACGTCCCCATTCACCAGAACTTTCAAAAATTCCTCAGACTAGCAGTGGTCATGAAAGGAGAGATAAGAGAATACCAATACAGAGCTCTTCCCTTTGGCATATCAATTGCTCCCTGCATATTTACCAAACTGATAGCGGAGATGATGGCCCATCTGAGAGAGAAAGACATTTTGATAGTCCCTTACTTGGACAACTTTCTGATTGTGAGCAACTCGGCCCAGCTCTGCCGTCAACAATGCGACAGAATGATAGATACTCTAAAAAAATTTAGGCTGGCTTGCAAACCTTCAAAAATCAAAACTAGAACCAACCAGGGTCCAGAAATTTTTGGGTCTCACCTTGGACTCTATTTCTCAAGAATGTCGCCTCCCAGTCCAGAAAAGACAAAAGATAATACATCTAGTATCAGCAGCTTGTTTAAACCCTTCCATGACTCTGAGAAAGGTGATGTCATTACTGGGGTCCCTCTCTGCTTGCCTTCCAGCAGTTCAGTGGGCACAACTCCACACGAGACATCTCCAGTGGGACATTCTAAGGAACAAGGTTATACTAAGGGGACGTTTAGAAAGTCACATGACTCTAAGTTTAGATACTATTCATTCCCTAACTTGGTGGATGGATCCCAACAACCTGTCAAAAGGGATTCCCTGGGTGATAGAGGTATCTCGGATAGTCACCACAGATGCAAGTCCCACAGGGTGGGGCGCTAACCTGGACAACAGGGTCACTCAGGGGGTATGGACAGGTCAGGAGCACGGGGCTTCCTCAAACCAAAAAGAACTGTGGGCAGTGAGTTGTGCATTACTATTTTTCCTAAACAAATTACAAGGACATCATGTCCGAGTATATTTGGACAACAGAGTAGCGGTAGCCTGCCTAATAAACCACCAGGTGGTTTCAGCCTAGCAGAGAACAACCTCTTATTCCTTTCGGCACTACATATAAAAGGTGAAGAGAACCAAAAAGCGGTCTTCCTGAACCGTACCCAATTAAAACAAGAATGGTCTCTAAATTAGTACATCTTCAATAAAATTACAAATCTGTGGGGAATCCGTGTAATAGACCTCTTTGCCAATATGCACAACAGAAAAGTGAAAACATTTTGTTCCTTAGACCCCAGGGGGAACCCTCAGGCAGTAGATGCATTCACGATTCCTTGGACACAGAGTCTTGCGTATGCGTTTCCTCCAACTATCCTCATTCCAGCAGTTCTGCGAAAAGTCAGCGAGGACGGGTCCAGGCTCATCCTAACAGCCCCCTTCTGGCCCAAGAGGGCCTAGTTCTCCTGGCTGAGGATGCTATCGGTCACCGATCCCTGGGTTCTTCCGGATCTCCTATCACAGGGACCGGTGTTCCACCCTCAGTCAGAGAATCTCCACCTGACAGCGTGGAATTTGAGAGGTCACTATTGAAGGACAAGTTAGTTTCTACACTAATGAAAAGTAGGAAGCCCGTGACCACAAAAATCTATGGCAAAACCTGGAAAAAATTTTTATCCACCTCCGGGGTAAGATTGCAAGATGGGGTCCCAGTTGCTGAAATATTAGAATTTCTACAAAAGGGTTTAGATCTAGGCCTTTCAGTAAGTAATTTAAAAGTACAGATAGCAGCCCTAGGAGCATTGTACTGTGAAAACATAGCGACCAACCCTTGGGTAATACGGTTTGTCAGATCAGAAGCAAGGTCTAGGCCAGTAACTATACATAGATTACCAGCCTGGGATTTGAATCTAGTCATGTCAGCGTTAACAGATTCCCCGTTTGAGCCTATAGAGTCAATACCCCTTAAAATTCTATCACTGCCCTCCTGATAGCCCTAACATCGGCTCGCAGAATAAGTGATCTCCAAGCCTGTCTGCAAACCCTCCCTTTACTCAAATCCTGGATGATAAGGTTATACTAAAAACAGACCCTGCCTATCTACCAAAAGTAGCGTCCACTTTCCATAGGTCTCAGGAAATAATCCTTCCTTCCTTCTGTCCAGACCCTAAAAATAAGAAAGAAGAAAAATTCCACACATTAGATGTGAGAAGGTGTCTAGTTCAGTATATAAATTTCACCCAGCAGCATAGGAAGGAAGGGTCTCTCTTTATCTGCTTCCAGGGACCCAGGAATGGACTCAGAGCCTCTAAAGGCACTATAGCACGCAGGATAACAGACGTGATAGCCTTGGCGTACTCATCCACCGGGAACGCCGTTCCAGAGGGACTGAAGGCCCACTCTACAAGGCCATGGCAACCTCCTGGGCCGAAAGGTCGGAGGTACCATTAGATCAAATCTGTAAGGCGGCCACTTGGTCATCACTTTCAACCTTTTTTAGACACTACCGCTTAGACTTAGCCTCTTCATCTGACTTAACCTTCGGAAGAAGGGTTCTGCAGGCTGTGGTCCCTCCCTAAGCAATGATCTCTGCAATTCTCTCTGGTGGTGCTGTCATAGGCGACTGAGAAAAGCGTAGTTACTCACCGATAACGGTATTTCTCAGAGCCCATGACAGCACCTGCTTATTCCCCCCCCTCATGGTGAGCACATTCTTTTGTATGAAGTGTGTTTTTACTATATGGACACGGTGTTCACTTGTTAAGCAATATGATAAAATTGTATATTTCTCTTGTTGTAACTAACCAGGAGGACCTCCGATGCTCTGTAAACAAAACTGATGCAGGGGAGAGGTACCACCCTTTTTATCCTGTAGGTCAGGGGTGTCAAACTGCATTCCTCGAGGGCTGCAAACCATGCGTGTTTTCAAGATTTCCTTAGCTTTGCACAAGGTGCTGTAATCATTATGTGTGTAGGTGATTAAATTATCACCTGTGCAATGCAAGGAAATCCTGAAAACGACCTGTTTGCAGCCCTTGAGGAATGCAGTTTGACACCTCTGCTGTAGGTTTCCTGTCCCTGAAGGGCGGATCCCATCTCTCTGTGGTGCTGTCAGGGGCTCTGAGAAATACCGTTATCGGTAAGTAACTATGCTTTTTACCCATGAATTGCCCATGAAACGAGTGAAAGATTAGTTCAGGAGGTGATAAAAAAAAAATAATAAATACATTTCTGGATGAGATGTATTACTTATTTTCATGTATGCTATTGATTTATGAAATTAAAATTAAAACTACGGTTACTCTTTGAGGGTTGTTGCATGTAGGTGCCGGTGTGGGCACATTTTGGCAATGCATATAAATTGATCACCTGTTGTTTGTTAGTAGCCGTGCATTTGTGCTAAACCTATGTGACAGTTAACAATAAGTAATCAATATACACAAATTTCCCTATAATAATCTGACAGCTGCTGTGACTGTCAGGATGTTGCTAAATTGCAGCCATGCACCAACTTGGGTTCCTACCCTAATAATCTGATAGCCAAGTAACGTTAGTGTAGAATACTAATTATTCACTAATAAATACTATTAAACACCATTTCCATGTTTCTCGTCAGTTCTCAGATATGCTGCTGTACACACGGAAGGGCCTGAGCTGCACCAACCAATTTCGGGTTCATGGACGGCTCCCGCTACATGGTATGCTGGTGAGTAAAAATTCTCCTTTTTTTTAAATTTTCACCAGGGCACTGGAAATCCCCAAAACAATAATCACACTTCAAATCATTGCTTTTAGTTGTGCGGGTAGTGGTGGTGCTAAACATGTGTTTGCCAGGGTCAAAATCTGGAGCCAGAGGTCCGACCCTGGTGTCCTCGGACACATCACTGTTACATTTCAGTAGCCCTCAATGTGATGCACTCCAGCCCTCAGCATGCGCTATCTGTTATATTTACCATATTAGTTTTGCATGCATTATAATGTTTCCCTTCTTCTCTATGCCTGTCACTAACATTTCAGCTGATGGTTCTGGATCCTCCGGTGAGTACAAGCGTTAATCGTGCTTTATGGCCTTGTGTTAGGTGACCGTCCATCTGACCGTAAAAGTGTCTTGCGCTTGTATTGTCACTTCGTCTGGTGATACCTGACGCCGTATGCCGTGTATTTGTATTGTCAGCATGTCACCGTTCATCCTTCATCTCTGTCTATCTGTATGGTCACTGTCCACAGGCTGAGGACAGTCACAGCGCTGTCCCACACTGCTTTACTATCTACTCCGCACAGACAACTATAGGAGTGGCGGCCAGGTGAGACTATAGGCATCTTTGACACAAGGCTCGTGTCCATTATCAGGACTATAGATTTTAGGAACGTTTGTTATTTGGCTTGCTTAGATGAAGCTTAAATTGAATCTCACATTGACCATGCAGTCTGATCTGTGGACAGCACGGTATGGAGAAGGAGAAGCGGAGCCGAATCATATATAGGATAGTCAGAAAAGATTCAGTGTAATGTGTATGTTATTCATTGAAATCCCCAGTGTTTGGAAGTATACGAGTCCAGGGGAGATGTATTCAGTGACTGATATCACCATACAGGGTAGACTGTCCATCACTGAGTAGGACCACCTACTGGACTCATATGCAGATCACAGACCATTGTCAACATTTTCCCCATGATTTACAGTAAATGTACATACTATATGGAATAACTCTGTTAAACTGTGGAGTATCAATAAACCCAAAAAGCGTAACAAGCTAAAAAAGCATAACAAATTTTATTAGATATCATATAAAATAGCAAACATAACATACAAGGGACACGTATAGTACATGTACGGCGAACAACAACCACTGCAAATAAGACCTAGGGCATAGAAAGGACAATAACAACGATGGCTTATGGGAGCATATCAATCTCGCACCATCACATCTTGTTTGGGTAAGACTGGCAAAGCTCTATCACTATTACCTATCTTTAGGCTGGACTAGTATTAACATATATGGCGGTATTAGGGATATGCATGTTCCTTAAGAGCACTATGCACTTTATTTACGGATATATGATAGATTGATATGCTCCCATAAGCCATCGTTGTTATTGTCCTTTCTATGCCCTAGGTCTTATTTGCAGTGGTTGTTGTTCGCCGTACATGTACTATACGTGTCCCTTGTATGTTATGTTTGCTATTTTATATGATATCTAATAAAATTTGTTATGCTTTTTTAGCTTGTTACGCTTTTTGGGTTTATTGATACTCCACAGTTTCTCTGTAGGATTAATCTTGTATAGGAGTTTTACCCTGTTATTCCTTATGTCCATGATAGGGTGTATCCCTATGAATAGGTTGCATTGATATGCATCAGTGGTATCTGTATATGGAATAACTCTGTGCAGCGCTGCATTCATTTGCGCAACATATCCAATGTGTAACATGTATGTGCCATCTTCTCCTCTATACTGATGATCTCTTCATCCTTCCGGCTGTCCTTTTCAGCACTCAGGTGGATATGAGGCGCTGGTTGGATGACCTGAATGCAGCCATCAGTCGGGCTCCGAGATACAGCGAACTTTCTGCCCTGTCACTTCAGCGTGAGTCAGTAATAAATTACCTGTTCTCCTATAATAAACCTCTATTATGGAGGTAATATACTGATTCTGGGGGCTGACTCACACTTATCTCTTTATCCAAGGCTTTATTTGGTTGTGAAACGCGTCACAGATATATTGTTGTTGTTTTCTTAAAATAGACACAAAGCTGCAATAAATCCACAATAAGGGGCTGCTCCTATCTTTCTATTCACTCTTTTAATCATATTTGTCATCATTATTTTGAGATTAAACAGTTATTATTGCCTGCAGTTCTGTATATAGCCATAGAGAACTGGATACTGCACCGCTCCATATGTCAGACTCTGCTTTGCTGCATCCACATGGTAGCTTGTTATCTTTTTTATACCAGATATCCACAGAATAGGTGATAATAACTTATTGATGGGTGGGAGTCTGACCGCTGGGACTCGCACCGACTGTCAGAATGGGGGGCTATTATCCCCGTTGCAGTGGAGCAGAAGTGCACATGCTCGATTGCCACTGCATTGATTTTGTATGGGGCTTCCGGAAAAAGCCGAGCACAGCGCTGGACAGCCACATGGGGAATTAACTGAGCGGCGGTCTAGCATGCGTACTGCCTCTCCATTGTAACCAGGACAAAAGTGCCCCACTCTACCTATCTGTGCGGGTCTCAGCGGGTCTTCTAATGAATAAGTTATCACCCATCCTGTGGATAGGCCGTAACTTTTTTTCTCCTTCCCCTCATTGGGGGACACAGACCGTGGGTGTATGCTGCTGCCACTAGGAGGCTGACACTAAAGGTACCGTCACAATCAGCGACGCTGCAGCGATATAGACAACGAGCCGACCTAAACTAGATCGCTGGAGCGTCGCTGTTTAGGTCGCTGTAGAGACGTCAAACACAGCAACTCCAGAACGATGCAGGAGCCATCCAGTGACATAACGGCGACTCACTTCTCGTTCTCGCTGGTTGTTAGCTCCATGTCAAACAGCCGGAGTGTACTGATCCGACACACATCTAGGGGCCCTATGCTCGTTGCTGGCGTCGTTGCTTTTGATGTCAAACATGACGATACACGCCGACCTGGCGACGAAATAAAGTTCTGGACTTCTAGCTCCGACCAGCGATGGCACAGCGGGATCCAGATCGCTGTTGCGTGTCAAACACAACGAGATCGCTATCCAGGACGCTGCAACGTCACAGATTGTTGTCATTCTCTTTGCAAAGTTGCTGAGTTTGACGGTACCTTAAGTGATATGAAGAAAGTTCGCTCCTCCCCTGCAGTATACACCCTCCTGCTGGCTCTCAGCTAACCAGTTCTTGCTTAGTGTCCGTAGGAGGCACACGGACGGGTCTGCTATTCAGACCCAAAACTCTTTATTATTTTATTTTTACCTTTTACATTTTTGATTTTACTTTTTACAACAAACAAAGGGGCGACGGATCCTTTCAAGGCTTCGATCTCCCCGAACCATCAACAGGCGAGCACGGAGAGTGTCGCCTCTCCGTATCCTCTCCTGCAACGTGCCACGCCTGGGCTGATTCTTAGGGGCGACAGGTCCCTTCAAGGGCACCGATCTCCCTGCACCCTGAATGGACAAGCACATGGAGTGTCGCCTCCACGTACCCTCTTCCCCAGCCAGGCCTATTGCCGGACAACTGGCCCTGTCCATCCAGGGGCTGAACTCCGTGGATGTACAGAGGCCCCTCTCTAAGGTGTCCGAGCAGCCCCCACTGCCCCACCACTGTGAAAGCAGATGGCACAAGGAGGCGGACGGTTCCTCTCCACCTCTCTAAAGGTACCTTCACACATAACGATATTGTTAACGATATCGTTGCTATTTGTGACGTAGCAACGATATCGTTAATGAAATCGTTCTGTGTGACAGCGACCAACGATCAGGCCCCTGCTGGGAGATCGTTGGTCGCTGAAGAAAGTCCAGAACTTTATTTCGTCGCTGGACTCCCTGGAGACATCGCTGGATCGGCGTGTGTGACACCGATCCAGCGATGTCTTCACTGGTAACCAGGGTAAACATCGGGTAACTAAGCGCAGGGCCGCGCTTAGTAACCCGATGTTTACCCTGGTTACCATGCTAAAAGTAAAAAAAAACAAACACTAGATACTTACCTACAGCCGTCCGTCCTCCAGCGCTGTGCTCTGCTCTCCTCCTGTACTGTCTGTGAGCCGGAAAGCAGAGCGGTGACGTCACCGCTCTGCTTTCCGGCTCCCAGACAGTACAGGAGGAGAGCAGAGAAGCAGAGCGCAGCGCTGGAGGACAGACGGCTGTAGGTAAGTATCTAGTGTTTGTTTTTTTTTACTTTTAGCATGGTAACCAGGGTAAACATCGGGTTACTAAGCGCGGCCCTGCGCTTAGTTACCCGATGTTTACCCTGGTTACCGGCATCGTTGGTCGCTGGAGAGCGGTCTGTGTGACAGCTCTCCAGCGACCAAACAGCGACGCTGCAGCGATCCGGATCGTTGTCGGTATCGCTGCAGCGTCGCTAAATGTGAAGGGGCCTTAACAAAGGGATGGTCGATTGAGGTTTATCCCTGCACCGTTCACGCTGCAATACCTGACCTGCAGCAGAAAAGTAGAGTGCGCGCGCTTTCCTCGGCGCTGAAACCCAGTCATCACGGCGGCTCCATGCCGGGACGCGCACCGATGGTGAGTGGATCCAGTCGGCGGTGGGCCTCTGCAGCAGGATATTCTCATGCCGACAGGCAGCCCAGCCATGGCTTCCTTGTGGCCCACCTCCTTGAGGTAACGCTCCGGCCGGCTGCAAAAATTTAGCCCCCGGTTTTGGCAGATGTGTAGGCCGCATCCCGGAAGCCGCACCCACAATATGGTGTCCTAAGGCGGCTCCGCCCACCTTTTCTGGCGCTTCTCACCTAGCATGGGAGCGATCGCTTCTCTCAACCACCACCAACGTCCACGTCCCTCTATTCTACCCCTGCTATTGCTCCCGCTGGCTGCAGAAATTTAGGCCCCAGCGTGGGCCTATTCGTGGAAGTCAGAGGTGATGGTTTTGCACTGAAGGGGCACATGCAACCGGGTAAGAAAGTACTGCTCCCCCCCCCCCCCCCGCATCTTCCCCCTGTGCTTAAAGGAACATGACCAGTATTCCCTAATCTTAAAGGCACATGTCCAGAATTCCCTGGTCTTAAAGGTGCATGACAAGTATTCCCTGGTCTTAAAGGTGCATGACCAGTATTCCCTGGTCTTAAAGGCACATGACTAGTATTCCGTGGTCTTAAAGGCACATGGCCAGCATTCCCTGGTCTTAAAGGCACATGACCAGTATTGCCTCGTCTTAAAGGCACAGAACCAGTATCCCCTGGTCGTAAAGGCTCATGACCAATATTCCCTGTCTTAAAGGCACATGACCAGTCCGAAACCAATCACCCTAAATGAGCTCAAGAGCTCTCCGCCGCCGACCCCAGCTTTTCCCAGGGTACCTAGTTCCCTGAGTGAGCTTCGTCACTGCCGCAACCCATGGCTTCTCTGACCAAGAGATTGAATCCCTCTGTGGCTCGGAGTGCTCGCAGGACCGATATAGATGGTCCCTCTCCTTCATGTGAGCCGTCGGCTAGCAGGGGCCGCAAATATTCTAGATACGTACAGGCGTCTAGAAACGTACAGGCATCCAGAAAACGGAAGTTTTATTTCCTGATCTCACTCACCAATGGTTTGCTGAGAACAAGACTCTGAATATGGATCAGATATTGCCCTGGATCTGGACTCACCAGAACTTCAGAAAAGGATGGATTCGCCTATTTATATAATCAACCAATCTCTGTAGATTGACGAGGACTTCGGTTGTATTCTAGATCACGCAGTGTCCCTCATAAGGAGACTAAACTCCCAGCAGAGCATTTGCCATTCACCCGGACAGGGAGCGTCCGGATAATCGATTCACTGGACAGAAGCCTCTGCAAGCGTGGTATCCTTTTACAGCCAATATGCAAACACGTGGGGTGTCCCCTCCACCTATACCCCTAGGACGTGGGATGCCATGCCTGGTCTGTTTCTTAGGGGCGACGGGTCCTTTTAAAGGGCACCGATCTCCCCACACCATCATTAGACGAGCACACGGAGTGTAGCCTCCATGTATCCTCTTCTGCAGCCAGGGCTAACACCAGACAATCAGCCCTGTTCAACCGGGGACCTTAACTCTGTGGATGTACAGAGGCACCCTTTTTGGCATGCGAACATGCCCCTCTGCATCACCACTATTTAGCAGATGATGCAAGAAGGCGGACGATCCCTCTCCACTTCCCTGTTAAGAGGATTTTGGATTGAGGGTTCATCATTTTAACTCCGCACCATCAAAAGAGAGCGGTGATAGCAAGAGACGGCTTTTCCGGAACTTTCGGATGCAGCCGCGCATTCTGCCACTTGGCAGATTAACCGGGTAGAATCTCCTGTGGTATACCTTCCAGTATCCCTGCCCGATGGGTCATCAATTAAAAATACAACGAACTGTCAGATAGCAAATCTGGTTCATTCCGTCCATCTTTCGGCCTCGGGTTCAGTGCTCTACCCTTCCTTAGCCGCCGCATGGGTTGCTGCAGCAACGGTCTCCTGGTCGGAGACCTTAACTTCCTTGATTCACAACAGTAACCTTTTCCCGAAGACAGTACAGCTGGTCAATCAAATTTCTTGAGTGGGAGACTAGCTGCTTCACGCCTCTCGGATGCGGCTACTTGCGCGGCGCTGTCAGCCGCAAATACCATTACACTCAGAAGGACTTTATAGCTCAGAGAATGGAAGCGTACTCTGCATTCAAAAAGCTTCTGACATCACTCCCTTACCAGGGTGATCGGTTATTCGGTGGGAAGTTTGGAGCGTTCCCCACACAGGAACAAAGGATCGCATGTTTCCTACAGACCCTACCAGCAGTGGATGAGTTGACCAGGACGGTCTAGATCTAAGGGATCTTAGTTCCAAAAAGGGGACCAAAAAGTAAGGCCGATCCTGGACCTCAAACTTCTGCCAAGCTTGACAAGGTCCCCCTTCTTCGGATGGAGTTCCTCCTATCAGTCACTACTTCAACGGAAAAAGGTGGAGTTTCTGGCATCCACCGACATTCAGGATGCTTACCTTCACATTCCTATTTTTTCCCTCTTCAAAAATTCCTTCGCTTTTCCATTCGCGAACAGCATTTTCAAATCACAACCTTGTCCTTTGGCCCTGCTAACGCACTCAGAGTGTTCGCAGGGGTTATGGTGGCTGTCATGTTCCTCTTGCACCCTAGAGGCATGGTTGTCCTACCCTATCTGGTCGACTTTTTAGCTGCTCTTACAGGACTGCGCTGAGTCGTCTATATCTCTTGCAATACCCTTTCTCACCTGGGCTGGCAGCTAATCTTAGACAAGTTTTTCCAGCCCAATAGATATCCTTTTTGAGGATGATCCTGGACACTTCCAGAAGGTTGGTAATTCTCCCTTGAGACAAGGCAGTGGCCCTTCAACATTGCGCACTTGTTCACTCATCCCTTCATTCCATTCGATTTGCTAGGAGGGTTCCGAGGGAAAATGGTGACGACAATGGAAGCGGTTTTCTGCAGATCAAACAGGGTTTCAGAGGGTAGTCTCTGAGCTCCTTCCTCATCCAGGAGAGATCCTTTCTCCCGATTGAATGGTTATTAGTGACTACTGATGTCAGTCCTCTTCTCCTGATCATTGTTCTGGGGATCCGAACGGTACAGCTAGTTCTACAGCAGGTCCACTGCCTTCTGGCGGGTCACCCCATCCAATTCAATCAGACAATGCCACGGCTGTGCCATTCATCAATCATCTAGCAGGTACCCACGGTCAGGCGTCATGGTCGAGATACCTCACATTCTCTGATGGGCTGAGATCTATCATTCAGGTAACCTCGGCACTATACATCCCAGGAGTAGAACTCTGGACGGTATACGCCGTCAGGGTCCTGCCTCAAGTGAGTGAGAACTTCACCCGGAAGTCTTCCATCAGATCTGCCTCCTCTGGAGCACTCCAGATGTAGGTCAGATGACATCCAGACTGAACGCCAATGTACTCTAGTTCATGGTTCGGCCTCGAGATCCAAAAGCCATGCAGTGCATGCTCTGATTCTTCCATGGTACCAGTTTCCATAACCCCTCTTCCACTACTTCCGAGAGCCTTTTGGAAGCAGGAAGGGCCCCAGTGATCCTGGCAGATTCGCACTGACCACTTCAGGTTTTTTCGTTTGCGGAAATAGTATTTTTCCGTCTTATTGCAACAAAACAGACTTTACTATCAGGGAAGGTCACCCTTTTTTCTCTGCGATCTCGTCATCCTGACGAGTCTTCGGATCTAGCCGTTCTGTTCTTTCAGACTTTTTTCCCTTATTACCTTCAAGGCAAGGTTGTCCTCAGGCCATCCCGTCCCTTGGTACCAAGGTGGTATTGAATTGCCACTGTTATGAGGGCATCGTTCTTCCCTCATCTTTCTGCACCAGTCCACAAAACGGAATGGGTTCCCCATATTCTGGATGAAGTGAGTGGTCTGAGTAGGTACATCTCGAGGACGACGTCCTTCCGAAGGTTGGACGCTGTATTTGGGGTTCCTGATTGTAAGAAGGCGGCTTCCTGATGGTTACAGGAAGGTTTAGCAGTTTCATCGGCCATTTTAACCTGGTGGATTCGTTACACCATCCAGGAGTTCTTCCATGTTAGATGTCAGCCTATCTCCCTGTCTATCGAGGTTTCTTGGGTTCTAGGCACCTGGCGTCGGCAAAGCACGCATGCCAGCTTGCGGGTTCTTCCAGTCCGCATGCATTCTTGAAGCACTATAATTCCCAGACTTACACAGATGTGATTAATATAGATAACGTAGGCACTACTAAAAAGTGGTGCCCAAGTAGGTGCCCAAGCCGTAATACTAGTAACGATAAACTTGGCACACACCAATAAGTAGATGCAGTGAATAGAATTTGAATGAGGTAACGTACATACAGTGACGTTTCGGTCTATACACAAGACCTTCATCAATGTACCTTTAAATAGATAAATGGCTCCTGTTTTATAAGTAGAGGCGATCACAGGTGAGGACGCCGTATGTGTGTCACGGACACAGTGTCTACCGCTTGTCCTGTGTCAATTATCTATTTAAAGGTACATTGATGAAGGTCTTGTGTATAGACCGAAACGTCACTGTATGTACGATACCTCATTAAAATTCTATTCACTGCATCTACTTATTGGTGTGTGCCAAGTTTATCGTTACACATATGTGAGTCTGGGCAGGCAGACTCTGCAGGCCGCGGTAGCGCTCTTGTAAGTAGCGGTTACACAGGGCCTGATCTGATGATGTACCCACCCAGGGACTGCTTTGGTCTGTGTCCCCCAATGAGGCGAAGGAGAAATAGGGATTTTTGTGTACCCACCGTAAAATCCTTTTCTCCGAGCCATTCATTGGGGGACACAGCTCCCACCCTGTTATTAGCTTGTGCTTGTTTTATAATTTGACATGCTATACTCTCATTTATATAATGTGACATGCTATACACTCATATGTTGTTGTTGATCTCCTACTGCTTTTGCACCGAACTGGTTAGCTAAGAGCCAGCAGGAGTGTATATACTGCAGAGGAGGAGCTAACTTTCTTTGTATCACTTAAGGTACCGTCACATTTAGCGACGCTGCAGCGATCCAGACAACGATCCCGATCGCTGCAGCGTTGCTGTTTGGTCGCTGGAGAGCTGTCACACAGACAGCTCTCCAGCGACCAACAATGCCGGTCCCCTAGTAACCAAGGTAAACCTTGGGGTACTAAGCGCAGGGCCACGCTTAGTAACCCGATGTTTACCCTGGTTACCAGCGTAAACGTAAAAAAAAAAAAACACTACATACTTACCTTCCGGTGTCTGTCCTCCGGCGCTGTGCTTCTCTGCACTGACTGTGAGCGCCAGCCGGAAAGAACAGCGGTGACGTCAGCGCTGTGCTCTGCTTTCCGGCTGGCCGGCGCTCACAGTGCAGAGAAGCACAGCGCCGGGGGACAGACACCGGAATGTACGTATGTAGTGTTTGTTTTTTTTTACATTTACGCTGGTAACCAGGATAAACATCGGGTTACTAAGCGCAGCCCTGCGCTTAGTAACCCGATGTTTACCCTGGTTACCAGTGAAGACATCGCTGAATCGGCGTCACACACGCCGATTCAGCGATGTCTGCAGGAGGTCCAGCGATGAAATAAAGTTCTGGACTTTCTGCGCCGACCAGCGATGGCACAGCAGGATCCTGATTGCTGCTGCGTGTCAAACTTAACGATATCGCTAGCCAGGACGCTGCAACGTCACGGATCGCTAGCGATATCGTTGAGTGTGAAGGTACCTTTAGTGTCAGCCTCCTAGTGGCAGCAGCATACGCCCACGGTCTGTGTCCCCAATGAATGGCTCGGAGAAAAGGAATTTACAGTGAGCACACACAAATCCCTATTTCGTTAGAGATCCCCTTTTAGGTTATCCAGGGTTTTGTTTCATTCATGGTGTGCCCATCTCTCCCCAGAACCGGTTCTCCAGGTACCAGGACAGAACCATCATCCAAACACACTCAGCCATGTTTGCTGGTACCGAAACCAGAGTGTGTCGCTGACTGATCACATCACTATGATGGAGGTAACATACAGTGCTCAGTATAATACCTTATTCACACCAGCATGTACATTTGCATCTGCAAACAATGGGACTGGGTTTTGTTTTTTCAACTATACAATGATACATTTTTTTTCATCCATTTGCATTCATTGCGACAAACCCCGTGGTTCAAAACCTTCTAAGGGCATGTGCACACGTTGCGGATTCTCTGCGGATCCGCAGCGTTTTTTGAGGTGCAGAAACGCTGCAGATGCGCAATTGATTTACAGTACAATGTAAATCAATGAGAAAAAAATGCTGTGCACACTTTGCGGAAAATCCCCTGTGGAAACGCTGCCGTTTAAAAGAAGTAGCATGTCACTTATTTTTTTAAATCTGCAGCGTTTCTGTACCCATTCTATTATAGAAAACCGCAGGGGTAAAAAATGCAGCAAATCCGCAAGAAAAACGCACAAAAAACGCGACAAATCCGCAGGTGCGTTTTCTGCCAGGAGAGGCAGAATCTACACCAGAAATTCCTAAGCCTAATTCGCAACGTGTGCACATAGCCTTAGACCTGTTAATCTGTATGTTATGAAATATATTATTTAAGGTAAAATTACACATTCTGTGTAGTTGGCATGTTTTGTTCTGTCTCGGGGAAAGCTGGGTAACTATTCTTATTGTATTGCTGGGGAATAAAGTATAGCAGAAAAATCACCACACAGCTATATATTGAGGAATAGCTGTGGTGATTTGCAGATTGAGGCTCATGGAGCCGCCTTACAGATTTACATGGGCTCTAGCACTGTTGCTGAATCGTATGTAATCCGTATACATAAAGCAGGAGGCTGTCAGCCTGATGGCGTTACTACTTTCTTATGGTGGCCAAAGTCATGAGATTTGAGTTTTGCAGGGACCTGCTGTTAATCTATGGTAATTTATAGAGGCTAGCGGTATCAAATGTCCGATCTTTACAGTTGACCGACCATTTTTCCGTACCGACTATGTCAGGATTTGTAGCATGCATCTCCAGTACTGGTATTTCCCATTTGCCTGTAATTAATAATTAATGTGGTTCCTCCTGTCTAGAATCAGCTCTCCGGTTATTTGCTTCGCAAGTTTAAGAACAGCAATGGCTGGCAGCGACTCTGGGTGATCTTCACCAATTTCTGCCTTTACTTTTATAAAACACATCAGGTAAAGAAATAAGGTCACAGAGTAATTCCACATGCGAGAGTCATTATCACATTGTGTTCTTCATGAAGGTATTTGATTTTGAACACGGACTATGGGTTTAGCCATTACGGATCCTTAAAGGGAACCTTGTCAGCAGGTTTTCTCAATATAAACTGCGACCCTCGCTTTAATCCCTCTTTTACAGCAGTCTGGCAAGCTGTGTACAAGTCCCTAATCTCCCTGCAGATTTCAAAAAGTAACTTTCTTAATCCCCTCTATATGGCGCTCTCTGGTCAGATAAACGTCGCTGGTCTTGCTTCAGCGCCTCCTCTTTCCCCGCAATCGCCATCCTCCTTCCCCGCTTCATGTGGATGATGTGTCCTATGCAATCTTCACAGTGTCCCTAATCTTGCTCCTGCACGGTTGTACTTTGCTCTACCGAGTACCGACTGTAACGTGCATGTGCCGGAAAAGGCAAAAGATTCCCTGTTGACCCAGAAGTAAAACTGGCACATGCGCATTACAGTACTTTGATCTGCCCTCAGCAGCCAGATTAGGGGCACTATGTAGATAGCTTAGGACACGTCATCCACATGAAGCGGGGCAGGAAGATGGCGATTGCCGGGAAAGAGGAGCCGCCAAAGCAAAACCAGCTCAGACTGCATCGCTCCATATGGGGGGATTATAAAAGGTTTTTTGGAGGATCTGCAGCGGGGGTTGAAGACTTATGTACAAATTGCTAGACAGATTGAAAAGAGACATTAAAGGCGGATGCCATGAATGCATAGGGAAAATCTGGTGACCGCTGCCATTTGTGTACATAACAGACCCTAACACAGACATTCTGATCTTATCACACGTCCATTTATGTAAATCTCGGCAACGTAATTGTTGTAATGTGAGCTAAAGGTACCGTCACACTTGGCGACGCTGCAGCGATACCGACAACGATCCGGATCGCTGCAGCATTGCTGTTTGGTCGCTGGAGAGCTGTCACACAGACAGCTCTCCAGCGACCAACGATCCCGAGGTCCCCGGTAACAAGGGTAAACATCGGGTAACTAAGCGCAGGGCCGCTCTTAGTAACCCGATGTTTACCCTGGTTACCATCCTAAAAGTAAAAAAAACAAACGCTACATACTTACCTACCGCTGTCTGTCCCCGGCGCTGTGCTTCTCTGGTCTGGCTGTGAGCGCCGGGCAGCCGGAAAGCAGAGCGGTGACGTCACCGCTCTGCTTTCCGGCCGCTGTGCTCACAGCCAGACCAGAGAAGCAGAGCGCCGAGGACAGACAGCGGTAGGTAAGTATGTAGCGGTTGTTTTTTTTACTTTAACGATGGTAACCAAGGTAAACATCGGGTTACTAAGCGCGGCCCTGCGCTTAGTTACCCGATGTTTACCCTGGTTACCAGCGAAGACATCGCTGAATCGGTGTCAAACAGCGATGTCTACGGGGAGTCCAGCGACCAAATAAAGTTCTGGACTTTCTTCCCCGACCAGCGACAGCACAGCAGGGGCCTGATCGCTGCTGCCTGTCACACTGGACAATATCGCTAGCGAGGACGCTGCAACGTGACGGATCGCTAGCGATATCGTCTAGTGTGACGGTACTTTTACTATTCATGTTCAGCTTGTTTCACCACCATCTTACATAACATCACGTTACAACCTTGGTGGAATTCCACCATTATGTCTGCTTCAGATGAGCATATGCAAAATCGTCTGTTTCATCCAGAAAAAATGAACACTATTTTTCATCCATATGTCAGTTCTTTACAGCTGAATGGCATTTTTTTACATGAGCAATTTAATAATTGATAAAAGGCCAAATGCAGTTTTGTATGTTAATAAATGTAATGGACAATGGACAATGTGAAAAATGCATGACATACAGATGGTGGCGCCTGTCTGATGTATTTTTTGTTCACCTATTGACTTACAATCGGGAACATGCGTTTATGTGCTGGAAAGCTTATCGCAGTAGTGCATGCTGCACGTTTTTTCATGCGATCGGTCCGAGTGTATAAACGTTAATGTGAACTACCACATTGACTCGAATTCATCAGTATGCTATCTGTTGGCCAGCGCATGGACTGATTTATTCGCTTGTCTGAACAAGCCCTTATTGTGCGTCTGTGGACGAGACAAACTGTAAGTAATGGATGGGGTTCGGCACATCCCAGGGACGTTCATCCCATTCAGCAGGTAATACCAGGTGGCTTCTTTTTGACCTCTACTCTGATTTTTATTTTGTATTTTTGGGCAATTTTTTGTTTTGTTTGTTTGCTTGCCCGCTGGGTGCTTTATAGCTCACTGGTCACTATGACTATTATACTATATACCGGCCGGATTTAGCGCCAATAGATTGCACCAATATTTATTATCAGCATCTCTATTCGGTCTCCTTTTTGCCACCAATTAATTAAATTTGCACATGCACTTTATAATATTCATTTGGTAAATCTGCTTGCTATATATTCTATGGCTTATTGACACAGGTATGCACATATATGTTGTTCTTACACTGGTTATATATTTAACTTATTTTTAGTGCTGCCATTTACATGTCCCTGGTGTTGTGCTTTTTATGGTATTTTTTCCCACTGTTACACTATATTATATATATTTTAATAAATATTATAATTTATACTGCATTTTTGGACTTTGTTTCGTTTTTTTCTTCGTTTTTTCTATGTTTTCCCGATTTGTCCGATACACCTTCCATTGGTGCACATTGGTGGTTATATATATATATATATATATATATATATATATATATATATATATATATATTCTCCTCCCATGTACAATTGCTATGTGCACCGTGCCTTGAGATATATTTAAACGAGACAAACTGTAAGTAATGGATGATGTGTGTTCTCAGGAAGATGCTCCTCTCGCCTCATTGCCGCTGCTCGGATACACCGTGAGCATCCCGTCCTTCTCCGATCCCGTCACCTGCCGTCATGTCTTCAAACTGCATTTCAAATCCCATGTATACTTCTTCCGAGCAGACAGCGATTATACATGGAGGAGGTATGACGCTAATGCTGCTATTGTTTCCACACGCTGTCCAGACATTCCTAATATTCTTATATTGGAACATCCAAGGGAAGCTGTGAGGTGATTCATGTTGCATAAACCACAAGCAGCATGAATCCCAACCCAGCTACTGCATGTGTTGCGGCTGCTGAGGAAGACTCAAACATATTTTTTGAGCACGCCGAAGACACTCTGTTAGCACACAAGCGTACTCGTAGAACGTCTTATCCCAGCACGTTCCCTCATCACTACTGGCTACACAATTCCAGTCCGGTATCTTATTCTCTGAAACTCAGCTGTTTCACAGAAAAAAATGCTTTGAAGATCCGGCCAGGGACCAGCTTAGTCCGACTCTTCCCAGTGCTGCAGGAGGTGATTGAAAGATCTCTCTCTATGTACACGAGAGGGCGAGACCTGTCAGTCAACAGCAGTGGTGCTGTGAAGAGACGGCCTGCGGCAGGACCAGACTGGTCTGCTCTCTGGCTATTGCCCCCTGCCAGATCTTCAAAGTATATTTTCTCTGACACATCGGAGTGTTTCAGAGGACACTATAGCTGGGCGCAATGAAGCGGACAGTCAGAGATTCCTGCTGCCTGCGGTGTGGGACGCATCAATCGCCTGACAGCTTGCCTTTATATTTTCAATCTATGGAAAGTGAATGACTGAACGCACACGCTGCCCACAGTAGACTCCAAGTCACTGGATTTTATGAATAAATTATTAAACCTGCTCTAATTATAGACTTCAGATTTCAGTCTTGCGCTCCTGTGTCCTGGTTTCAAACTAGAAGACGTAGGGACTTTTTCTTGTTAGTCAGAAAAATATCTGGTAATTGATCTATGCACCTTTACACATTCTATGATCCCACCTGCCTTGGAAGCAGCTGCCTGGCATTGGTCTGCTGTCCACCTATGATCCAAAGTTCTCTGTATTTTAGGTTTACCCACTGTGTTCAGTGTCATTTAGTGACACCTATTAGAATTCACAATTACTTTATAAGCTGATTTATCAGTGAGGCTTTAATCATGATTTGCCACTATAGATCTCTGGGGTTTCTACTCAGGCTGTATTTGCACATAAGAAGGTTGGTGCATTCATTTTAATTTTTGTTACTGAAAAATCTACAGTTGAGGATCCAATACGGAGGAAAAGTATCAAGGAAAGACTTACTTTTCTAGTTGTACCCACTATTTACTTCCGCAGATCTGACTTTTGCAAGTATGTGAAAGCTGGATCACATCCCGGTGTCGCTCAGCATTCCCAGAAAGATGTCATTACGAAACCGCTGTGCGGAATGTTTCAATATCATTACAATTTAAGGCTATGTGCACACGTCAGGATTTCTTGCAGAAATTTCCTGAACAAAACCGGACATTTTCTGCAAGAAATCCGCATGAGTTTTTTTCGCGCATTTTTGTTTGTTTTTTTCCGGAAAATTAATGAACATGCTGCTTTTTTACCATGCACAAAAATGGCAGAATGCATTAAAAATGATGGGATGCTTATGTATGCGTTTTTTTAAAAAAAACACAAAAAATCCTGAACGAGTGCACATAGCCTAAGATCTATATATATTTTATGTTTCAATGAAATATCAAAGCTTTGGAGAGCACAGTGTGGGCGAGTTACGATTGTCAGTGAGGTTTCTACACTTGTCTTTTACATGCTTGGATCAGGCGGTAAATTAGCTGATAACGTCCCTTGTCTTCTGCATCTCCAGGTGGATGGAAGTGATCAGGCGAGGAGTGAGCTCTCCAGGGAAGATCGGACACTTAACTGAGGATGGGATCATTGGTGATTTGACCCCTTGATAAACTAATTATAGCTTGAAATGAGGACATGTATATACAGGAACATAAACTGGCGATTTACAAATAATGGAATCTGCATGGGCTCAGAAATGGGGCCAATTAGAAGAACATCTGGTCGGGTATTACTAAAGCAGAAAGATTACATTTACCCACATGTTTTGAACTGTCTTTCCTAAATTCCACTACAACAATGCAATCATATCGCAAATGATCCATAATGAGAAATCAGCAGCAACCTGAAAATCCATAAATCAAAACTCCTATTGCTTATTATTTTACAACTTCATAATCCAGTTTGTGGGCTGCAATAGAAAGCACATATGGCTTACGAGTGGCTAGTAAAACTGGTTTCTACGAGAATAGCAGGCTGTATTCATAGTATTGCTCACAACCTATGCAAGTGAAACATCTATAGTAATTTATGTATTTAAAGGGAGTTTCAGTCCAGGCTAACAATACTAAGCACATATTCTCAAATGGAATATAGCCCCTATTTTTTTTTTTTTTTTTAAATCACACCTTAAGGTCTCTTTCACAAGTCTATGTTTAAACAGATTTCCTATTCTTTTTCATATTTGTCACATGTTAAATGTTTCAAATCACCAAACAAATGTATATATTAGACAAAGATAACACAAGTAAACACAAAATGCAGTTTATAAATGAAGGCCTTTATTATTAAGGGAAAAAAGAAATCCAAACCTACAGAGCCCTGTGTGATAAAGTGATGTCCTTTGTCACAACACTGCGAGGCACTGAGCTGTGCTAGCACATGCAGCTCACTGTCTCTGCTCCCTGGCATGCTGAACACTCGCTCTATGCCAGCGATCAGCGTGCCAAGAAGATTTCGCAGAACTAGATTCGTAAAGGGACAAATGGATTATTATCTTCTCGTCGGAGAGGAGAGGAATATTATTGTTTATTTTTTAAACTCTTTTACAGTTGACATGGGCATCAGAGGATTATCTTCACGTCGGGGACAGGTGAGGGATTTGGTTGTTTATTATTTTAATTCTTTTACAAGGAGATATGGACTTCAGTGGATTGAGTATAAAGGTGACTTTGCTTTTTTATTTTTAAAGAAAAAATAAATGGTGTCTTTATTTCAAATAAAGGTGTCACGAATCCACACCGCTGCCACCAATATGTCACGATTCACGCCGTGACCGTCACCCCCACGTCACGGATCGGGGTGACTTTAGGCCAACCTATCACATGTGCAGGGGGGCTTATCTTAGTTATCCCTACACGGCTACAATGTGATGAAAAAACACACAAGGCTATTGACCTCGTGTATTACAGCAGGAGCTTATTTTAGGTATCCCACTGCTCTTCAATATACCACGAACTGCAGGGATTTATGTATATCCCGCTTTACAGTTCCACTTGAAATTTGCAGCTCTCTGGCGCCCCCCTCACCCTCAGGTCAGACTAGGTACTGCACCTAGGGTAATTAGTCACCAGAAAGGCTGCCTATGTTTTTTTTTTTTTTATTTAAATAAATTTTTATTAACACAATAAAGAAGAACATCCGGATGTCATTTACATTGCATTATATCACATGCACGTTTTCTAATTTCAATACACCCCAACATTACCCCAACTACCCCCCACCCCCCTAAGACAGCTCATTCCCAATCTATACCCCACTGAGGCATTATCTGCCTCGTGTAGTTTATCCTTATCCAGATCTTAAGAAACTCGACGTCTATACTCCTCATTCCAATTCAAGCCAAGGAGACCACATCTTATTATACATATCTATTTTCCCCCTTTTTTTGTACACCCCCTTTTCCAATTTTAAACCATTTTGAACATATTGGAGAAATTCCCTTCTCGTAGGTGGTTCCACATTAATCCAATTTCGTGCTATCACTTTCCTTGCCATGTAGAGTAGCCTAGCAATTGCAACCTTCCAAGTATTATCAACTCTAATTTCTTCCACATATCCCAGCACGCATACCATCGGGTCTCTAAGAACTCTACACTTATACGCTACTTCAACCCGGCTCAAGACCACCACCCAAAAAGCAGCCAGCCTAGGACACGTCCACATCATGTGATATATTCCTGCATTCTCACTCGCACACCTCGGACACTCAGAATTGGCACGCAATCCCGCTCTGTATAGCACTTCTGGAGATTTATATACTCTATGCAGAATATATAACTGCGAGAGTCTATATGGTTCACTCAAGGATAGTCGCGGAATCCACTCCATCACCGATTCCCAGGTTTCATTCTCCATCGGTCCTACGTGTCTCTCCCACTTAGCTCTCGCCTTTATAGGGAAATCTAGTAAAAATGTGTGCATTAGGTCCTTATACAGAGTGGAAATAACTCCCCTTGTAGTCCCGTCACCACACACATACTCCAACACAATATCATCCTGAATTCTGAAATCCACCTTCTTCTTCTGAGCTCTAAAGGCATGTCTCATCTGCGCATACTGATATACCCCTGTGGATCGCAGCCCAAATTCTTCCTGCAATTGAGAAAAGGACTTCAATGCTTGCTGCTGAATTATCTGGTGAACAAAACAAATTCCCTTATTCTGCCATTCCATCAGTCCTCCCAAAGCCTCAAATTCCTTTAAATTGTTATTAGACCATATCGGTGTGAATTTAGTCAACCCTGTAACCCCACGAATCTGCCTTAGTCTATTCCATAATTTTCGAATCAGGAACAGGGTTGGGTATACTTTCCCCAAAGCGCCATCCTCCAAACACCTGACCATCGGTCGTCGGTCCGTCACCTCTTCCATTAGATGTTGTACTGCACTGGATGACGCCCCTCGCGCCCAGCCCTTCAAATGCTGGCTCTGGGCCGCAAGGAAGTATATTTCCGGGTTGGGCAAAGCCAAACCACCATCCTCCTTGGGTCGCTGAAGCGTCTCCAGGCTAATACGAGGATATTGTCTACCCCATATCAAACTTCTAAAGAGGGCATTAATCTGCCTAAACTTCCCCCTAGGGATCCAAATTGGTGCGTTATGTAAAACATATAGAATTTTAGGCATCAGGACCATTTTAATAAGGTTTACTCTACCGACGACCGATAGATGTAATTTATTCCAGGCATCTACCTTCGCCTTGAGTACCCCCATAACAGGAGCCAAATTTCTTTGTAGGTACTCCGCAATTGGCACCGAGACATATATTCCAAGGTATTTAAATTTGGAAACCACCTGTAGCCTTTCATCACCAACATCCTCACTTACATTCTCACCTACGTCATCCACCCTAAAAAGAACCGACTTATCCCAATTAATTGTCAATCCTGACACAGCACCAAATCTCTCAACAATTTCAATGGCCCCTCTTAGTGAATCGTCTGGATCCGCCAGGAACAGCAAAACATCATCCGCGTATAACGCTATTTTTTCCTCTATTTTCCCATACCTAAACCCAGGGACCCTATCAGACTGCCGAATCTTAGCGGCAAGAGGTTCTACAGCCAGCAAGGCTGCCTGCTATGTACTGGCTATTGGGCACGCTGCAGCGAGGCAATTTAAATACTCCCACTCAGGCAGGAACAATAATTATCAACGCCCCAGTCGCTATAATGACTCCCAACTACCCAGTACAAAGGTATGCTGCCACCAGCTTCAATGAAACGGGTCCGAAGCTAACCCAAAACAGTAGCGTAATTCCCTTCAGAAGACTTGGGGTACGTTTTAGAGCAGGAAGAACGAATCTAGTATTAAATATTTTACTCCATAAAATTAAGCAGTGTTTTATCAAAAGTTATATAAAGATGTTACAATATGAGATAATTGAAAATATGTACAAGGGTAATTATAAAAAAAACAGGGATTACATGAGAAATCAACACTTACATGTGTTCAGAGCATTGCAGGCAACCAGGCTAGTTCCCATATGTCCCAATGCATCAGGACTGGAAGTCAGGCTCCTCAGGTCAAAACTCTGCTGACTGCAGGCTGGGTTCAGTGTAAAGACTTCTATACTTCAGCCTCGGGACATCACTAAAGGGCTGGTTAATGATATTCAATGAGGTCAGAGATCTTTACGTTTTCAGACACTGGAGACAAAGAAATTCCTGGCTGGGAAGGGAGGGACTACAGGTGGCTTTACAGGATTGGTCACCTGCAGGTTAAAGCCACACCCTGCTCACACACAAGCTTCAGGTTACCCAGTGTCTGCCATAGGGCTGGTTTGTTGTATTCAGGGAGGGAAAGAGAGGGGGGTTTTACAGCTACCATGTGTTTTTCAGGACCATGGTTAGAAGTGCAAAACTCCCTCAGCTAAGGTTTTTACATTATCGTGACGTACATTTTCCTCACAAAAGGGTATATTTACAATATAACTATAGGGTTAGTAATGGGGGCGTCTAATAGACGCCTATTACTAACCCCTGGGCTTGATGTCAGCTGCCAATACAAAGCTGACATCAACCCTATTACCCCACTTGCCAACGTACCCGGACAAGTGGGAAAAGCGAGGCTAAGCACCAGAATTGGCGCATCTCATTGTTGCGCCTTTTCTGGGGTTGCTGAGAGCTAATAGTTTTAGTCTGGGAGTGGGTCAATATCCATGGCCCCTTCCTAGCCTATTAATATAAGCCCACAGCTGTCTGTTTAGCATTTAGGTAGTTAATAATTATAGGTGGACCCTACATAATTTTTTTTCTTTATATCTTCCATTTTAATAACCAGTAAAGGCTACCTATAAAGTTGTGCGCTGATATTAATAGCCTGGTACGCTCCATGGGTATTATTCCCTTCCCAGGCTATAAACATAAACCCCCAGCTGTTCGCCTTCCCTCTGCTGGTTAATAAAATTTCAGGGGATCCCACAATTTTTTTCAGATCTCTATTTAGTCATTAATTAAATACATGTACAGTAAGCTACACAAACACTGCACTGATTGTGTGTGTGTGTGTGTGTGTATGTCCTAGTGTATCCTC
This sequence comes from Ranitomeya imitator, assembly GCF_032444005.1. Classification (NCBI taxonomy): domain Eukaryota; kingdom Metazoa; phylum Chordata; class Amphibia; order Anura; family Dendrobatidae; genus Ranitomeya; species Ranitomeya imitator. Next base: position 564,259,978 of record NC_091286.1, on the reverse strand, counting down.
ACCCACCCCCTGCAGACTGTGAGCCCTCGCGGGCAGGGTCCTCCCTCCTTATGTACTCGTGTGCCTTGTTATCTGCTCATGTTTAATGTATTTGTCTATATTTGCCCCGTATTCACATGTAAAGCGCCATGGAATAAATGGCGCTATAAAAATGTATAATAATAAAATAATAATATATATATATATATATATATACCAAATAGATATAAAGATCTATTCTACTATGTTGGGTCACGCTGTGATTTTACTGTACGCGGCCGATAAAATGTTGTGTTTTGGAGATGGGTGCGTAAAAATCTGAGATTTTTTTCATCACACCCAGGGCCGTATTAACCACTAGGCACTTGAGGGCACATGCCTAGGGCGGCAGGATGAGGGGGGGGGGGCGCACTTGAGCAAGGTTTGTTTTTTTTTTAAATAAAGTTCGGGGTCAAGCGCCCTCTCCCTACCGCCCCCTCCCTCCCCCTCTCCCTCCCATCCCCTCCCTGAAGACTTCATACTCACCCTCCTCCAGTGGTGCCTGCTGCAACTCCGTCTCAGCGCCGGCAGCTCGTCCTGTCCTCAGCGGTCACGTGGTACCGCTCATTAAGGTGATGAATATGGCCGCATATTCATCACCTTAATGAGCGGTACCACGTGACCGCTCATACAGGAAGGAAGACGCTGCGGGGACAGAGATGCCGGGAAGTTCAGCGCCCCACGGTGAGAGAAAGGAGAGTATGACAGGGAAGGGAGGATAGAGGTGGACGGGGGGAGGATGAAGACGGAGGAGGACAGGGGAGGATGATGGAGGAGTCATGTTTACAGGGTAGGAGGATGGGGAAGCCATGCATACAGGGTGGGAGGATGAGGGAGCCATGCATACAGGAGGGGGGGAATATGAGCCATGCGTACAGGAGGGGGGAATATGAGCCATGCATGTGATGAGCCATGCATAGGGGGGATATAATCCATGCACACAGGAGGGGGGGGAATATGAGCCATGCATATGGGATGGGAGGGAGATGAGCCATGCATACAGGAGGGGGGAATATGAGCCATGCATACGGGAGGGGGGATATGAGCCATGCATACGGGAGGGGGGGATATGAGCCATGCATATGGTATGGGAGGGAGATGAGCCATGTATACAGGAGGGGGGAATATGAGCCATGCATACAGGACGGGGGGGATATGAGCCATGCATATGGGACGGGGGGGATATGAGCCATGCATACAGGAGGCGGGGATATGAGCCATGCATACAGGATGGGAGGGGGGCATTATACAGTATTGAGCATCATGTGGGGTCATTATACAGTATAGAGCATCATGTGTGGCCATTATACAGTACAGAGCATCATGTGTGGCCATTATACAGTATTGAACATCATGTGGGGTCATTATACAGTATGGAGCATCATGTGTGGCCATTATACAGTATTGAGCATCCTGTGGGGTCATTATACAGTATTGAACATCATGTGGGGTCATTATACAGTATGGAGCATCATGTGTGGCCATTATACAGTAGGGAGCATCATGTGTGGCCATTATACAGTATTTAGCATCATGTGTGGCCATTATACACTATGGAGCATCATGTGGGGCTATTATACAGTATTTGGCATCATGTGTGGCCATTATACAGTATTGAGCATCGTGTGTGGCCATTATACAGTATTGAGCATCGTGTGTGGCCATTATACAGTATGGAGCATCGTGTGTGGCCATTATACAGTATTGAGCATCGTGTGTGGCCATTATACAGTATTGAGCATCGTGTGTGGCCATTATACAGGATGGAGCATCATGTGTGGCCATTACACAGTATTGAGCATCATGTGGGGCCATTATACAGTATTTAGCATCATGTATGGCCATTATACAGTATGGAGCATCATGTGTGGCCATTATACAGTATGGAGCATCATGTGGGGTCATTATACAGTATGGAGCATCATGTGTGGCCAATGGCCATTATACAGTATTGAGCATCATGTGTGACCATTATACAGTATTGAGCATCATGTGTGGCCATTATACAGTATTGAGCATCATGTGTGGCCATTATACAGTATGGAACACTGTATGGCCATATTTGTTTTTGGTTATAATTATTGTATATGAAACAGTGTGATCAGCAGTGCTAAATGGGTGTGGTTGGGACGTGGATATGGGTGTGACTAGTTGTGAAATGGGTGTGGTCAGAGGCGTGGCCTAAAATTTGCCGCAGCGCACTAACGGTGCCGCAAACTTTATACCTCTTTCCCTTCTTCAAAAGTTGGGAGGTATGATACCGCATTTGCCAGATCACGGCAAGTGTCGCAAATCCCATAAGGAATGAATGAGGCCGAACGCAGTGTTGCCGTAAGTGATCCGTTACGTGGCAGATGCAGAAAAACTGCCGGATCTGCTGCAAAAGGCGACTTTCACATCAGCGATTTATGGCAAAAGTCACTGCCGATAGTGTCATACTCACCAAAGGGGGAAGCAGCACTAAAAGTGCCTAGGGCAGCAGAAACTCTAAATGCGGCCCTGATCACACCCATTGACAAGTCTCATCCAATATACGAGGACATTCACATTTTTTTCTCAGTCTGATCTGAGAAAAAAAAAAACACAGATGAGCAGTAACTCATAGATTAACATTTGTCAGAGTGCAATCTAATTTTTTTTTTTATCAGATTGCACTTGTCAGTTTTTCTTGCAAATGTATACGAGTCCTATACTTTACTTCAGCATAATAATGGAGGCAGAGATACGAACACTGAGGGCCTGATTAATCATTTGCATTTAATCTTAAGTCACTTTTCTTTTTTTTGTAATATTTGTTGCCATTTTTAGATCCAAATTCTCACAAATAGTGCATGTGGTTCATGAATGTTCTGCAAGATCAATACGTCTTTTATTTTTCCTTAATTTTTATTTAACACATGTTTAATTCCTTCATGACCTTGCGATTTTCCACTTTTATTTTTTTCCTCCTCTTCTTCTGAGAGCCATAACTTTTTTTTTTTGTCCCCATAGCTGTATGAGGGCTTGGTTTTTGTGGAATAGTTGTACCTTTTGAATGACCCCATTCATTTTACCATCTGATGCACTAGAGAGCAAGAAGAAAAATCCAAGCGCATTGAAATTTAAAGAAAAAAAATAATGTAGTATTGCACTATTTTTTTTGCATTTACCATGTTCATTATATGGTAAAACTGACCTGACAATATGATTCTCGAGGTCAGAAGTACACAGATACCAAACATTTATAGGTTCTTTTTTTATTTAAGTAGTGAAAAAAAATTCCAAAATTTGTAAGAAAAAAAGAATTTTGCTTGTCGCCATTTTTCGGTATATGGGGCTGTGTGATGGCTTATTTTTTGTTCCCTGAGCGGTTTTTATGGATACCATTTTGGGGTATTTATGATGTTTTGAACGCCTTTTATTGCAGTGTTGCGGCTAACAAAAAAACAATAGTTCTAGCGTTTTGATTTTTTTCTTTCTCGTTGCGCCATTTACCAGTTGGTTTATTTTATATTTTGATAGATCATACTTTTACCAACGCAGTGATAACAAATGTGTTTTTTTTCTTTTGTTACATTTTTAGTGGGGAAAAAGGACGGAGATTTGAACTTGTTTTATTTTATAACTTCTTACTGTATTTAATAGCCTCTTAGGGTATGTGTCCACGTTCAGGATTGCATCAGGATTTGGTCAGGATTTTTCATCAGTTTTTGTAAGCCAAAACCAGGAGTGGAACAATTAGCGGAAAAGTATAATAGAAACATATGCACCACTTCTGTATTTATCACCCACTCCTGGTTTTGGCTTACAAAAACTGATGGAAAATCCTGACCAAATCCTGATGCAATCCTGAACGTGGACACATACCTTTAGGAGACTTGAAGCTGCGATCGTCCGATTGCTTGTGCTGTACAGAGTAGTGCTTCAGTACTACTATGTATAGCAGAAATGACGATCTCCTATGAAGCCGGCCACGAGGAGGTTCACAATGACAGGCATGGGTGTCTTCAGCAGACCCCTGGCCCATCGTCTCCCCGTGATCACATGACAGGGGTGCGTGCTGATGGGCAGAATGAAATGACGTGCTTCCGTCCACCATGTGTTAAATCCCACTGTCAGTTAATGACAGCGGGATTTAACTAGTTAACAGCCACGGATGGAGCTCTGCTCCACCTGCAGCTGTTAAAGGCACATGATGACTGATTAAATCAGTATCCTGTACAGGGAAAGATGTGGGCTTGGCCTGCGAGACCACATCAAAGGCAGGGACATCACCTTTGACGTAAATATATGGTGAAGGTCGAGAAGGGGTTAAATCTTAAATTCACATGTTCCGATAAAGTGTTGATAAAATTCAAGAACCCATGGTGGGGATTGAGGCAGATTGGCACAAAATTCGGGCTGATGAATTTTCTTTAAGTAATTGTATTTTAAAAAATGAGTACTACGGAAGTATTAGGCTATGTGCACACGTTGCAGATTAGGCTTAGGAATTTCTGGTGTGGATTCTGCCTCTCCTGGCAGAAAACGCACGTTTTTTGTGCGTTTTTGCTGCGGTTTTCTTGCGGATTTGCTGTGGTTTTTACCCCTGCGGTTTTCTATAATGGAATGGGTACAAAAATGCTGCAGATTCACAAAAAAAGCGACATGCTACTTCTTTTAAACCGCAGCATTTCCGCAGCGGATTTTCCGCAAAGTGTGCACAACATTTTTTTTTTCTCATTGATTTACATTGTACTGTAAATCAATTGCGGATCTGCAGCGTTTCTGCACCTCAAAAAACGCTGCGGATCCGCAGAGAATCCGCAACGTGTGCACATACCCTCATGAATATGTGGCTACTCATCCATATTATGGGGCTTATAGCTCGCTATGACTTCATACTGCACCTCCAGTTTTACACAAAGGTTACTTATATGGAGTTTGTTAAAAAAATAAAAATCACGGACAGCAGCATTGCAAAATGTATTCTCTCCAAGGAACATCTCTTTAGGAGTCTTTGGCACCTCAGAGGCACCTGACAGTGGCAAATCTACCATAACAGAGACATGATCTCACATTCCAGATTATGCATGGAGACATGCGGTCTACATCCTGTCTGACATGATTTAGCTATGTAGATCAATGTTGGAAAACCCTGTTTAAAGACAAGATATTCTGTGACCAATGTACACTTGATTGGATGTGCTATTCCTTTGCATACAGTGGTTTCAAGAAATCCAATAATGCACTAAACCTGGACTGTCACAAACCTGGTGCTGTTTACAGCACGAAAATGCAACACGTTGCCTGCAGGTGGCGCTGTCACTACTTTGAGTTACACATTTAGAACCACCTCATTTCCATAGCTCTCCATTGTAAAGGACGATCTGAGACTCCCAAATTTTCACGTTGGATATAACAAATCGAGAATTATGTATGAAATGTCAGTTTATTCTTTTTTACAGTAAGTGTTGATGAGAAACATTGGTAAACATTTTTGTATGTTACAATAAAATAAAGAATACTACAATTGAAGTAATGCCATGTTGGTCCTGTCACAGTGTTCACAGTGTCGTCCTGGTCCAGGCTGAGACATGAGGAGGGAAAGTGTGGAGCACCAAGTAGTGGACTCATGATGCAGAGGAGAACCTAGAAAGACAAAAAGGAAAGCTCAGCCCATCCTATATGAACATACCCTTAAAGGGAACCTGGCAGCAGTGGCATGATGGCCAAAAAGGGAGACACCTGTCAATCACGAAGGGGGACTCTTCTCCTTTTGCTCAGTTCCTGTAAAAACTATGATTTGTCTGTGAAGCTGCAGCAAATTTCCTGCTGCTCATGGTTAGTGGCATGAGAGTGCGCAGAGATTCCCATTATATCTCGCTCACAATTCAGGGGTAATGTATGGCTGATCCAACTTCTCCTGATGCTGGGGGTTTTAGAAGCCTGACCTTCAGCGTTTAGCCAATTTTTCTGATGGCCTTACTTGATATGACTGTGAAACACAGACTGGGCTGACATCACAACACTGGGCCCGACCACCGGGTCTCCCGGCCTGTGCTAACTGCCTCATATATGGTTATATGGCTGTTATCTCAGGTCTGGATACTAGGCAGTGGGGCCAGGTGGAATCCGGGTAAAGGAGTTGTCTTCATAAGATAACCCCTTTATCCGCTTCACCCCGAAGCCTGTTTTCACCTTCCTGACCAGGCCAATTTTTACAATTCTGACCAGTGTCACTATGAAGTAAGGGTACCGTCACACAGTGGCATTTTGATCGCTACGACGGCACGATCCGTGACGCTCCAGCATCGTAACAATATCGCTCCAGCGTCGTAGACTGCTGTCACACTTTGCAATGTACAACGCTGGAGCGATAATTTCATGACGTATGTGCGATGTAGAAGTCGTTGGTTACTATGCGCACATCGTATACAATATCGTGCACACCTTTGTTACACCATGCGATCATGCCGCAACAGCGGGACAGTAGACGACGAAAGAAAGTTTCAAACGATCTGCTACGACATACGATTCTAAGCGGGGTCCCTGATCGCAGGAGCGTGTCAGACACAGCGAGATCGCTGGAACGTCACGGATATATCGCTGGAACGTCACAAATCGTGCCGTCGTAGCGATCAAAATGCCACTGTGTGACGGTACCCTTATAGCTCTTAAAAAGCTTCAACAGATCTTGATGATTCTGAGAATGTTTTTTCATGACGTATTGTACTTTATGGTAGTGGTAAAATTTCTTTGATATGGCTTGCATTTATTTGTGGAAAAAAACAAACTGAAATTGTTCGAAAATTTAGAAAAGTTCGCAATTTTCAAATTTTTATGCCCTTAAATCAGATAGTCATCGCACAAAATAGTTAATAAATAACATTTCACACATGTCTACTTTACATCAGCACAATTTTTTTAAACATCATTTTTTTGTTAGGAAGTTAAGGGGTAAAAGTTGAGCTGCGATTTCTAATTTTTACCACAAAATTTGCAAAAACATTTTTTTTAGGGACCACCTAACATTTGAAGTGACTTTGAGGAGCCTATATAACAGAAAATACCCAAAAGTTACACCATTCTAAAATCTGCTCCCTTCAAGGTGCTCAAAACCATATTATTTACCCGTTCAGGTGCTTCACAGAAATTTTTGGGCATATGGCTTGGAAGGGAAGGAGTGCCATTTGATTTTTTGAAGGTAAAATTTGCTGGCATAATTATTGGACTCCATGTCGTGTTTGGAGAGCCCCTAATGTGCTAAACAGTGGAACCCCCCCCCACAAAATCACACCATTTTGGAAACTTGACCCCTTTGGGCCCTTATTTAGATGTGTATTGAGCACCTTGAACCCCCCAGGTGCTTCAGAGAAGTTTATAAGTTTTTAAGCCGTGAAAATACAAAATTTGTAGCTAAATAATATTTTTGTATTTTCACAAGGGCAAAAGGAGAAAACGGACCCCAAAGTTTGTTGTGCAATCTCTCTGAGTTCACTGATACCCCACATGTGGTTGAAAACCACTTTTGAGGCACAGTGCAAAGCTCAGAATGGAAGAGGTGCCATATTACAGTGAAGATTTTGCTGCACTTGTTTGAGGGTGCCATATTACATTGGCAGAGCCCCTGAGGTGCCAGGATATCACAACCCCCCTCCCATAAGTGACCCCATTTTACCAATTAAACCTCTCAATGAATTCATCTAGGGGTGCAGTGATTATATTGACACCACAGGTCTGTCACAGACTTTTATACCATTGGTCAGTGAAGAAATAATAATTTAAATTTTTACCACCAAGATTGTGTGTTAGCCCCAGGTTTTACATTTTCACAATGGGAAATTGGTAAAAATTGCACCAAAATGTGTCCCACAATTTCTGCTGAATGTAGAAATACCCCATATGTGGATGTACGTACTACTTTGCCATATGGAGAGACTTGGGAGGGACAGAGCTGTATTTGCCTCCTGGAGCGCAGATTTTCCTATACTAGTTTGCAGATTCTATATGAACAGCCCCTAAGTGCTAGCAAAACAGAATCCCCCCTCATGTGACCACATTTTGGAAATTATAACCCTACAGATAATTATAACCCTACAGATGTAGTGATGATTTTGACTCCATGGGTATTTTCCAGAAACAAGCAGCAAAGAATGTTGCCGAGTGAAAATTGCAAACTGCTATTGTAGTGACCAGTACGTTGTAGTGCCCAGTGCATTATGCCCAGCTCGTGCTTCTGGAGACATGCACCTGTAGATTAGGTGGGCTCTTATCACTACAGAAATGCCAAACGTGTGGGTGCTAAATGTAGTTTAAGAACACAGGGGCTCAGAAGGGAGGGGGCATTTGATTTTGGGAGCGGAGAATTTGCTGAATTTCTTTTGGCGGGTGAGGAGCCATTTCGCTTTTCCAGAGCCTTTGTGCTACCAGTAACATAGAAGCCCCCAATATTTACGTTAACAGATGACAGATCTGAGTGGGGACTTGCTTTTTTTTGTGGATTGAGTTGAATATTTTATTGTGAACATTTTACATAACATTTGGGATGACATCTCTACGCTGACCACTTACTTTGGGGTTTCCATCTAAATGTCTGAGTGACGTGATTCAGATGAAAAACCCGAGGGACCCGTTCACTATAATGAGGCAATAGATTTACTCTGGACTACGTCTGGCCTCTGTTCAGCGGTGTCCTTTTCAGAAGGGCACAAAACTGTGGCCAATGGCACTTTTATGCAATTCTAAAAAAGACACCGCCCGATCACAGGTCACACGGCGTCCACAGTGCCTCCATCTGCCTCATTAAAGTAATTTTCCATCGGGAGGTCCATCTTCATCACGTATTTCAGAGATTCACATGGAAACCCCGATGCAAGCGCTCAGCACAGAGCGCAGGATAAATGTGAGCCGAGCCTTACTGCGATCTTTGGGAGGCAAAATGAAAAAAAATCAACAGCATGTGAAGAATTTGGTTTTATTTTTTACGCTGTTCCTCGTGCGGTATAAGTGGTTAGGCGACTTTATTCTTCGGGTTGGTGTGATTACAGCGATACCAGATTTATATGGTGTTTTTATGTTTGGCTGCTGTCACTCACTAAAAGTCGCTTTTTATTGCAAGCGATACATACATGCTAGCCACCTTAGGGAGAGACCCAAGTTGGGCTAAATGTAGCGGGACGAAAGAGACCGAAAAGCCCTCTACTCAAAGGAAATACATAGTGGATGCTTTCCTGAAACGGAAAGTACTTGCAAGCAGCATAATACAAAGAATAGCAGGTTTACCCAGAATCCTTTGCAGTAGGCGGAGCTATGCAAATCATCTCTTTCCACCCCTGTCTAATCCACAGCGCTTGGAACCGCCAAGCGTGCAATGCTGCGGATTAGTTTCTAAATTTACACAGCCAACCAATTCCTACCTGTGGACACGTGTTTCGGGCTTTAGGCCCTCATCAGCACAGGGCTGGAATTGGTTGGCTGTATGGAGTGGGGCTCGGTGAGCAAGCGATACATACATGCTAGCCACCTTAGGGAGAGACCCAAGTTGGGCTAAATGTAGCGGGACGAAAGAGACCGAAAATCATCTTTCCACCCCTGTCTAATCCACAGCGCTTGGAACCGCCAAGCGTGCAATGCTGCGGATTAGTTTCTAAATTTAGAAACTAATCCGCAGCATTGCACGCTTGGCGGTTCCAAGCGCTGTGGATTAGACAGGGGTGGAAAGAGATGATTTGCATAGCTCCGCCTACTGCAAAGGATTCTGGGTAAACCTGCTATTCTTTGTATTATGCTGCTTGCAAGTACTTTCCGTTTCAGGAAAGCATCCACTATGTATACACTTTTTATTGCAAAAAATTGTTTTTGCATCACCATATTTTGCGAGCTATAATTTCATGTTTCGGCCGAGAGAGTCATGTGAGGGCTTGTTTTTGCTGGACGAGCTGACGTTTTTATTGGTACCATTTTCAGGCACATGACATTTTTTGATCGTTTTCTATTCTGATTTTTGGGAGACAGATACCGTTCCGCGTGTGGTAAAATTGATAAAGCAGTTTTATTCTTCGGGTCAGTATGATTACAGCGATACCTCATTTATATAATTTTTATGTTTTGGCGCTTTTACACAATAAAAACTTTTATAGAAAAATTTTTTTGCATTGTTTTATTCTGAGAGCTGTAACTTTCTCCTACGCCTCATTGGGGGACACAGGACCATGGGTGTTATGCTGCTGCCACTAGGAGGACACTAAGTTAACACACAAAGAATAGCTCCTCCCCTGCAGTATACACCCTCCTGCTGGCTCTAAGTGAACCAGTTCTTGCTTAGTGTCTGTAGGAGGCACTTGGGTCTGCTTTCAGACCCCACCGTTTTGTTTTCCCTTAACCGAGCAAATGGGGGCGACGGATCCTTTCTAGGTTCTGATCTCCCCCGAATCATCAACAGGCAAGTACGTGGAGCGTCCCTCCCGTATCCTTTCTGGCAATGTTGGATGCCAGCCCTGAGCTCACCTTACGGGCGACTGTTCCTTCGCGTTCCGATCTCCCCCCTCCATAGCAGGCAACCAGATGGAGTAGCCCTCCATCTACCTCTCCTGGAGCCAGGTGCATAGCCGGACATATTACGCATGGCGTCCGTGCAGCCCCCCCACTGCATCACCACTGATATAGCGGATGACGCAAGGCGTCAGAAGCTCTCCACCCCCTCCCTGACTATGGTAAAAGTGGATTGAGCACCGGCCCACCTCATCTACCGTGAGTACGCTGCAGGGGCCGAGGCACTAGGGGGTCCTGGTCCCCAGGGTATGGAAGGTCCGCACCTCTAGCAGGGCATAAAGCCCGGGTCCGTGGATGGTCCGCAGTGCTGCATTGCTATGAAGGAGCGTGGCTCACGATGGCACTAATAGTGGTCACGACACCGCAACCTTTTCAAATTTAGTCCCCGGCTTTTCCCCTTCATACAGGCCGGAGTTGCCACGCCCACCGGCAATTACCGCCGCCCATCTTTTTTCACAGATCTCGGCGGCCATCTTGGGACACCCACAGCGCTAATCCTGCAGCGCTGCTCCAGCTATCCTAATCACAGCCTTCAGGACCGTACATTGTGGACCTCCCCTGTGGACTCAAGACACAGGACCTGGGTCAGCTGCAGAAACATAGCTTAACCCTTCCCCTGCTAGTAAGCACTCTCCTCAAGGCTACTATGTCTCAATCAAGGCCTCACAAAAAGTCTGGGAAAACCCACACTGTGCTCTTCGCTGCACGTACCTCTTGTAAGGTCTCATTACCCTGGGGTCACAATACTGCATTGTGCACAGCTTGTGAACCGGTGACTGCTCAGGAACCACCTGTTACTGATACCGAACCTAGTGAGCCTGGTCCCCCTGAGTGGGCTACCTCCCTTATCCGGTCTATGGCATCCCTGGCAAAAGCGTTAGAATCGTTCCGAGACCTCTCCTCTAACCAGGGCACTCTTACGGATGACTCTTCCGATCCTCAAAACTCCTCGTCCTCTAGGAGTCGTACATTGCCAAGGAGCTCTCGCTCTTCCAGGAAAAGGACTCATGCCATATCCCCAGACCATCACCGGGTTTCTGGTTCTGAGAGCTCCATTTCTCGCTCCCCTTCCATTGGGGCTAGTAGAGAACCTGTTTCAGAGGACGATTCTGACACGTCCTTAGATCAGGAATTTCATCACGATCAGGAGATTCTCAACTCTGAGTCAGTGAATAAGGCTTTGAAACTTGAGGAGGAACCTTTATCTAAAACAGATCATGCCGTGTTCACCACTCATCCCGAATTTAAGGAAATCGTTGAATCTCACAGGATCCGTCCCGATAAACGATTCACAGGGCAGAAGCCCATGGAATCAAAAATATCCCTTTGCCCAGAATCTAAGAAAAGATTGGTCTCAATCTCCCCCGGTAGATCCTCCGGTATCACGCCTGGCTACTAAAATCTATTTTATCCTCTTTGGAGGGCGCCTCTATTAAAAACCCAACCGATCGTCAGATCGACAATATGGCGCGTTCAGCCTTTGAAGCCTCAGCAGCCGCACTCTTCCCATCTTTTGCCGATACGTGGGTGGCGAAGGTCTTGTCTGCAGCGGTGCTGGATACCGATCTCCCCCCTTCCCCGAGATAGCAGACCTCGCTACTCAAGATAGCCAGAGCTGGAGATTTTGTATTACCGCATCCCAGGACGCTTCTAACTGTGCTTCGCAAGCAGCAGCAAACGCCATCACCATCCAGAGGTCCTTTTGGCTCAGGGACTGGCTTGTGGATTCGGCTTCCAAAAAGTCATTGACTTCTCTTCCATATCAGAGCGGTCGCCTTTTTGGCGAAAAGCTCGACCAATTAATTTCCGACGCCACTAGAGGGAAAAGTAAATTTCTTCCACAACAGAGACCCTTTCAGCCCTTTCGGAACCAGCAGCAGCAGGCTCGGTCCCGATTTTTTTTTTTTTCGCTTCAACTCAAATTTGTCCTCTACTTCCACATCTTCCAGACCTGGCCGGGCACAACGTAGGGATAGAGGTCCTCAGACCTCTTACAAACCTTCCCCTTCTTGGAAAGGCAGGCCTAGGCAGTCAGGGTCCAGGGGATCCAGACCGGGCAGGTCTCCCACACAATGACTCCCTGCGGTATCCGGAGGACACCCTCAAAGTAGGCAGCCGTCTGCTTTCCTTCAGCGATGCGTGGCTCTCGGTCGTTCACGACGAATGGGTCCGCGACCTAGTGTCCTCCAGATACAAGACAGAATTTTCCTCTCTTCCACCAAATTGCTTTTTCCTGTCTTCTCCTCCCAGGGCAATGGCATCAGAGTTCTTACAGGCAATAAGCTCCCTAAAAGAAGACAGGGTTATTATCCCGGTTCCTCAAAGCGAAAGGTTTCAAGGTTTTTATTCAAACCTGTTCATTGTTCCAAAGAAGGACGGTACAGTACGGCCCATACTGGACCTAAAACTGCTGAACAAGTTCGTCAGGGTGCGACTGTTCCAGATAGATTTGCTTCGTTCTGTCATCGCCTCCATGGAGAAAGGCGAGTTCCTGGCGTCCATAGACATCCAGGACGCGTACCTCCACATTCCCATTTTACCTTCTCACCAAAGGTTTCTTCGCTTCGCAATTCAGGAAGAACACTTTCAGTTTGCTGTTCTGCCCTTCGGCCTCGCCACCGCTCCAAGGGTATTCACCAAGGTCATGGCGGCTTCTGTGGCCATCCTCCATACCCGAGGCGTGGTGGTGTTACCGTATCTAGACGATATCCCCATCAAAGGCCCCTCTTTCCGCACTGCAAGGAGGCCGTGACCATCACAATAGATACTCTTTCTCGCCTGGGTTGGAAGACAGACTTCCAAAAATCTTCCCCAGTACCGGCTCAGGGAATTTCCTTTCTAGGAATGATACTGGACTCGTCCCAGGGGTTGGTACTTCTTCCCCCGGAAAAGATCTCAGGCTTACACCGGGAAGCTCAGAAGCTCTCCCAACCTCATACTCACTCTCTATGTTTCATTATGAGAGTCCTCGGCAGGATGGTAGCAGCTATGGAGGCGGTCCCATTTGCTCAATTACACCTCCGCCCCTTACAACATGCTCTCCTGGCTGTGTGGGACAGGAACCCGTCCTCTCTCAATCATCGTTTCCTCCTTCCCCAGCGAGTCAGACAGTCTCTCAGGTGGTGGACTTTGAAGTCCTCCCTGAATCAAGGGAAGTCTTTTCTCCCAGTACATTGGCTAGTTGTGACAACAGATGCCAGGGGAGCAGTGTTCCACCATCACACTGCTCAGGGCCGCTGGAATGCCCATGATCAATGCTAGCATCGATTGTGGGCGTTGCTGCGGGGTGTCAGCCATCATACAGATCGTGCCACCGTACATATACAGTTCTTTGCAGGAATGCAGCTCCCATAGAGAAGTATATGTACGGTGCATGTTGGGAAGGGGTTAACCTGGGCTCTGAAAGCTCTATACAACTTCAGTCAACAGGTATAAAATACATATATATATATATATATATAAGTCCCCCTCTCGGCTTATACTCGAGTCATATACCCGGGTGTCAGCAGGGGAGGGGGAGCGGGGGCTGTGTAATCATACTTACCTGCTCCCAGCGCGGTCCCTGCAGTCCCTGGCTTCTCCGGCGCTGCAGATTCTTCCTGCACTGAGCGGTCACATGGCACCGCTCATTACAGAAATGAATAGGCAGCTCCACCCCCATAGGGGAGGAGCCGCATATTCATTGCTGTAAATGATCGGTGCCATGTGACCGCTCAGTGCAGGAAGAAGCTGCAGCGCCGGAGAAGCCAGGGACTGCAGGGACCGCGCCGCAGCAGGTACCTGCTCCTCGCTCCGGCTCCGTCTGCAGCGTCCTCTAGCAATGACGCTCAGGTTAGAGGGCGCTGTGACGTAGTCAGTGCGCGCCCTCTGCTGAGCGTCAGTGCTGGAGACGGAGCCGCAGAGGAGCAGGTAATTATTGAAAGCGCCGGCGTCCTGAGAAGAGAGGTGAGTATGTGATTTTTTTTTTTTTTTTTTATGGCAGCACCAGCAGCATTCTAAGGAGCACCTATGGGGCCATAAAGGTGCAGAGCATATAAGGGGCACAGCATTATAAGGAGCACCTATGGGGCCATAAAGGTGCAGAGCATATATGGGGCACAGCATTATAAGGAGCACCTATGGGGCCATAAAGGTGCAGAGCATATAAGGGGCACAGCATTATAAGGAGCATCTATGGGGCCATAAAGGTGCAGAGCATATATGGGGCACAGCATTATAAGGAGCACCTATGGGGCCATAAAGGTGCAGAGCATATATGGCACAGCATTATAAGGAGCATCTATGGGGCCATAATCAACGGTGCAGAGCATTCTATATAGCACAGTTGTATATGGAGCATCTATGGGGCAATAATGAACGGTATGGAGCATCTATTTTTATTTTTGAAATTCACTGGTAAATGCTGCATTTTCTACCCTAGGCTTATACTCGAGTCAATAAGTTTTCCCAGTTTTTTGTGGCAAAATTAGGGGGGTCGGCTTATACTCGGGTCGGCTTATACTCGAGTATATACGGTATATATATATCAGTTTTTTTACATTACCTTTGTACCCGCTGAACCAAGTGAGAAATGAGCTGGTCTGTGATTCCAGGACTGGACTCTTCCGCTAAGCTAAAAGCGTTCTCTAGTTCCTGTACGGATCCAAATGCTCCAGCGCAGCGCTGCTCCCTCAGCTGTATGAGGACACAGGGAAAGAACATTTACTTATAATGAAGATGGAGCAACTGCTGCAAACCCTGAAGACAATACAGTTCTCCATCCACCTAAATTCATTCAATAAAGAATCACTGATGTAAAGGGCACAGAGTGTGGCTGATGGCAGCAACGATTGTCAAATACAGGGTGATTCACTCGCTATATAGCAGCATATTGAAATAAAATATAACTTTTAATATATAGGTTTAAAAATAAAAAAAAATACAAACGTACAAAAATAACCTAAAGTGCAAGGGGCTAAAAAAAGACAACACAGTGGAGTATACACCAGCAGGGTTAACACAATAATCTATGTAGAACTTAAGACCCGTGGTCCTTCAGTTACACCCCGAGTTTGGCAATCATTGGTGTTCTCTATAACTGTGTACCATGACTATACACAGTGCTGTTAAGACTAAACTTAGTGCAGACACCCAATCGACATAGCCCAGGGCAGCCCGGAACTCCTGGACTCAAGCGATGCACCAGACTAAACCTCCCTAGTTGCTGGGATTACAGGTGCCCGCCACTGTTAAGAGACAGGTACAGGCAATGAACCAAGCTTTGTGTAAACCCCACTATTATGCATCAGTAAGAGACCACAACATGGCAGGTTTTGCGGACCACCTAATCGAGAATATTCCTTAAGTCCAACCAAAAATATCTGCCCTGGTCTTAAACCGTCTGCAAATAGGTTAAACAAATGACTAACAGTTGCTGCACCCAATGGCTTGCCACGCAACCAACCTGACTGCCACTAATCAGTCTTTATATAGTATGGCATGTCTCACAAATCTCCAGTGGACTATCATAGTTCCCATTAATAATTTAAGGTCATAGCACGCCACATACAAGCCATAAGGAGGTGTCACCGATATATGCGGTGTTATGTTCTGTACATACACTCTGTACGGTTAGTCTATGGTAAACCACACTCCTAAATCAGACCCTTCATAACATCCATAAAGGAATCAAATGCGACATGTAGGCAAAATAAATCCTGTATATAGGAGACGCCTCACCCGATTCAGAAGAAATGATTGCTGTATTCCTCTATCCTAATTCAGTGGTGGACACTCTCCCCCATTCTTCCTTTTCTAGACGCGTTTTTCATCATCACTCATCAGTGGAGTACTCAGGGGCCAGTGCGACCATGTCACCAGTAAAGTTGCCGTTATGTGTGTGTGGTGACTTTGGAGAATCCTATTTTGTCATTCAAGTTTGGTATAAAATGGACCAACTCCAAAAATTTATAATAAGTTGGGTGCAATAGTACAATGCAGTTTGCGCTGTAAAAAATTTTTAATAAGAATTTGGGAAAGTTATGAGTTGTCCTATAAATGTCTGTTCTGTTCCCGATCTAAGGATCTCGGCTATTAGTGGAGATGAATCTGTTCTGCACTTTATGTACATGCTCAGCAGTGATCAGTGCTGTGGAGTCATAGATGAGATGAATCTGTGCTGCACTTTATGTACATGCTCAGTAGTGACCAGTGCTGTGGGGTCATAGATGAGATGAATCTGTGCTGCACTTTATGTACATGCTCAGTAGTGATCAGTGCTGTGGGGTCATAGATGAGATGAATCTGTGCTGCACTTTATGTAAATGCTCAGTAGTGATCAGTGCTGTGGAGTCAGATGAGATGAATCTGTGCTGCACTTTATGCACATGCTCAGTAGTGATCAGTGCTGTGGAGTCGGAGTTGAGATGAATCTGTGCTGCACTTTATGCACATGCTCAGTAGTGCTCAGTGCTGTGGAGTCATAGATGAGATGAATCTGTGCTGCACTTTATGCACATGCTCAGTAGTGCTCAGTGCTGTGGAGTCATAGATGAGATGAATCTGTGCTGCACTTCATGTACATGCTCAGTAGTGCTCAGTGCTGTGGAGTCATAGTTGAGATGAATCTGTGCTGCACTTTATGCACATGCTCAGTAGTGCTCAGTGCTGTGGAGTCATAGAGGAGATGAATCTGTGCTGCACTTTATGTGCGTGCTCAGTAGTGATCAGTGCTGTGTCTGAGTCAGAGGTTTGGCTTGTGCGTGCTCAGTAGTGATCAGTGCTGTGTCTGAGTCAGAGGTTTGGCTTACCGACTCCACAGTCCTGGCCCCCACAGGTAAAATGAAGCAATATACATGACTATTTAAAGCAATAGGTTGTAATTAGTGTAAATCAATTTGCAGCAATGTGTATGAAGCCTAATGAAGATTCACTGGTGCAGCATACCACCTAGTTTTGCATTGAAGCAATACTGAGTCACAAACAGTAGGGGGCACCATTACTGGCTATGCCTTTGCACTTCTGTCCATAAAGTAGAGCAGTGGTCCCCAACTCCAGGCCTCGAGGGCCGCCAACAGTGCAGGTTTTCAGGATTTCTTTAGTATTGCATCGGTGGTAATGTGATCATCTGCACAGGTGATGATTCCAACCCCTCTGCAATACTAAGGAAATCCTGAAAACCTGCACTGTTGGCGGCCCTCGAGGCCTGGAGTTGGGGACCACTGAAGTAGAGTCTCACCTCCTGGAAAACTGGAGCAACAAGAGCTGATAAGCAGTGGGATCTTGGCAAGCGTTTTATCGCTTCTGCTGGCTGCAGATACAAGCACAAGGTAAGTCTTTTCCTAAATTCATCACAAACATTTAAACAATTGTCAAAACTTAATTCATCTCGAAAAAAAAATTGCAGTCTGTAAACTTGATTTACAAGGAACGGAACACTACACAGATGCATTCACATGGGAAATTTTGGTTGCATTTTTTTTTTTCTCCAGAAAAATATGAACTTGGGTAGAATACCATGCCTATGGCTGAAAGCATGATACTTAAAGAAAAAATAAAATAATTCAGACTGGCTCACAGCTCTTCTATCATACTTAAAGTATATACTTTTACAGACAATCAGCTGCCTACAACGTGATCTTCCCTGTAACGTTACATATATTTTAAGAGATTTTTCTACATGCGGAGTGACAATTTAGTAAATTCAGAAAGGAATGACATTCACCTGCTGGTATCCCCACTGTAGACGGTTCATGGAGGAGGGGCGCATGGTTTCTGGAAAGGACCAGTGCGGAGTCTGGGACTGACTTTTGTCATCCTCGTTGTCTCTGGGTATAACGATAGAAGTAATCGGTACTGCACAACGCCGCATATAAACAAGTATCAGCACGGATACTCCACACTTTACTAATTGTACTCACAAGTCGTCGTCCGAGCTGGAGTCGTCGCGGTGGCCCTGAGATTTCCAGCGCCTGTAACGCTCCACGAGCTCCATCAGGAAGGAGGTTTTCTTAGTGTATCGTAAGATAAAGCGGTGTTTCAGCAGTTCCCTTGCTGTAGGCCTCTACAATGTAGGACATATGTGAGACCACAGAAATGAATATGACAATTCAAAATACTCAGAATTTAAGTTTGTTTTTTAAAATATGGATTTACTATATATTTTGTTGTTGGTTTTTCCGATGACCATTCAAATCTAAGACTGTTAAAGAATGGGATTATAGCGTAAAAATAGTCACCAATCTGGGGTCTTTGTTCAAGCAGGCATCCACAAATTCTTTGAACGGTTTGCTGTGCTGCCCCTGCAAAGCTGGAGGGTTATTCTTAGGAATTAAGAACAAGACTCTCATAGGATGGAGGTCAGAATACGGCGGTTCCCCCTTAGCCAGCTCAATGGCTGTGATGCCCAAGGACCAGATATCAGCCTGGAATAAAAAAAGAAAAAAAATTAATAAAGACAAAACAAGACTTTAGAGAATAAGCAGAGAAGCTGTAAGAGATTCCAACCTTAAAGTCATAGGCAGACTGCTTGATGACCTCAGGAGCCATCCAGAATGGGGTTCCCACAAAGGTGTTCCTCTTGATCTGAGTATCTGTCAGTTGACCGGCTACCCCAAAATCAGCCAGCTTCACATCACCCTGCTCTGACAACAGCACATTAGCAGCTGAAAAGACAAAGAGGACAATTACATGAGCCGACAACCCACTGGAAGTAAAAGGAGTTTTCCCCATGACAAAACATTACATGAATTTTCCGTAAATGTTGTACCAGTGCTTCACCTTTAATGTCTCTGTGAATCTTCCGCTCAGAGTGTAAATAATCTAGGCCTTTCAGGATCTCCCGCAATATGGTGGCTATATAGGACTCCTCCAGTGGGCCGGGCTTTAACTGCAGCAATAGAGAGCAGAAAAAAGATGAGGTCTATGGAACTGCAGTCTGTGGCACCTTCCTATAGTCAGAAAGTTACTGACAAAAAAAAAAAAGTAGCTCAGTATTATTTACTTATACATTCATCCTTGTGAGAAATACCCAGATAGTTGTCGGGGCTTCTGTCACAGGATTCCCGTGGAAATCAAATATAATCGTTTATTTAGGAGTTACAGGATAAAAACGCGTTTAGGCTATGTTCACACCTTGCGGATTTTGCTGCGGATCCGCAGCGGATTTGACCGCTGCGGATCTGCAGCAGTTTCCCATGAGTTTACAGTACAATGTAAACCTATGGGAAACAAAAAACGCTGTGCACATGCTGCGGAAAAAACCGCGTGGAAACGCAGCGGATTACATTCCGCAGCATGTCACTTCTTTTCTGCGGATTTTCACCTGTTCCAATAGGAAACTGCAGATGAAAATCCGCAGAAGAAACCGCAGTAAAAACCGCGATAAATCCGCAGTAAAAACCGCGATGGGTTTTCACTGCGGATTTTGGAATTCTGCTGCGGAAAAATTCACAGTGGAATCTGCAAAGTGTGAACATAGCCTTAGACTGCAATATCCTGGAGTCGTCTTCAGGTTGTTTAAAAAATATGTATATTGTTGTTTTATCCTGTAACTCCTAAATAAGCAATATTTGATTTCCTCGAGAATGTTGTGATGGAAGCGCCGACATCTATCTGGGTATTTCTCTCTATTGATTGCTTTCACCATGGTTGTCTGAAGCCTCCCGTGAGCCCAGCTGGACGAGCTGCAGTCCGCCTTCTCGGGATTCCTGTGGGATCCGGTTTATACCTCATTCCGCCTGTTTCTGGTGAGTGCAACTATTAGGGATGTTGCAGCGGATCTGCAGCTGCGGGTCTGCAGCAGCTTTCCATGCGTTTACAGTACAATGTAAACCTATGGAAACCGCAATCCGCAGTGCCCATGCTGCGGAAAAAAATGTGCGAAAACACTGCGGGTTACATTCCGCAACATGTCAATTTTCTACGGATTCCACAGCGGTTTACACCTGCTCCATAATAGGAATCCGCAGGTGTAAATCCGCAGATGGAATCCACACAAAATCCGCATAAAAACCGCGGTAAACCCGCAGGGAAAACGCAGTGCCTTTTACCTGTGGATATGTGAAATCCGCTGCGGAAAAATCCACAGCCCTCAAAAATACGTGTGCACATAGCCTTACAGCGTGCAATTTAGAAACAGTTTTTACTACACTTAAATCGTCCGCGGTGTTTGTTCCCCTTTTGTCTCCCTATCTCTTAGGGTCAGTTTGATACATTCATCCTTGTGTCGGAGGTATTCAGCAGGAAATCATCTGCTGTATAACTCCCCCTCCCCAAAAAAACAAAACCCATGTGAACTTACCAAATCTAGAGCAGATCCTCCGCCCAAATACTCCATGATGATCCATAGCTTTGATCCCTGTAACAAAGACATTGTAATATGTTAATGATGGAAATAAAAAATATATAATTAAAAAAAAGTAAAATATATAAAATAATATATATTACACACACCCCTCCTCCTCCCACATCCAATAAAGAGGCTTAACTACATGACTGCGTTTATTATTGAAGTCCGCATCTCAATCAGTCATGGCTGATGCGGGGACATAGAAGAGATCTTGCTGCTCATATTATCAGCTGACATGTTATGCAGAGATAGACAGGGAGCGCTCTGCTGGTACGAAACGAAAATGGAAGAGAAGATTCCTGAACGGCCATGGAAATTGGTACACACTGAGGATGAGAATGTTTAATTCCTTTGCTTTTATACTACTTTGGGCTGGACAATCCCTTTAAGTCTCTCATCTAGACTCTGTTTCCTAGTGCAGAGCATTCACAGTACATTAATAAAAGTTTGGGACGTTCACCTTCAGGTAGGAGCCATAATAGCGGGTGATGTAAGGACTGTCACACTGGCTCAGAACCGTGATCTCTTGTTGAATGTCCTCAATCTCATCTTCTGCCTCTTCCAGGTCTATGATCTTGATGGCCACCACTTCTTTGCTGCGGTTCTCTATACCCTTGTACACTTCTCCAAATGATCCCCTCCCAATGCGCTCCAGCTTGGTGAAGAGGCGTTCTGGGTCCATTCTTGATCCCTACGGAGGAAGAAATAATCAGAAAGTCACAACACATAGCATTTGTACCACTTAGTCTAGATGAGCTGTCACATGAGAGCGGCTTCCCTCCCCCCGTCCCATTTCCTTTACCGAATTCCACATATAAATCCCGGGGCAAGTGGCAGCGTAATGCGGCCGCGCCAGGCAGTTCTACCGGTCACTGTCCGCCTCATGTAACAGTAACCAATGGTGGATTCGGTGTAGACGCAGCAGTCGCCTTTTGGTATTAAACCACAATCAGTTTGGCAATTTTATTTTTCTGAAATCAACCAAAAAGCGTCTTTGATTTTCCGATCTGCATGATAAGAATAACACGACTGCTTAGAGGCGACATTCTTTCAGCCGATGCCTGAGGCTCATTCTGTTCTACAGGACGTGGATCAGTGCTGAGTAGGCAGCTGTGGAGCAGGTTAGTGCAGGTACAGGTCACCTGACTAGTGCGGCCCGGACACGGGAAGAAGCCACGCTGCTAGCCATCAGCTACTGTGGCTTGTTGGTGGGCTAGCAGCAGAGGGTGACCCCATAGCGGTGTCCTGCAATAAGAGGGAGAATTACCTGTGATGGGAAGTCCCGCAGATGCGCCATTCTGGAGCGACAGATCAGTGACCCGCAGACTGGGGATGATGGCACAGCTCGCCCCACATCGCTCGCCCCCTCTATAATCTACACACACTGACACGGAGCAGCAGCTGTGAGGGTGCTCTGCTACTAATACCCCTAGTCTCCAGCAGTGTGCAGATAACGTGCCCCTCGCCCAGCACACTACATCCCCAGGCAGCACGCACCTCCCTCCTATACTACGCTATGGCGACCCATATCGCTGAGCCACAGCCGCTCAGCACAGCAGTCCACAGGGTCCTAACAGCTGGCCTGCTCTGTACAGAGAGCAAAACAGCCCACCCGAATGTCACACACGTACTTACGTCATCCCCGCCCGGGAATCTGGGACACGTAGTTCTTTTGACAGACGTCGTCAATTGTGCTGACAGCACCGAGAACTACAAATCCCAAAAGCTAAAGGCGCGGGGTGTTCTGGGAGTTGTAGTAGCTAGGTGTGGGCGTAAACAGGAGACATTTAAGTCATGTGACCGGAGTTAGGCGTTACGTCACGCCCATGGAAACCGCTCTGGGAAAGTGGGAGGGAATAAGGGTAACTGGTATCACGTGACCACAAGTAACCCGCGCATTGCCGATATAGACATAACCTGGGCTGCGCCTAGTAATACAAAAAAAGTGGTTTTAATAATGATATTTGAGTTCTAAAATGATATTAGCATGCACTGTGTGTCCCAGTAAGAAACGGGCATCATAATGGAGGCCAGATTGACCCCATTATTGTCAGTGGGGTCCACCTGCTTCCATTATGTGGCCCAAACTACTCTCTAGAGCAGAACCCATAAGAAAAGACGGAAAGTAAAAAGGTGTCAGAGGAAGCTTAGGCTGTGTTCACACAAGGTTTTCTTTCAGACACTTTTTGAGTGGCTCCATCAAGTGTCCAAAATCCCAAGCGGTTAAAAGAAGTGACCAGACCTTTCTTCAGGTTTTCTGCAAAAAAAAAAAATGCTGCATACAAGTCAATAGGTTACCGAAACTCCGGAAGATGCCTGGGCATTTTTTGGAATATATCTGAATGCTGTATGATTGTATTTATAAGGCCGGGGTCACACTTGCAACTGCATTGCGGTAAACTCCCGCGAGTCTCTCACCTCAATACCCGGCACTGGCGCCAGCAGTTCGGAGCGTTCGGCCGCATGTATTTCTATGCAGCTGCACGCTCCGGTCCCGAGTGCTGCCAGCAGTTCCGGTTATTGAGGCGAGAGACTCGGGCAAGTTTCTCTCATTGCAGTTGCAAGTGTGACAGGCAACGTATCTCGCGCGTGTAGCTTTAGGGCCCACTAGGGCTATCAGAAGGTGAACCTTCGTTGTGTGGGGGCACCATTTGCATTACTAGAGTGGTAACCTCTGCAGTCAGGCAGGGTGTCTCCTATGAGGGATTTATAGGGTACTTCAAAGTGAGGTTACTAACAATCATTGGCTACGTATTATCTGTCCTCATAACACCCTTACTCACCCTCATAAAGAAACATAAGACAGACCTCTACATTGTTTTTACAGATTTTTTTATGTATTATTTTAGTTTCTACATATAAACCTTTTTATTGCATATCCAATAAAACTGTTATGATCATGCTCACACGAGTAACAAAGGAGGGAAAGAACTACCAAAGAGAGAAGCCGCACTTGTACCCAACTGGTTCCTGTATAGTCTAGAAAAGGAACTATCCACATAACTTAATACACCTCCTCAGACCTGGCTCCCTAAAAAGCCATCGAGGGGTTTCTCGTACTTCCTGGGGCCCCAAGTGGTAGCCGCAACACAAATCCAACAAAGGTACAGGAAAGTGTGCAGGGAGTCACAAGAACCCAGGGTGAGAAACTAAAGCACCGTCATGAAGTATAGACTGGGATAAATAAGGAGAAACAAAAAACAAAACAGAATAAGTGAAACCTCCCAGACCCCCAAAAGTGAAGAAGAAGGAAAAGGTGCTGGGGAGGAAAACTTACAGTATTGCAGCAGAAAAAAAAAACATCTGGGACTTACCGGACAAGGTAAACCCCTTAGCTGAGGAGCTGGAACTCCAAACACTAATTTATATGGAAGAATAGACAGCAAGTGATGTAAGTGAAAGGTGAACATATAAAACCCATCCCAAAAATGTGGTAGGACAGAGCAAAAACACTTGGAGAGAAGCCAACCAAGGAAGGAAAAACAAGAGAGAAGAAATCATCTGCATTTGGACAGAGACTAAATGGACTGTAGCCCAATAGAGCAGGAAACCGACCATGCAGCAAAAGGTCACCAGATCGAATCCTGAAACCAAGCCATGACAAAAATTTAGCTTTTAATTGTAGATTTTTTTCTGTGAGCTTCTCTTCTATACACTACATTATCTATATCATTTGGTAACACACGCGGAAGTATCAAAAGTTGCAAAAGTTTTGCACAACTCCGCATTATGCATAAATTTTGTGACTTTTCACAGGGAGCTACAACTAAATTCTGGCGTAATCGCTTTGATAAATCGGCACCATGCTCATAGTAGTGTTTCTTAGCAAAATTTCTATGATGTGAAGTAGCCCCTAGGCTAGGCTTACACTGGTGTTTAAACTGGCGGAGACTGCTTACATTGCTCTAAAACCCCGAAAACCCCTTTAGACTACAAAATTATGAAAGCACCCAGTGGGCATGCTGTCACGATTCTGGTGAAATACTGTATCCCGTGGCAGACACTGAACAGTGAACGGACAGCTGATGTATGGCAATTATACTCTGTTTACATCCGACCGCTGCACCCTCTTGGCAAAAGCTGGTCTGAGGGAGTGCTGGACCCCCACAAAACTGATATTAATGACCCAACAAAGGGATAGGTCATCAATATTTTTGCACTGAAAAACCTTTTTAAGCCCCACTTGCTCATACCGTAAATTAATATACCGATAATAAATATACAGCACATTGGGAAAAGGGGTTAAAGCCAAGGTCATAACACAGATAATAGTTCTCTTGGCCCTTAACCCCTTAACCCCCAAGGGTGGTTTGCACGTTAATGACCGGGCCAATTTTTACAATACTGACCACTGTCCCTTTATGAGGTTATAACTCTGAAACGCTTCAACGGATCCTGATGATTCTGACAATGTTTTCTCGTGACATACTGTACTTCATAATAGTGGTAAAATTTCTTTGATATTACCTGCGTTTATTTGTGAAAAACACAGAAATTTGGCGAAAATTTTGAAAATTTTGCAATTTTCCAACTTTGAATTTTTATGCCCTTAAATCACAGAGATATATCACAAAAAATACTTAATAAGTAACATTTCCCACATGTTTACTTTACATCAGCACAATTTTGGAACCAAAATTTTTTTGGGGTAGGGAGTTATAAGGGTTAAAAGTTGACCAGCAATTTCTCATTTTTGCAACACCATTTTTTTAGGGACCGCATCACATTTGAAGTCATTTCGAGGGGTCTACATGATAGAAAATAACCAAGTGTGACACCATTCTAAAAACTGCACTCCTCATGATGCTCAAAACCACATTCAAGAAGTTTATTAACCCTTCAGGTTTTTCACAGGAATTTTTGGAATGTTTAAAAAAAAAACGAACATTTAACTTTTTTTCATAAAAAATTTACTTCAGCTTCAATTTGTTTTATTTTACCAAGGGTAACAGGAGAAAATGGACCCAAAAAGTTGTTGTACAATTTGTCCTGAGTACGCCGATACCCCATATGTGGCGGTAAACCACTGTTTGGACGCATGACAGAGCTCGGAAGGGAAGGAGCACCGTTTGACTTTTCAATGCAAAATTGACTGGAATTGAGATGGGACGCCATGTTGCGTTTGGAGAGCCCCTGATGTGCCGAAACATTGAAACCCCCTACAAGTGACACCCTTTTGGTAAGTAGACCCCCTAAGGAACTTATCTAGATGTGTGGTGAGCACTTTGACCCATCAAGTGCTTCACAGACGTTTATAATGCAGAGCCATAAAAATAAAAAATCATATTTTTTTTTTTCACACAAATGATCTTTTCACCCCAATGTTTTATTTTCCCAAGGGTAAGAGAAGAAATTGAACCACAAAAGTTGTTGTGCAATTTGTCTTGAGTACGCTGATACCCAATATGTGGGGGTAAACCACTGTTTGGGTGCATGGCAGAGCTCGGAAGGGAAGGAGCGCCGTTTGACTTCAATGCAAAATTGACTGGAATTGAGATGGGACACCATGTTGCGTTTGGAGAGCCTCTGATGTGCCTAAACATTGAAACCCACACAAGTGACACCATTTTGGAAAGTAGACCCCCTAAGGAACTTATCTAGATGTGTCGTGAGAGCTTTGAATCCCCAAGTGTTTCACTACAGTTGTCAGATCTTTTGAAACTCCTAAAGTGAACCCGCAGAACCACGACAACGAACCTCCCAAGGGTGAGCTGGCCTGATGGACCACCCCCAATACAGGGAGTGTTAGGGGCAGGCCCGAGGGAGACTATTGCCGCAGAAGCTGATACCCGGGGACAGGAAGTAGGAGCAGAAAAGACGCAGACGTGGCTATAACGGAGACACAGGACAGACTGGCAATGACGGAGACTAAGAATATTATTATTTATTTATATAGCACCATTAATTCCATGGTGCTGTACATGAGAAGGGGTAACATCAAAATACAAATATCACTTACAGTAAACAAAACTAACAATGACAGACTGGTACAGATGGAAGAGGACCCTGCTCTTGCGGGCTTACATTCTACAGTAGCATTACTTGATTATTTAAACTATTTGCATAGTTTTTCCTTCTCTGGTTTAGAAGTCAACAAACTGGCTCAATAAAACAATGCATAATTAGCATATTATTATTATTTATTATTATAGCGCCATTTATTCCATGACGCTTTACATGTGAGGAGGGGTATACATAAAAACAGGTACAATAATCTTGAACAGTACAAGTCACAACTGGTACAGGAGGAGAGAGGACCCTGCCACGCGAGGGCTCACAATCTACAAGAATAGGCAAGATACGGCGGACGCCCAGGACAGACTAGATATGGTGGAAACACAGGACAGGCAGGGTATGGCGGAAACACAGGACAGGCAGGATATGGCAGAAACACAGGACAGGCAGGGTATGGCGGAAACACAGGACAGGCAGCGTATGTCAGAAACACAGGACAGGCAGGGTATGGCGGAAACACAGGACAGACAGGGTATGGCGGAAACACAGAACAGAGCAAGGCACGGAAGGACCTGGGTCAAATGAGGACAAATGACAATCAGGCATGGAGCAGAGGAAGGAGTTACCTTAAATAGACCGAGTGCTGCAGAACTTCCGGGTCAAGATCCTCCAGAATCATAGAATGGAGGAACAGAGCATCTTCAGACCGGAGAGAGGAAGTGCGCGTGCACAGTGAGAGGCACGCACGTGCACCCGACGAGGGTCAAGAACCGGCGGTGAGTCAGGAGAAGAGACCGGAAGGCGCGCGCACACCGCTGAAGCGCGCCGGGATGGGTAAATATGTCGGTGCGCAGAGTGAGTGGCAGGCGCGGCGGCAGGTGGCGCCATGACAACAGTTTATAACGCAGAGCCGTGAAAATAAAAATTCTTTTTTTTTCACAAAAATTATTTTTTAGCCCCCAGTTTTGTATTTTCCCAAGGGTAACAGGAGAAATTGGACCTCAAAAGTTGTTGTCCAATTTGTCCTGAGTACGCTGATACCCCGTATGTGGGGGCAACCACCGTTTGGGCGCATGGCAGAGCTCGGAAGGGAAGGAGCGCGTTTGGAATGCAGACTTAGATAGAATGGTCTGCAGGCGACACGTTGCATTTGCAGAGACCCTGATGTACCCAAACAGTAGAAACCCCCCACAAGTGACCCCATAATGGAAACTAGACCCCCTAAGGAACTTATCTAGATGTGTTGTGAGAACTTTGAACTACCAAGTGTTTCACTACAGTTTATAACGCAGAGCCGTGAAAATAAAAAATCATTTTTTTTCCACAAATTATTTTTTAGCCCTCAGTTTTGTATTGCTTCAAGGGTAACAGGAGAAATTGGACCCCAAAAGTTGTTGTCCAATTTGTCCTGAGTACGATGATACCCCATATGTGGGGGTAACCACCGTTGGGCGCATGGCAGAGCTTGGAAGGGAAAGAGCACCGTTTGGAATGTAGACTTAGATGGATTGGTCTGCAGGCGTCATATTGCATTTGCAGAGCCCCTGATGTACCTAAACAGTAGAAACCCCCCACAAGTGACCCCATATTAGAAACTAGACCCTCCAAGGAACTTATTTAGATGTGTTGTGAGATCTTTGAACTCCCAAGTGTTTCACTACAGTTTATAACGCAGAGCCGTGAAAATAAAAAATAATTCTTTTTGCACAAAAATTGTTTTTTAGCTCCCAAATTTGTATTTTCCCAAGGGTAACAAGAGAAATTGGACCCCAAAAGTTGTTGTCCAATTTGTCCTGAGGTCGCTGATACCCCATATGTTAGGGTAAACCCCTGTTTGGACGCATGGGAGAGCTCGGAAGAGAAGGAGCACTGTTTTACTTTTTCAACGCAGAATTGGCTGTAATTGAGATCGGATGCCATGTCGCGTTTGGAGAGCCCTTGATGTGTCTAAACAGTGGAATCCCCAAATTCTAACTGAAACCCTAACCCAAACTCACCCCTAACCCTAATACCAACTCTACCCATAACCCTAACAACACCCCTAACCCAAACATGCCCCTAACCCTAATCACACCCCTAACCCCAACAGACCCCTAATCCCAACCCTAACCACACCCCTAACTCCCATACACCCCTAACCCTAATCCCAACCATAACCCTAACCACACCCCTAACCCTAATCCCAACCATAACCCTAACCACACCCCTAACCCTAATCCCAACCATAACCCTAACCACATCCCTAACCCTGACACACCCCTAACCATAATCCCAACCGTAAAAGCAATCCAAACCCTAACCCTAACTTTAGCCCCAACCCTAACTTTAGCTAGCCCCAACCCTAACCTTAACTTTAGCCCCAACCCTAACTCTAGCCCTAACCCTAGCTCTAACCCCAACCCTAACCCTAGCTCCAACCCTAACCCTAGCCCTAACCCTAGCCCCAACCTTAATCCTATCCCCAACCCTAATGGGAAAATGGGAATAAATACATTTTTTTTTATTTTATTATTTTTCCCTAACTAAGGGGGTGATGAAGGGGGGTTTGATTTACTTTTACAGCA
The DNA here is from genome assembly GCF_032444005.1 of Ranitomeya imitator. Taxonomy (NCBI): domain Eukaryota; kingdom Metazoa; phylum Chordata; class Amphibia; order Anura; family Dendrobatidae; genus Ranitomeya; species Ranitomeya imitator. The sequence goes on along the minus strand of NC_091286.1, from coordinate 564,230,602 downwards.
GTTTTTTTTAGTAGATTTTTGTGATTGGCAGCCGTCACACACTAAAAGACGCTTTTTATTGCAAAAAATAGTTTTTGCATCTCCACATTTTGAGAGCTATAATTTTTTACATATTTTGGTCCACAGAGTCCTGTGAGGTCTTGTTTTTTGCGGGACGAGTTGACGTTTTTATTGGACCATTTTCAGGCATGTGACATTTTTTGATCGCTTTTTATTCTGATTTTTGTGAGGCAGAATGACCAAAAAACAGCTATTCATGAATTTCTTTTTTTGGGGGGGGGTGCGCTTATATCGTTCCACGTTTGGTAAAATTGATAAAGCAGTTTTATTCTTCGAGATAGTACGATTACAGCGATACCTCATTTATATCATTTTTTTATGTTTTAGCGCTTTTATACGATAAAAACTATTTAATAGAAAAAAATAATTATTTTTGCATTGCTTTATTCTGAGGACTATAACCTTTTTATTTTTTCGTTAATAATGCTGTATGGCGGGTCTTTTTCTTTGCGGGACAAGATGACGTTTTCAGCGGTACCATGGTGATTTATATCCATCTTTTTTGTTTAAATCATGTTTATTGAAGCAAATATACAATACAGAAATGAAATAAAGTAGGAACATAATCAGTCTAATTAATAGAATACAGTCTACATTTCTGTCATAAAGTTGATGTCCCAACAATTTCAAGGTTTTATTGGCCAATGCCAGTGTTAACTCTTTCCAGTTTAATAATATTAGTTATTGTTATTATAATAGGCAAACATCTGAAAAACTATTCATAACTCCAAATTCTAAATTACATGTATTGATAGTAGATATCACATGTAAGATGAGGAGAGTTTGAAAGAAGGAAAGATAATGAAAGGAGGAAAGAAGAGAAAAAGAAAAGAATAAAGAGAAGGACAAGGAGGTATAATATAGGTAACCGGATTTATATCCGTCTTTTTGATCACATGTTATTCCACTTTTTGTTCGGCGGTATGATAATAAAGCGTTGTTTTTTGCCTCTTTTTTTTTACGGTGATCACTGAAGGGGTTAACTAGTTCGACAGTTTTATAGGTCGGGTAATTACGGACGCGGCAATACTAAATGTGTGTACTTTTATTGTTTTTTGTTTTTTTAGATAAAGAAATGTATTTATGGGAACAATATACAGTCATGGTCAAAAGTATTGACACCCCTGCAATTCTGTCAGATAATACTCATTTTCTTCCTGAAAATGATTGCAAACACAAATTCTTTGGTATTATTATCTTCATTTAATTTGTCTTAAATGAAAAAAAGACAAAAAGAATTGCCCTAAAGCCAAATTGGATATAATTCCACACCAAACATAAAAAAGGAGGTGGACAAAAGTATTGGCACTGTTCGAAAAATCATTCTCACCAGGTAACACAAACATGCAACATGTTCACTCTCCATGCCACAAGGGGGAGCTTTTGATCCTATTTCTAGGTGACTACCCCGCATATAGTGATATATTGTGGTTTGGAGGGAAAGTTAGTTAGATAGTGCCGGAGAGCAGACTGCAGCAGTCTGAGGCAGGAAGAACGTATGAGGAGCCATGCAGCCACAAGAAAGTGCTGCAGCTCCTGGACAGAGATAATACCGAAAGCCGAACAGATTGTAGTGAGCGTGTGGGAGAGCGAAGCACAGGAAAAGGAACACCAGTGGAACAGAGCAGTGAATTAGCTACCTCCCTGGCTGGCGCAGATTACTGGTAGCCGGAACACCGATGTGGTGAGGGACTCTAAGACTGACAGCAGAACCCGGCAGGACAGCTGGATTACACATCACCTGTTCGCCCTAATACCCAGGAGGCACAGTGACACATAGAGCCCGGGTCATGATAGAGATCCTGTAAAAAGGCTTGAGTCATCTTCCATACGGGTTTATGTCCCACCTTTATGGAGGACAGAGAAAACTGTGAGGACCTTATCAGAAGCCATAGGTAGTAAGGGACTACAACACCACCGCGCTATAAGGAAGGCTTTTAACTCCACTTGGTAAAGGGGACTCTGGATTCGCTTCCAAGCCGGCCGGACTCTGCCTGTCCTGTGATCTGGTGCCCTGGACTGTGTCTGCCTGAAGTCTTCAGTAAACCAGGTAAAGAGACTGCAACCCTGTGTCCTCGTTCTTTACTGCACCATTCACTATCTTCCATCTACACACCGGGAGCCCTGGGGATATACTTCACCTGTGGGAAATTGAACCATCTAGCTGCCATATCACCCCAGAGTACCCCTTAACCCCTTAGCGACCGCTGATACGCCTTTTAACGGCGGCCGCTAAGGGTACTTAAACCACAGCGCCGTTAATTAACGGCGCTGTGGAAAAAGTCAATAGCGCCCCCCCAGAGGCCGATTTTCTCCAGGGTCTCTGCTGCCGGGGGTAGCCGAGACCCCAGAGAACATGATTCGGGGGGTTTTTAACCCACCCCGCATTTGCGATCGCTGGTAATTAACCGTTTACCGGCGATCGCAAAAAAAAAAAAAACGCGATCTCTTTTTAATTTCTCTGTCCTCCGATGTGATCGCACATCGGAGGACAGAGAAAAGGGGTCCCAGGTGGCCCCCCAATACTCACCTAGCTCCCCCGATGCTCCTCCTGTCTCCCGGTGGGCGCCGCCATCTTCAAAATGGCGGGCGCATGCGCAGTGCGCCCGCCGGCCGGCACCGGGAGAATCTTTGGGGTCTCGGCTGCCGGGGGTAGCCGAGACCCCAAAGAGCATGATCGGGGTCGGTATTACCGACCCCTGTTTTGCGATCGCCGGTAATTAACTGTTTACCGGCGACCGGAAAAAAATAAAAATAAAAAAATAAAGTGTAATTCTCTGTCCTCTGATGTGATCGCACATCAGAGGACAGAGAAATAGGATTCGGGGACCCTAGCATACTCACCTAGGTCCCTGGATCCTCTTGCTGCTCCTCCTGGCCACCGGCAGAAGAAAATGGCGGGCGCATGCCCAGTGCGCCCGCCATCTGTCTCCATCTGCCGGCCGGCAGGAGAACAGCAGTTGGGGCTAAAATTAGGGGTAGGGTTAGGGGTAGGGGTAGGGTTAGGGGTAGGGTTAGGGGTAGGGTTAGGGGTAGGGTTAGGGGTAGGGGTAGGGTTAAGGTTAGGGGTAGGGTTAGGGGTAGGGTTAGGGCTAGGGTTAGGGTTGGGGCTAAATTTAGGGTTAGGGTTGGGGCTAAATTTAGGGTTAGGCTTCTTTCACACTTACGTCGGTACGGGGCCGTCGCAATGCGTCGGCCCGACATACCGACGCACGTTGTGAAAATTGTGCACAGCGTGGGCAGCAGCTGTAGTTTTTCAACGCATCCGCTGCCCAATCTATGTCCTGGGGAGGAGGGGGCGGAGTTACGGCCACGCATGCGCGGTCAGAAATGGCGGATGCGACGTACAAAAAAACGTTTCATTGAACGTTTTTTTGTGCCGACGCTCCGCCAAAACACAACTGATCCAGTGCACGACAGACGCGACGTGTGGCCATCCGTCACGATCCGTCGGCAATACAAGTCTATGGGCAAAAAACGCATCCTGCGGGCACATTTGCAGGATCTGTTTCTTGTCCAAAACGACGGATTGCGACGGAATGCCAAACGACGCAAGTGTGAAAGTAGCCTTAGGGCTAGGGTTAGGGTTGGGGCTAAAGTTAGGGCTAGGGTTGGGGCTAAAGTTAGGGTTAGAGCTGGGATTAGGGTTAGGGTTTGGATTAGGGTTGGTATTAGGGTTAGGGTTGGCATTAGGGTTACACTTGGGATTAGGGTTAGGTTTGGGATTAGGGTTAAGGTTAGGGTTGTGATTAGGGGTGTATTGGGATTAGGGTTAGGTTTGAGGTTAGGGTTGAGATTAGGATTAGGGGTGTGTTGGATTTAGGGTTTTGATTAGGGTTATGGTTAGGGTTGAAATTAGGGTTGTTTTGGGGTAAGGGTTGTGATTATGGTTAGGGTTAGTGATTAGGATTATGGATCAGGTTGGGATTAGGGGTGTGTTGGGGTTAGGGTTGGAGCTAGAATTGGGGGGTTTCCACTGTTTAGGTACATCAGGGGGTCTCCAAACACGACAGCCAATTTTGCGCTCAAAAAGTCAAATGGTGCTCCCTCCCTTCTGAGCTCTGCCGTGCGCCCAAACAGTGGGTTACCCCCACATATGGGCATCAGCGTACTCGGGATAAATTGGACAACAACTTCTGGGGTCCAATTTCTCTTGTTACCCTTGTGAAAATAAAAACTTGGGGGCTACAATATATTTTTTGTGAAGAAAAAAAATATTTTTTATTTTCACGACTCTGCATTCTAAACTTCTGTGAAGCACTTGGGCATTCAAAGTTCTCACCACACATCTAGATAAGTTCCTTGGGGGGTCTAGTTTCCAAAATGGGGTCACTTGTGGGGGGTTACTACAGTTTAGGTACATCAGGGGCTCTGCAATCGCAACATAATGCCCACAGACCATTCTATCAAAGTCTGCATTCCAAAAAGGCGCTCCTTCCCTTCCGAGCTCTGCCGTGCGCCCAAACAGTGGTTTACCCCCACATATGGCGCATCAGCGTACTCGGGATAAATTGGACAACAACTATTGCAGTCCAATTTCTCCTGTTACCCTTGTGAAAATAAAAACTTGGGGGCTAAAAAATCTTTTTTGTGGAAAAAAAAAATATTTTTTATTTTCACGGCTCTGCATTATAAACTTCTGTGAAGCACTTGGGCATTCAAGGTTCTCACCACACATCTAGATAAGTTCCATGGGGGGTCTAGTTTCCAAAATGGGGTCACTTGTTGGGGATTTCTACTGTTTAGGCACATCAGGGGCTCTTCAAACGTGACATGGCGTCCGATCTCAATTCCAGCCAATTCTACATTGAAAAAGTAAAACGGCACTCTTTCTCTTCCAAGCTCTGCGGTGCGCCCAAACAGTGGTTTACCCCCACATATTGGGTATCGACGTACTCAGGAGAAATTGCACAACAACTTTAGTTGTCTAATTTCTCCTGTTACCCTTGTGAAAATAAAAATTTGTGGGCAAAAAGATCATTTTTGTAGAAAAAATGCAATTTTTTTTTTCACGGCTCTACGTTATAAACTTCTGTGAAGCACATGGGGGTTCAAAGTGCTCGCCACACATCTAGATAAGTTCCTTAAGGGGTCTAGTTTCCAAAATGGTGTCACTTGTGGGGGGTTTCCACTGTTTAGGCACATCAGGGGCTCTCCAAACGCGACATGGCGTCCAATCTCAATTCCAGCCAATTCTACATTGAAAAAGTAAAACGGCACTCCTTCTCTTCCAAGCTCTGCGGTGCGCCCTAACAGTGGTTTACCCCCACATATTGGGTATCAGCGTACTCAGGAGAAATTGCACAACAACTTTTGTGGTCTAATTTCTCCTGTTACCCTTGTGAAAATAAAAATTTGTGGGCAAAAAGATCATTTTTGTGTAAACAAAAGCGATTTTTTATTTTCACGGCTCTACGTTATAAACTTCTGTGAAGCACTTGGGGGTTCAAAGTGCTCACCACACATCTAGATAAGTTCCTTAAGGGGTCTAGTTTCCAAAATGGTGTCACTTGTGGGGAGTTTCCACTGTTTAGGCACATCAGGGGCTCTCTAAACGTGACATGGCGTCCGATCTCAATTCCAGCCAATTCTGCATTGAAAAAGTCAAACGGCGCTCCTTCACTTCTAAGTTCTGCGGTGCGCCCTAACAGTGGTTTACCCCCACATATGGGGTATTGGCGTATTCAGGAGAAATTGCATAACAAAATTTATGGTTACATTTCTGTTTTTACACTTGTGAAAATAAAAAAAATGGTTCTGAATTAAGATGTTTGCAAAAAAAGTTAAATGTTCATTTTTTCCTTCCACATTGTTTCAGTTCCTGTGAAGCACGTAAAGGGTTAATAAACTTCTTGAATGTGGTTTTAAGAACCTTGAGGGGTGTAGTTTTTAGAATGGTGTCACACTTCATTATTTTCTATCATATAGACCCCTCAAAATGACTTCAAATGTGATGTGGTCCCTAAAAAAAAATGGTGTTGTAAAAATGAGAAATTGCTGGTCAACTTTTAACCCTTATAACTCCCTAACAAAAAAAAATTTTGTTTCCAAAATTGTGCTGATGTAAAGTAGACATGTGGGAAATGTTATTTATTAACTATTTTTCGTGACATATCTCTGATTTAAGGGCATAAAAATACAAAGTTTGAAAATTGCAAAATTTTAAAAATTTTCGCCATATTTCCGTTTTTTTCATAAATAATCGCAAGTAATATCGAAGAAATGTTACCACTAACATGAAGTACAATATGTCACGAAAAAACAATCTCAGAATCAGCGGGATCCATTGAAGCGTTCCAGAGTTATAACGTCATAAAGTGACAGTGGTCAGAATTGCAAAAATTGGCCTGGTCATTAAGTACCAAATTGGCTCTGTCACTAAGGGGTTAAAGCAGCGTCTGTCCCCACTGACCGAATACCACAGGTGGTGTCACGAACACAAACTGTAATTAATACCCCTTTTACATGGGCGCCCGGGGCCACAGACCGGGTCGCCACCGTGACATCCCCCTGTGAATACCGGACCCGGTACCGGGTACCCCATGGCCCTGGCGGGCGACTCACATGCTGATAAAGTTTAGTGCCAAAAAAGATAAAATAATCTGATTCTACTTCATTAGGTTTTGGCCCCAAAATCGCAGCAAAACCTGATACCTGCATTTTTTCTGTGTTTTGTTTTCACCACCCATTACTTTCAAAACGTGAAAAACTTTGAAAAAACGCTGAAAGAAGTGACATGCTCTTTTCCTTTGCACAAAATACCGAGGAAAAAAACCAAGATGTGTGCATGAGATTTCTGAAATCTCATAGACATAACCAGTACTGTAAAATGCAGCTAAAATTGACATACAAAATCTGGAAAAAAAAACACCAAAAATGCATATGTGTGAACATACCTTAACACTATTTACCTGCACATTAACTCTATATCTGCAAGTAAACAGTGTTATACAAGATGACAGGTTCTCTTTATTATAAATGACCAGTAATTAGTGATGAGCGAATATACGCTCGGGTGTCCTCCGAGTATTTTTTAGTGCTCGGAGATTTAGTTTTCATTGCCGCAGCTGAATGATTTACATCTGTTAGCCAGCATAAGTACATGTGGGGGTTGCCTGGTTGCTAGGGAATACCCACATGTAATCAAGCTGGCTAACAGATGTAAATAATTCAGCTGCGGCAAGAAAAACTAAATCTCCGAGCAGTAAAAAAATACTCGGAGGAACCCCGAGCGTGCTCGAGAAATCTCGAGTAACGGGTATGAAGCGCCCCCAAACGCAGGGCCGCGGGTTACTCGGTACCGGTCCTCTCTGTCTCAGTTCTTAGGTTGTCACGGTGGCTGGACCCGGTCCGTGACCCTGCTAAGGGGCGTCCAATAAAAGAGGTGATGAAAGTCGGCTAAAGTTTCGTGACGCCACCTGTGGTATTCGGTCAGGTCGACCAACGCTGCTTGGGGTCCACTGGGGTGATGTGATGGCAGCCAGATGGTATACCCTCCCACAGGTGAAGTATGTCCCCAGGGCTTCCCAGTAGTGTAGGTGGCGATGGTGTGAGGTGCGGTCAAAAACGAGGACACAGGGTTGCAGTCTCTTTACCTTTTACTGAAGACTTCAGGATCCGCAATCCAGAGCACTGTTAACAGGGCTGTCTGAGACCGGCCGGTCCGAAGGCACATCCAGAGTTCCCTTTGCAGGTGGAAATCAGTGCCTACCACTAGCCGCAAGCTAGTGCAGGCACGGTTCCGTTGCTTTCTATTTGTTCTGCTAGGCCCCTGTCAGGAACCCACCCCTGACAGGTCCTCCCTTGACTTTCCTAGGCTGCGTTCTGTTCTAACTTCCTATCCGACCCCTAGTTTTACCAGTGTGAGGAGTGGCCTAATACATAGTGCCTTTTGCTCCCCCTAGTGGCGAGAGTGTGAAGTGTAATGCGTGCTTGTGATACCTGGTCAGGTGAACTCCTTTAGTGCAATCAGACATAACATCACTCCCCTTAGTGGCAGAGCGACATTATTGCAACGACCAGGACTCTGGGGCGCTGCACTCCCCCCCCCCCCCAGGTCAAATCCAGTACTCCCGGACTGGGAAAAGAAGAACAACAATAGTTATTAGAAAAGGACATACAACATTTTTGAAATGCTTGGAACAATGTAAACATTACAATACTTCCCTTTATGGGAGGTGAGGTCACTTGAACGTTACAAACAGAAACATGTTTAAATATTTTAAATAACATTCTAATTTACTGACTATAAATAATGTCTATTACCCAGCCGGGTATTCTACTAAGTGCAAATCTTTGAACAATAATTTAACTTCTCCGTTAAGGGCGTATAGGCTGAACCCACTAAAGGCCTACTATACAACGCTACAGTACAAATCTAACGTCTTATTTCTTCTAACTTCACACAGATGCAGGACCGCCTGGCTATTCGTCCGGGCCTACTGCCTCTCTTCTTCTAGGTTCACAGCAACCATCTCTCTATGGTTCTCAGACTCACTAACCCCTACGGGTTCACTTTCTAGCTCTCTAGCTGCATCTCATCTACTATGCAAACTTTATCACTATCTTACTACTTAAGGCATCATTATCAAAAGGCAACAAATAACATTCCGTTTAAGAGGGAAAATCAGTCTTCTCTGAGGTAGTGCAAACAATCACCAAGTCACTAATAAACTGTAAGACACAAGAAACTTCCACGTCGTCATCTGGAATCGTCTCTTCGCAAAGTCTTCTTTCCTTGTAAAACCAGTAGAGAGCACCCTTAAGAGGGTGCGAACTATTTACAACACAGTTTGTGAATCATTCACCGTCCATGATTCGGCAGTCTCTGGAAACAATGATGAACTTGTGCAAAGAAAACCGTAAAACAATAGGGATCCCGGGTCAACAAAGGGATCCCTTTAAGAAATAACCCAGAACGGGTTTAGCGGCAAAAGAGCAGGAAACAACAGTTAACTATATACATGTTCGGGGTTTCGAGGTTTATTCTTGCGACGGTAGGTTGCAAGGCATCAGTTGGTAGCGAACACTCCCTGGCCCGGAAAGATCTGTGTTCGACTTCTCATCCGATGCGGTATCAATGTCACTAATCGGTTTTTCAGGTATAATCTGGGTTCGAATGTCAATTTTGGTAGTAGGTTCAGTAGCGGCAATAATGCCCACTGTGGTAGTAGTATTAGGATTTGTCATTTCAGAGTTAGTCTTAGTCACGGCAGCAGAAGGCACTGCTACAGGGCCTACCAGTAGGTCTTCTGTCACTGGGGCAGGGTCGGCGTCCTTACCTGCCACCATGGTGTCCTCGGGGTTGGCCGACTCTGCCGATGGCAGGCTCTGGAACGCTGACTGCGGGGCCTTGCGCTGTGGCGTTGTTATCTCTATTTGCAGTATCTCGCTTTCCGGCAGGACCTTGCTTTTTGGCTTCGGAGCACTGGAACTTCTTTCTTGCTCCGGACAAGACGAGGCTGCCGACAGACGTCTGGTGAGGCCCCCGGTGACGGTCTCCTTCCACCCGGCCTCAGTGCTCAGCTGCGTCCGCCGGAGTTGATCGCTGAGCTCGTCAGCTCCGGCCTGCAGGAAGTCGGGGCCAACAGGTGACGCTCGGCCGCGGTATCTCTCTGGGTAGCTGAGGGAGTCCTCTGCTCCGACCCCACGCTCCGATCCCGGTCGGCTGGTCATGGCGTCTCCCACGTAGCTCACTTCTTCTCCCTCGTCCTTTTCCCGCTCTCTTCTTCGTGGGCCGTTCCGTGTCTTTGGTCCCCGCCCACCATTGAGGATCAGGAGGCGGATCTCGGCCGCTGACGGACACGTCCTCAAGGTACAGAAATATTTAGATTGGGCGGCCATTACTTTTCACACTTCTCAGTTCTTTCACGCCCACAACTCCACGCCCTTCTCCTTCTCCTGCGCTCCTCGTAGCGCTATAATGGCGGCAGTTTTGGTGGGAATCTTTGCGGCAATTGACAATACAAAGTCTTTGCAATAAATCACAGTTCAAGCACAATTCCAACACAGTTCCAAGGCACACATGACCCAATTCTTCAGGCTTAAGTATGATCCTGTTCGTGACACCAAGTTGGAGCGCCCCCAGACGCAGGGCCGCAGGTTACTCGGTACCGGTCCTCTCTGTCTCAGTTCTTAGGTTGTCACGGTGGCTGGACCTGGTCCATGACCCTGCTAAGGGGCGTCCAATAAAAGGTGATGAAAGTCGGCTAAAGTTTCGTGACGCCACCTGTGGTATTCGGTCAGGTCGACCGACGCTGCTCGGGGTCCACTGGGGTGATGTGATGGCAGCCAGATGGTTTACCTTCCCACAGGTGAAGTATATCCCCAGGGCTTCCCAGTAGTGTAGGTGGCGATGGAGTGAGGTGCAGTCAATAACGAGGACACAGGGTTGCAGTCTCTTTACCTTTTACTGAAGACTTCGGGATCCGCAATCCAGAGCACCGTTAACAGGGCTGTCTGAGAGCGGCCGGTCCGAAGGCACATCCAGAGTTCCCTTTGCAGGTGGAAATCAGTGCCTACCACTAGCGCCTGTGTGTTGTAGTTCTTCCCTGCTGAGCATTCGAGATAGTCCTCACAGCTTCTGTTCTCGTTCTTTCTCTTTCTCTCTCTCCGTCCCCCAAGTCTATCTGGATAGGACGCACCCGTTTGACGGGAAGGCTCGGAGCTATTCTGGGACCCTAGAGACGCCCCTCTCCACGCTTGCCCCCTATGTCTGCTTAGGTGATGTATGGTAGACAGCCAACCTATAATTAACTGTCCTGCGGTATTTGAAGTAAGGCATAGAGTCAGTTACTTCCTCGGTGTTCCGGTCACCGGCTACGCACCTCAGTAGGATGTTGCCATTATCGGGGCACGACTCCTACTGGCTCTCCTTTGTGCCTTGATCTCGTTTCTCACTTTCCACAATATCCTTCTCTTCGTGTCCTTTCTTAGGATACCGCCGCAAGGTTGTGCAGGCGCGGTTCCGTTGCTTTCTATTCGTTCTGCTAGGCCCCTGTCAGGAACCCACCCCTGACACGTCCTCCCTGGACTCTCCCAGGCTGCGTTCTGTTCTAACTTCCTATCCGACCCCTAGTTTTACCAGTGTGAGGAGTGGCCTAATACATAGTGCCTTTTGCTCCCCCTAGTGGCCAGAGTGTGAAGTGTAATGTGTGCTTGTGATACCTGGTCAGGTGAACTCCTTTAGTGCAATCAGACATAACATCACTCCCCTTAGTGGCAGAGCGACATTACTGCAACGACCGGGACTCTGGGGCGCTGCAGGTATATTCGCTTATCACTACTCACAAACCTTACAGTATTTGCCCTCTGACTGTCTTGCGCTGAGCTGATCTTAAGACCCCAGTGGCAAAAAGCTACTGCTGGTAGTATTTAGTGTCTGGAACAATGGGTCTCACACACACTATTATCTCAATCCAACTTCGCAGCCACCACATGCGATGAATGGCAGCAGAGAGATCACGCAGATCCCACCGCTGCCCCCACATGTGACAAACCCACAACTCGCCACCCCGCCTGATGTAATTATTACGTAGGAGGGATTACCTGGTTTGGTCTTCTCATTTGCACCAACGTGACGTTCTGGACCCCCTGGCAACATGTAAGGTCAGTTTGGCACAGTTTTACACAGACACCCTGTCAACTTGGGCCCAGGGAGGCATAAGGAGATAGTATGTGGATACTTATGCAACTCACAAATGTGTGAACATGCAAAATTCTTTTTACCTATTGTAACCCCCTATTTCCTTACAGATTGTAAGCTTGTGAGCGGGACCATCACTCCTACTGACACTGTTCAACCATGTGTTACTTTGTATTGGCTTTACTGTCTGTAAATGTCCCCACTTAATTGTAAAGTGCTGTGGAATATGTTGGCCATATTATAAATAAAATAATTTCTATTATTTTCCTCATCTAAACAATTTTAAAGTCTAATATTTTTTACTCATTTGTTTTATTTTGTTCTATGTATCTACTTTTAGGACTTGTGCAGAAATCTGAAGTCGTTTTAGTCAAATTAATGCAGGAATATGAATAATTCTGAAGGGTTCACAAACCTTCAAGCACCACTGTATGTTTTTACGTAAAATGAGAAAAGAGCTAACCCTGTTTGGTGAAAATATCACAAATACAGCTAGCTCAGCAATGCAAGCACTATGAATATTTTTTTTACAGTATTTTTTCTGTAATTGTTGGTATTTTGCGATGACATGCTGCCAGAACCGAAATACTGCAGGATAAGAAGGTACCGTAAATCAATAATTATGGTATTCTGACACCTAGTGGCAAATATTAAAACTTTCTTCAAATCGAAAAGTCTCAATAACAAAGAACATTTTAGTATTTTAGGATGTGTGTACAGCACTTTTTGGACATGTACCTACCCTGCTTTCCATTACCATTAAGGAACAATTTTCATACAGTAAATGTTAAAACATTATTATAAACCTCCAATGCTGGATTTACCACTGCAACCCCACTGATCGGCTGTTGGCTTTGCTTTTGCTGGCCAGATGTAGACAGTGCACAGAGCAAATCCCCACTTTGTTGTGGCTGCACTCTGGTACTATAGCTAATAATGATGTGAATTGGTGACTTATCCCAAGCAAATAAATGTAGCAAATACAACAATGTATCAAAAGCGTCTACTATTCTCAAAATGTAAGAATACAACCAAAAGAACGAAAAAAAATGAGATAATGGTCACAGGACACAATAAAATATTATTTTATTAGAAAACAATATGATCTAGAGATGCCGGGAGTCTGCAACATAGCAGAAAGAAAAATAGAAAATGCAAGAAAGGGGCTGCTGTATAGATGGCACATATATATGTTTAATTATTATCATATCTAATAGATGTCTATTGTCTTATAGTTAATGTTTAATCCACAGTGACTGCTGTCAAGGTGATCAGGATCGTCGTGGGACATTATGGATTATCTTCTCGGGAAACAGGTAAGAAATATTGTTGCTTATTATTTTAATTAATTTACAGTAGACAATGGCTTCAGTGGATTAGGCGTTTTCTGAGTATTGTTTAATACGGACCGCTCCTGGCACATTAACCCCAGGCACACTGCGATTAAAGATGATCGCAGCGTTCCGGCGGCACAGAGAAGCATCGCGCAGGGAGGGGGCTCCCTGCGTGCTTCGCTGAGACCCTCGGAGCAACGCGATGTGATTGCGTTGCTCCGAGGGTCTCCTACCTCCTCCTCCCTGCAGGCCCGGATCCAAAATGGCCACGTGGGGCCTTCCGAGTCCTGCAGGGAGGTGGCTTTCAAGCACTTGCTCAGAGCAGGAAGCCTCCCTGCAGTGCCTGTCAGATCGCTGATCTGACACAGTGCACTGCAAAGTGTCAGATCAGCAATCTGTCACTTTACTGTGAAATCCCCCCCCCCCCCGGGGCAATGTAAAAAAGTTTTTTAAAAAAAACAATATTTACATGTGTAAAAAACAAAAAAAATCCTAAATAAAGAAAAAATATATATATTGTTCCAATAAATAAATTTCTTTATCTAAATAAAAAAAATACACATATTTAGTATCGCCGTGTCCATAAGGACCCGACCTATAAAACTGCCTCACTAGTTAACCCCTTCAGTGAACACCGTAAAAAAAAAAAGAGGCAAAGATGACGCTTTATTATCATACCGCCAAACAAAAAGTGGAATAACACACGCTATAAAAGACGGATATAAATAACCGTGGTACCGCTGAAAACGTCATCTTGCCCCGCAAAAAAAGAGCCGCCATACAGCATCATCAACGAAAAAATAAAAAGTTATAGGTCTCAGAATAAAGCGATGCAAAAATAATTATTTTTTATATAAAATAGTTTTTATCTTATAAAAGAGCCAAAACATAAAAAAAATTATATAAATGAGGTATTGATGTAATCGTTCTGACCCGAAGAATAAAACTGCTTTATCAATTTTACCAAACGCGGAACGGTATAAGCGCCCCCACCCCCAAAAAACGAAATTCATTAATAGCTGGTTTTTGTTCATTCTACCTCACAAAAATCGGAATAAATAGCGGTCAAAAAACGTCACATGCCAGAAATTGGTACCAAAAAAACCATAAACTCGTCCCGCAAAGAACAAGACCTCACATGACTCTGTGGACCAAAATATGTAAAAATTATAGCTCTCAAAATGTGAAGACGCAAAAACTATTTTTTGCAATAAAAAGCATTTTTTAGTGTTTGACGGCTGCCAACCTAAAAACCCGCTATAAAAGTAAATCAAGCCCCCCTTCATCATCCCCTTAGTTAGGGAAAAATAATAAAATTTCAAAAAATGTATTTATTTCCATTTTCCCATTAGGGTTAGGGTTGGGGCTAAAGTTAGGGTTAGGGCTAAAGTTAGGGTTAGGGTTGGGGCTAAAGTTAGGGTTGTGGCTAAAGTTAGTGTTTGGATTAAATTTACGGTTGGGATTAGGGTTAGGGTTAGGGGTGTGGTTAGGGTTATGGTTGGGAATTGCTCTGCAAATGCAACATGATGCCTGCAGACAAATGCATCTAAGTCTGCATTCCAAATGGCGCTCCTTCCCTTCTGAGCTCTCCCATGCGCCCAAACGGTGGTTCCCCCCCCCACATATGGGGTATCAGCGTACTCAGGACAAATTGGACAACAACTTTTGGGGTCCCATTTCTCCTGATACCCTTGGGAAAGTACAAAACCGGGGATAAAAAAAATAATATTTGTGGGAAAAAAAGGATTTTTTATTTTCACGGCTCTGTGTTATAAACTGTAGTGAAACACTTTGGGGTCCAAAGTTCTCACAACACATCTAGATAAGTTCCTTGGGGGGTCTAGTTTCCAATATGAGATCACTTGTGGGGGGTTTCTTCTCATCAGGGGCTCTGCAAATGCAATGTGACGCCTGCAGACCAATCCATCTAAGTCTGCATTCCAAATGGCGCTCCTGCCCTTCCGAGCTCTGCCATGCATCCAAACGGTGGTTCCCCCCCACACATGGGGTATCAGCGTACTCGAGACAAATTGGACAACAAGCTTTGGAGTCCAATTTTTCCTGTTACCCTTGGGAAAATACAAAACTGGGGGCTAAAAAATAATTTTTGTGGAAAAACAATAATTTTTATTTTCAAGACTCTGCGTTATAAACTGTAGTGAACCACTTGAGGGTTCAAAGTTCTCACAACACATCTAGATAAGTTCCTTAGGGCGGTCTTCTTTCCAAAATGGTGTCACTTGTGGGGGGTTTCAATGTTTAGGCACATCAGGGGCTCTCCAAACGCAACATGGCGTCCCATCTCAATTCCTGTCAATTTTGCATTGAAAAGTCAAATGGTGCTCCTTCCCTTCCGAGCTCTGCCATGCGCCCAAACAGTGGTGTACCCCCACATATGGGGTATCAGCGTACTCAGGATAAATTGCACAACAACTTTTGGGGTCCAGATTCTTCTGTTACCTTTGGGAAAATAAAAAATTGGTGGCAAAAAGATAATTTTTGTGAAAAAATATGATTTTTTACTTTTACAGCTCTACATTATAAACTTCTGTGAAGCACTTTGTGGGTCAAAGTGCTCACTACACATCTAGATAAGTTCTTTAGAGGGTCTACTTTCCAAAATGGTGACACTTATGGGGGGTTTCAATGTTTCGGCACATCAGTGGCTCTCCAAACGCGACATGGCGTCCCATCTCAATTCCAGTCAATTTTGCATTGAAAGTCAAATGGTGCTCCTTCCCTTCCGAGCTCTCCCATGAGCCCAAACAGTGGTTTACCCCCACATATGGGGTATCAGCGTACTCAAGACAAATTGGACAACAACTTTTGGTGTCCAATTTCTCCTGTTACCCTTGGTAAAATAAAACAAATTGGAGCTGAAGTAAATATTTGTGAAAAAAGTTAAATGTTCATTTTTTTTTAAACATTCCAAAAATTCCTGTGAAACACCTGAAGGGTTAATAAACTTCTTGAATGTGGTTTTGAGCACCTAGAGATGTGCCGTTTTTAAAATGGTGTCACACTTGGGTATTTTCTATCATATAGACCCCTCAAAGTGACTTCAAATGTGATGTGGTCCCTAAAAAAAATGGTGTTGTAAAAATGAGAAATTGCTGGTCAAGTTTTAACCCTTATAGCTCCCTAACAAAAAAAAATTTTGGTTCCAAAATTGTGCTGATGTAAAGTAGACATGTGGGAAATGTTACTTATTAAGTATGTTGTATGACATATCTCTGTGATTTAAGGGCATAAAAATTCAAAGTTGGAAAATTTTTGCCAAATTTCTGGTTTTTCACAAATAAACGCAGGTAATATCAAAGAAATTTCACCACTATCATGAAGTACAATATGTCACGAGAAAACAATGTCATAATCATCAGGATCTGTTGAAGCGTTCCAGAGTTAAAACCTCATAAAGGGACAGTGGTCAGAATTGTAAAAATTGGCCTGGTCATTAACATGCAAACCACCCTTGGGGGTAAAGGGGTTAATGATGCCCTTGTATTAACAGGCTGGATGCCCAGCATTATAATATGCAACACACAGGGACAGACGCCCCAATAGACCAGCCAACAGAAAGAGGCCTAGCTACATCCGGCGAAAATGATATGATAAAAAGTGCAAAAAATTACTGCATATGATAAATACATTAAATGAGGTATTGGTTAATATTTTGGCCAAAATAGATAAGTTCGGAACCCAACGTCAAGGGTCCCTGTACTTGCGAGTCCTACCACTAATATAAAAAAACACCTAACATAAAACATTTTAAAAAACACATACCATAAGATACATTACACTTACCTGTGTGACTGTCGTCCTATACAAGCCATATCAATGTGCAATTTTGTCTACTAGGCAGCCAACCCCTCCATAATCTGGTAGGTGTGGGGGTGACTGTTTTTAATCAGTAGTTTGCACTTGTGCTACCCCTTGTCTTTATCAGCGGAGGCCTGCTGCATCCTGTTAGATGTGCATTTGTCATCAGACAGGGTTTTGGGAAGGCCGTATCTTATGGTATGTATTTTTTTTTTTTTAAATTTTTAAATTTTTGTATGTTAGCTGGTGTCCCATATCCCAGATGAAAACTACTTTCAACTGTATCTACCTCCTTGGGATGCTGATGCAGTTCATGGATACTGTAGAGCAGGATAAATTCAGCTCTCTGCTCCACCTTGTTATTTTTTTTCTTTGGTGGCTCTAGTCTATATGGTCCCTTCAATGGCTCTGCATGGTCACATTATTACTGTGTTGGGTTGGTCATTAAGGAGACTTCATAACTGTTGTGGGGCACTAAGTAGGAATTAATACTATAAAGAGAGGGAGACCTAAAGGGGAAAATTGATGTGTGATGGTACTAAAGGGAAATCATTACTTCATTACTATGTGGGGATCACTTAAGGGGATGTAATTACTGTGAGCAGGCACTATTTTTGTGGGGGGTACAAAGTAAGTTCTGTGCAGGTCGAAGAGGACACTATTAGTGCTTGGGGTTTCAAATAGGCACTATTGTGGTGTGATGTACAAAAGGGGGCAACAGCATTGTGTGGGGACACGAGATGCATTATTATGGGAGTTCACTAAAAGGGCATAGTCGACATGTTTTCTAAAGACTAGACCATAATAGTAGATGTGATTGTGGCTGTGTTGTATATTAGCTTTATTTTTGTATTGTATCTCCAGGATTATGGAATACCATTAGGGTCATACTCTAAATACTCTCTTGACATCCGCTTAGCAGTGACGGCTTGTTATCCAAATATTTAACAGAGCGTCTGCTGTGGCTATACTTCATCCTCATGATCTACAATTTCTTCTGCTAAAGTCTCCTGGCAGATTTTTTCCATTTAACACTTTAACCCTCATTTGATAAACTGATGTTATATAAAAGTATGTTTCTAATTTAGGAAAGTTTATTTTACAGCTCATACTTCAGCTTAAAAGAATGCAAACCTTTCCGTTACATGTGGCTCTAAATGAATGTGATACTTAACAGAGAAGAGATGATGCGTATTACTCTTGATACAATGCTATTTGAGTTTTAGGCAAACAAAATATTGATACAGACTTATTTTAACCAAAATACTGAATCTCACCATTTCGTAATGACCCATTATTAGTATTTAAAGAGAATCTGTCAGCAGAATTTTATACCCCAAACTATCGGGTTCTATGTAAAGATTCTTTAATGCTGAGTAAATCCTTATCTTTCTTGTGGAAATATGTTTTTCTCCTTTAGAGAAGCCACTGCACTTGCAACTCATTAAGATACAATTTCAACTATAGATTTCTCTAAAACAGCCCAATGGATTAGTACAAGAAACGTGAGGATTTACTAATCATTAAAGCAGCTTTACATATATGCCATTTTAAGAAATAAAATCATCATGACAGGTTATTTTTAGGCCCAAACTGTATATTGAAGCCAATCCATATGTTATCTAACATAACGTCACTGTAGAGGATTTATTTGTTTGTCATAGTCCAGTGATGTCATCAATATGGATGACACATTATTCTGCAATGCAGAAGTATGTTAATGTATCTTTCGATGATATAGCTACTTAAAAGATATATATATACACATACAAACACATTTAAACTTATACAGTTAGGGCCAGAAATATTTGGACAGTGACACAAGTTTTGTTATTTTAGCTGTTTACAAAAACATGTTCAGAAATACAATTATATATATAATATGGGCTGAAAGTGCACACTCCCAGCTGCAATATGATAGTTTCCACATCCAAATCGGAGAAAGGGTTTAGGAATCATAGCTCTGTAATGCATAGCGTCCTCTTTTTCAAGGGACCAAAAGTAATTGGACAATGGACTCTAAGGGCTGCAATTAACTCTGAAGGCGTCTCCCTTGTTAACCTGTAATCAATGAAGTAGTTAAAAGGTCAGGGGTGGATTCCAGGTGTGTGGTTTTGCATTTGGAAGCTGTTGCTGTGAGCAGACAACATGCGGTCAAAGGAACTCTCAATTGAGGTGAAGCAGAACATCCTGAGGCTGAAAAAAAAAGAAAAAATCCATCAGAGAGATAGCAGACATGCTTGGAGTAGCAAAATCAACAGTTGGGTACATTCTGAGAAAAAAGGAATTGACTGGTGAGCTTGGGAACTCAAAAAGGCCTGGGCGTTCACGGATGACAACAGTGGTGGATGATCGCCGCATACTTAATTTGGTGAAGAAGAACCCGTTCACAACATCAACTGAAGTCCAGAACACTCTCAGTGAAGTAGGTGTATCTGTCTCTAAGTCAACAGTAAAGAGAAGACTCCATGACAGTAAATACAAAGGGTTCACATCTAGATGCAAACCATTCATCAATACCAAAAATAGACAGGCCAGAGTTAAATTTGCAGAAAAACACCTCAAGAAGCCAGCTCAGTTCTGGAAAAGTATTCTATGGACAGATGAGACAAAGATCAACCTGTACCAGAATGATGGGAAGAAAAAAGTTTGGAGAAGAAAGGGAACGGCACATGATCCAAGGCACACCACATCCTCTGTAAAACATGGTGGAGGCAACGTGATGGCATGGGCATGCATGGCTTTCAATGGCACTGGGTCACTTGTGTTTATTCATGACATAAGAGCAGACAAGAGTAGCCGGATGAATTCTGAAGTGTACCGGGATATACTTTCAGCCCAGATTCAGCCAAATGCTGCAAAGTTGATTGGACGGCGCTTCATAGTACAGATGGACAATGACCCCAAGCATACATCCAAAGCTACCCAGGAGTTCATGAGTGCCAAAAAGTGGAACATTCTGCAATGGCCAAGTCAATCTCCAGATCTAAACCCAATTGAGCATGCATTTCACTTGCTCAAATCCAGACTTAAGACGGAAAGACCCACAAACAAGCAAGACCTGAAGGCTGCGGCTGTAAAGGCCTGGCAAAGCATTAAGAAGGAGGAAACCCAGCGTTTGGTGATGTCCATGGGTTCCAGACTTAAGGCAGTGATTGCCTCCAAAGGATTTGCAACAAAATATTGAAAATAAAAATATTTTGTTTGGGTTATGTTTATTTGTCCAATTACTTTTGACCTCCTAAAATGTGGAGTGTTTGTAAAGAAATGTGTACAATTCCTACATTTTCTATCAGATATTTTTGTTCAACCCTTCAAATTAAACGTTACAATCTGCACTTGAATTCTGTTGTAGAGGTTTCATTTCAAATCCAATGTGGTGGCATGCAGAGCCCAACTCGCGAAAATTGTGTCACTGTCCAAATATTTCTGGCCCTAACTGTATGTTACTGGCCCCCAAATCTTTTACAGAGGCTTAATTGCCCAAAATTATACATAATAAGTCTAATTTTACATTGAAGCAAATGAGAAATATTTATCCTTTTCTTGCATACCCTGTAATATCTGGAACAAAGTAGAGTCTTAATATTAATCCTTAGAGCTGTAAGGGGGAGCAGAGCAGAAGATGTAGTTCACCGATGTCCTATGGCACTCACGACCAAATGTCGCCATCTGCTAAGCGAACTGAATAGGCCAGAACTAAAAGAAGGAGGAAGCATTTCTGGACGGAAAAACTTGAAGGGACGCCAGGTCAGGTGATAGCTGTGGCGAAGTTATCAAATATAAAAGGCTGGAGTAGTAAGGTGGGAAATCAGTTAGCGCCAGCAAGGAAGACAGAGAGCACGTGTGAGTGGTGGAATGTAGAGGCAGAGCTGGAGACCATGACAGGCGAGACGTTGTTGGTCAAGTACCGAAGCTCATAATTTGACCGTCAAGACCTAAAGGCCAGACTCTGTTGGTCAAGGCCCGAAGCCCAGTCGTCGCCAGTCAATATCCAACATCCAGACGACGCAGGTCAAGCACCAAAGGTCGGACGCTGATTTTAGGATGCAGCCGGATGTCTGCCGTGGTGACGAGGAGACCTGAGTGAGCTGGGTCGTTACTTCCATCCCCTGACGAAGGCAGTCGCCCAAACGCGGGTTGGGGTGGACGCATCCTTAGGACTGCTGATCATTTCCCACTCAGTTTACAGGTAATTCACAACTTTAACTAATGGCAGTGTCTTTGATATTTTTACCACTCTCACTATAAGATTATAGGTGCACACTATGTGATTATTCACATTGAATTATAGGTAAAGTCACTCTAGTATATATATAGTATATACATATATTTTTTTTTTCTTCATATATATTTTTTTATATATTTATTACTTGTGTTCATCAATCTATGCAGCAACATTTGTGTAGTTGCAGGGATTATGTTATTTTATTTTTACTATATGATTGACTTATGTTCAGCTGGTCCTTTGTTATGATCTGGTGGTTTAGGAACAACATGAGACAAGCTCTAAAGGAGGTGGTATCTGTACTGACCGCAAACCCTGAACCTAGCAGCGCAACTAAAAATAGCCGTGGGGGGTACCTGATGCTCCCTAGACCCCTCGGCACAGCCTAAGATCTAACTTCCCCTAAAGATGGAAACAGGAAACCTATCTTGCCTCAGAGAAAATCCCCAAAGGAAAGATAGCCCCCCACAAATATTGACGGTGAGAGGAGGGGAAAATAACATACGCAGAAATGAAATCAGATTTTAGCATAGGAGGCCAGTCTAGCTTGATAGATAGGACAGGAAAGGATACTGTGCGGTCAGTATAAAAACTACAAAACAATCCACACAGAGATTACCAAATCTCCACACCTGACTAAAGGTGTGGAGGGTAAATCTGTTTTCCAGAGCTTCCAGCTAACAGAAAAAATCCATACTGACAAGCTGGACAAATATAGAATGCACAGAACAATAAGTCCACAACATGTGGACTGAAATGAGCAAAGCCAGAACTTATCTTTGCAGAACTGGTCAGGAAACCAGGAAAATCCAAGCAGAGATGTGAATCCAGCCAGGAACATTGACAAGTGACACAGGCTGAAGAAAGAGCCAGACTTAAATAGCGGACAATAAGTGGAGGCAGCTGATGACAGCTAACTCCAAAAAGCAGCCATACCACTAGAAACCACAAGAGGGAGCCCAAGAGCAGAACTCACAAAAGTACCACTTACAACCACCGGAGGGAGCCCAAGAGCGGAATTCACAACAGTACCCCCCCCCCTTGAGGAGGGGTCACCGAACCCTCACCAGAGCCCCCAGGCCGATCAGGACGAGCCAAGTGAAAAGCACGAACCAAATCGGTAGCATGGACATCGGAGGCAACAACCCAAGAATTATCCTCCTGGCCATAACCCTTCCACTTGACAAGATACTGAAGCCTTCGCCTCGAAAAACGAGAATCCAAAATATTCTCAACCTCATATTCCAACTCTCCCTCAACCAACACCGGGGCAGGAGGGTCAACCGAGGGAACAACGGGCAACACATATCTCCGCAACAAAGATCTATGGAAAACATCATGAATGGCAAAAGAGGCAGGAAGAGCCAAACGAAAAGACACCGGATTAATAATTTCAGAAATTTTATTAGGACCAATAAACCGAGGCTTAAACTTAGGAGAAGAAACCTTCATAGGAACATGACGAGAAGACAACCAAACCAAATCCCCCACACGAAGCCGGGGACCAACACGCCGACGGCGGTTAGCAAAACGTTGAGCCCTTTCCTGAGACAACGTCAAATTGTCCACCACATGAGTCCAAATCTGCTGCAGCCTGTCCACCACAGAATTAACACCAGGACCAATCAGAAGGCTCAACCTGCCCAGAAGAAAAACGAGGATGAAAACCAAAATTACAAAAGAAAGGTGAAACCAAAGTAGCCGAACTAGCCCGATTATTAAGGGCAAACTCGGCCAACGGCAAGAAAGACACCCAATCATCCTGATCAGCAGACATAAAGCATCTCAAATAGGTCTCCAAGGTCTGATTAGTTCGCTCAGTTTGGCCATTTGTACTGTTATGATCTGGTGGTTTAGGAACAACATGAGACAAGCTCTGAAGGAGGTGGTATCTGTACTGACCGCAAACCCTGAACCTAACAGCGCAACTAAAAATAGCCGTGGGGGGTACCTGACGCTCCCTAGACCCCTCAGCACAGCCTAAAGGTACCGTCACACTAGACGATATCGCTAGCGATCCGTGACGTTGCAGCGTCCTCGCTAGCGATATCGTCCAGTGTGACAGGCAGCAGCGATCAGGCCCCTGCTGTGCTGTCGCTGGTCGGGGAAGAAAGTCCAGAACTTTATTTGGTCGCTGGACTCCCCGTAGACATCGCTGAATCGGCGTGTGTGACACCGATTCAGCGATGTCTTCGCTGGTAACCAGGGTAAACATCGGGTAACTAAGCGCGGGGTCGCGCTTAGTAACCCGATGTTTACCCTGGTTACCATCGTTAAAGTAAAAAAAACAACCGCTACATACTTACCTACCGCTGTCTGTCCTCGGCGCTCTGCTTCTCTGGTCTGGCTGTGAGCACAGCGGCCGGAAAGCAGAGCGGTGACGTCACCGCTCTGCTTTCCGGCTGCCCGGCGCTCACAGCCAGACCAGAGAAGCAGAGCGCCGAGGACAGACAGCGGTAGGTAAGTATGTAGCGTTTGATTTTTAATTTTTAGGATGGTAACCAGGGTAAACATCGGGTAACTAAGCGCGGCCCTGCGCTTAGTAACCCGATGTTTACCCTGGTTACCAGGGACCTCGGGATCGTTGGTCGCTGGAGAGCTGTCTGTGTGACAGCTCTCCAGCGACCAAACAGCGACACTGCAGCGATCCGGATCGTTGTCGGTATCGCTGCAGCGTCGCTAAGTGTGACGGTACCTTAAGATCTAACTTCCCCTAAAGATGGAAACAGGAAACCTATCTTGCCTCAGAGAAAATCCCCAAAGGAAAGATAGCCCCCCACAAATATTGACGGTGAGAGGAGGGGAAAATAACATACGCAGAAATGAAATCAGATTTTAGCATAGGAGGCCAGTCTAGCTTGATAGATAGGACAGGAAAGGATACTGTGCGGTCAGTATAAAAACTACAAAACAATCCACACAGAGTTTACAAAATCTCCACACCTGACTAAAGGTGTGGAGGGTAAATCTGTTTCCCAGAGCTTCCAGCTAACAGAAAAAATCCATACTGACAAGCTGGACAAATATAGAATGCACAGAACAATAAGTCCACAACATGTGGACTGAAATGAGCAAAGCCAGAACTTATCTTTGCAGAACTGGTCAGGAAACCAGGAAAATCCAAGCAGAGATGTGAATCCAGCCAGGAACATTGACAAGTGGCACAGGCTGAAGAAAGAGCCAGACTTAAATAGCGGACAATAAATGGAGGCAGCTGATGACAGCTAACTCCAAGGAGCAGCCATACCACTAGAAACCACAAGAGGGAGCCCAAGAGCAGAACTCACAAAAGTGCCACTTACAACCACCGGAGGGAGCCCAAGAGCGGAATTCACAACAGTCCTTAGTTGTATGTGTCCCCCTGTTCTGTGTTTTTGTTCCCACCTACACTAATTTTATATTTGATCATTAATAAAAAATATATGTTTTAATCATATGGGTTTACAGTCAGTTTCTTCCTTTTTTGTCCATGAATTAATACCGATATACCCCACTAATTATCTGTGTATACATACAATAACTGGAATTATTTATTATTACTTCCCTTGGTATATTTTGACCGTAAGTTATTTGTATGCTTTTTGAGAAACTTTTGATCTCTTCCAGCGTAGATGTACGGTTTGGATGCAGGCTGTGCTGACACTTTGGAAGGGAATGAGGGCGGCCAGTGTGACGAACACATATAGGGTACTAAGTGACTCACTTATGAAGGACTTGCAGCCTAGCGGGAAATACCAATAACAAATGAAAGTGTTTGCAGAGTACATTACAGTGACGGGCCTATTGTTGGGAGTGACACCTGTTAAGCTAAGACAGAAAGACATTAATAGTCATTTAACAGAGATAACTGGATAGAACATAGAGTAAGATATCACAATTGTTATACTATTGTTCTTGTCATTATTGCTAATATTGTGTTGCCATATATTTGAATAACTATTGGTTCCTATCCTTAAACTTTCATACTATAATAGAAAAATAAGTACGGTAGCTTTAGTAGACTACTTCGACATCCTCATTATTTGCGTTGTTGCATCCCAGTGACCTGTTCACAGAGTTTGTTTGTCCTCCCAATTTTGGGGGATTGAACAAGGATTCTCAGAGTGATTGGGATCTTTTGAGTTTACTGGCCATAGATCCAAAATTTTAATGTTTTGTTCACCGAGCAATTTGGTTATCTTTTTTGCCTTGTCACATGGTCTCCATCGTGCTGGAAAAAGCATTGTTCACCGCCAAATTGCTCCTGGGTGGTTTGGAGGATTTTTAGATAAAGTTCTTTATTCGTGGCAGTGTTCTTAGACAAAATTGTGATTGATCCCACTCCCCTAAATAAAATGCAACCCAACACATGAACAGTATCAGGATTCTTTAATGTGGGCATGACACAGGACTCATGGCAGTGCTCACCTTGTCTTTTCTGGACAATCATTTTTCAGAATGTCCAAAACACTCTGATGGGGTTTTCATCAGAGAAAATGCCAGCTCTGCAGAGAAATTTTGAAAGAAGTTGGTTCACAGGCGGAGACAAGTGCCGCAAAAAAAAGGCTCACAAGTTAAGGTGGATCCTCTAAGCCCAAGGTCTGGTTGGGCACATGGGCCTCGGTGCAGCCAATTAGCAAGGCACCAAGGACACAGTTAACTGGGGGACTGGAAACCGCAGGCAGCCAGGAGAAGTCTTATACTGTAGACAAGTTACAGAGTTACTGATGTCCGCAGGCAGACAAGAGACTGAAAGACTAGAAGTCGTAAGCAGCCAGGAGACGCATTGGAAACTGCAGTTTGCAGAGTTACTGGAGACTGCAAGCAGACAGGAGATGTCTTCGAGACTGCAGCAAGGTTGCAGAGTTACTGAAGTCTACATACAAACAGGAGACTGAGGAGTAAAAGCCACAAACAGCCAGGAGATGCCTTAGGCTACGTTCACATTAGCGTTTCGCTAATGTGCGTCGCTGTTGCGTCGGCGACGCAGCGGCGACGCGCCCCTATGTTTAACATGGGGGACGCGTGCGTTTTTTTGGTAGCGTTTTCCGACATGTGCGTCGTTTTCGACGCTAGCGTCGGACGTAAGAAAATGCAACAAGTTGCATTTTTCGTGCGTCCGATTTTCGTCAAAAAATGACGCACGCGTCGCAAAACGCAGCGTTTTTGCGCGCGTTTTTGGTGCGTCGTGCGTTGCGTTGTAGCTGCTATTGATACTATAAGCGCAACAGTTGTACAACATTACCATGTGAATGTCCATAGGTCTAGAGCAGATGAGTAAAGGAAACTCCCTGCTAGAGAAAAACCAGACAGAGGGACAGTCATCACTTCAGTGCCAAATTAACTGGCATTGTTGTTTTTACAGTTAGAAGACTGTGCCTAATTTGAGAATCACTAACATCTGTTCCCACTATGGTTTATGTGTAACTTTCAAGATTGCAGGACATTTGCATTAGTACTGTAACATTCCTGTGGTGACAATACCACATGCCTGTTTTGTACCTCTTGCACATCTTACACACAGGGCTGCCACTAGGAATTTAGGAACCCCATACTGGCAAAAATTTTGGGGCCCCCTTGAGACTCCGCCCAGGCACCACCCCAGCCCCGCCTCCACCCCTTGAACTGTCCACAGTTCCACCACTCTCTCTTGGAAAAACTCCACTTCTCACCAATCACACATTAACAGTTCCCATCACCAGATCACACATATAGCCAGCAGCTTTTGTTTTGGCTAAAAGATTTTTTTAAGCCGCCACCAGAACAAGGTAGACTTTTTTGGCCGGGCTCTACTCTACTCTAATCTATTAAACATTTGTTAAAATATCCAGTACAATTTAGGTATATTTTTATTTATTTTTCAATTTTTAAAATGACCAATAATATCACATACAGGGGACAAATACCACCGACCACGACCGAATCACATATTACCACCACATAGTGACCTATAATACCATACACAAGGAAGATATACTGCCACACCATGTCCAGACCACATATTACCACCACAGTGACCGAATAATATCACATACAAGGGACAAATACCACCGCACCATGTCCAGACCACATATTACCACCACATGGTGACCGAATAATAGCACATACAAGGAACAAATACCGCCACACCATGGCCGGACAACATATTACCACCACATAGTGACTGAATGCTACAATACTGATCAGTAATAAAAAAAATACAAAAGTAATATCACCATCAGTGCCATTATACACAGATCTGTACTTAGTATGAAGTGTCTGTGTACAGGTAATACAGTGATCACCGGTGACATTATACACAGGAGCTCTGTATATCGTGTCTAGTGTAAAGGTAATACAGTGATCACTGGTGACATTGTACACAGGACCGCTGTATATAGTATACAGTGTATAGTGTCAGTGTACAGTTAACACACTGACTCACCAGTGTTGCCTCTAGGTGAAGTCCTTCACTGCCTGTTTTAAAAAAATGTTTTACCTATAAAAAAAAAGGAATTATTTGCGACCATGTGCTGTAATGTCTGTGTACTCCCTTTTGCTTCCTCTCCTGCCCAGGAGCTGTATTATGATTAGACCATGTTCCTGCACGATCAGACACGGCCATTACACAGTACACAGCAGGGGAACATTTATAAAAATTATCTCAGCACAGGAACATTTTATTTAATTACATCCAATTGTGGAAATTATTACAAAGTCTAGTCTTTTTACTTACCGGTATTTCTTTTATTTGGTTCTCTTTAGATTTTCACATGTCTGAGAAGTAGATAATGTAGTTTTAGGTCAAACTTATGCAGTAATAGGAAAAATTCTTAAAGGTTCATCAACTTTTTATTCCCTACTATATATCATTCCTCTGTAATGGCATTCAGTATTGGGAAATACAAAAACTGTTTATTTAATTGACAAGTAAACTGAGCTTTTTATTGGAATGTATATAAAGACTTTTCATAAACTCATGATTTTATCAATAAGTTTAAAATTACTCCACTCTTCTCACAACTGCCTACTTTTATTTACTGCTCCATCACAAATATAATAGCGGGTTCATTTACTTCTGCTTTTAGTGTTGCTTTACTCACCCATAGAAGAACTTGTTCTTACAAGTTCCTCTACATTAGAGAATAAGTAGGATGTGATTATGTAATATGCATTTAATTTGTTTTCTGTTCCGATCTACAGCCACACCAGGAGCCTCTCCTTCCCCTCAGGACCCTAAGGGAGCAGAAATCATCGACTTTACGATCATTACCCTAGATTTAATTCACGGTGCCAAACAACTTACCTGTAGAATTTCATTTGACTGTGAAATGAGTCTGGAATCTTGCAGGAACAGTATCACACCCTTGTGTCTCAACTAAAATCATTAATACCCAGAGGCTCAGTGTGTACTTGACATAAAAATGACGTGCTTCTTCTAGAATCAATTCTACAATGCCATCTAACTGCTAGACCACTGCATTGACTTCCCAGAACCCTATATATCACTATTCAGCTCCTTCTGCCCTATAACATACCTAACCACAGGTAGGACTGCAGGTGTAAGCAGAGCCGCCATCAGAGCATTACTGCCCTGACTGGCGTATGGGGCCCGATCAGCAGAGGGGCCCTGCATCGGGCCCTGTCTCTTCTGCCTTGGGTCCAAGTGGCAGGATTCTGCCTGGTCAGTAACTGAACCTGCGTCCAAGATGCAGGTTCAGTTACTCTATTGCCGTGGGGTCCCGGGCCCGCACTGCAATAGTTAAAGCAGAGGGATCATTGCCGCAGGAGCGCGGCCAAGTAAGGTATTGTAAGGTAACTTTGCCAGGCAAGCCGCAATATGTTTCACCGGCAGGATGGAGACACATGGACCATGTGTCTCCATCCTGCCCGGGGCAGAATGGAGACACGGGGGCAGGATGGGAGACACAGGGACAGAATGGAGACGGGGGCAGGATTGGAGACAAGGGGCAGGATTGGAGACAAGGGGCAGAATGGAGACAAGGGGCAGAATGGAGACAAGGGGCAGAATAGAGACAAGGGGCAGAATGGAGATGGGGCAGGATTGGAGAAAAGGGGCAGAATGGAGACAGGGGGTAGGATTGGAGACACGGGGCAGGGTGGAGACATGGGGCAGGATGAGAGACACACGGGGAAGGATGGAGACATGGTGCAGGATGTAGACATGACGCAGGAATATGGTGCAGGATAGAGACAGATGGTGCAGGATCATGGGGCAGGATGGAGACAGATGGGGCAGGATGGAGACAGATGGGGCAGGATGGAGACAGATGGGGCAGGATGGAGACAGATGGGGCAGGATCATGGGGCAGGATGGAGACAAATGGTGCAGAATCATGGGGCAGGATGGATACGATGGGGGCAGATGGGGCAGGATCATGGGGCAGATGGGGCAGGATCATAGGACAGATGGGGCAGGATCATGGAACAGATGGCGCAGGATGGGGAGATCATATGGGGCAGGATGGGACATCACATGGGGGCAGAATGGATACTCATGAAGGCAGGATGGGAGAACATATGGGGCCAGGATGGGAGAACATATGGCTGGAGCCAGGAATGAGACACATGGGGGCCAGGATGGGGGATATTATTACCATAGGGGCTAATTAAAAGATATTATTATTGCAGTGATATATTTATTTTATTTTTTTAGGATACTGTTTTAAAAGGGGAAGCGGTCCTGTTACTGTGCAGAGCGACACTGTCGCCTTTTTTTCTTAATCCGGTGTAGTTTAGAATTTTGGGGGAAAAAAAGTAATGTGTTCTGCAAGCGGTGCTCTAGATAACTGTGCTATTTCCTGCAGAGACGAGCCCTGGCTGGAAAAAGTGACAGAGGTCTGTTCTGGATGAAGCTGAAAAGTGAAGCTGAAATAGATCACTCTGTTTATAATGACTCTATATAATATATGAGTTTCACTTTTTGTATTGCAGGACTGAAATAAATTAACTTTTTGATGATATTCTAATTTTGTGAGAAGCACTTGAATGTGAATAATGCAAATAAGAAAATATAACGAATTCTTCGGATTATAAGGTGCACTTTTTTCCCCAAAATTTTTGGAGAAAATGGGGGTGCGTCTTATAATGCGGATATATCTTACCGGTACCATTGCTGCAGGCCGGAGGCTGGGAAGAGGGGAAGTCCGGTGATGCTACTTGAGTCTGTGCTGGGGGTCACCCGTCAGTGCTGCCTGGGTGTCCGGCAGTACCCGGTGCTGCTGCGGGTGTCTCCGGTGCTGCGGGGGGCTCTGCTGACATTTTGTGTTCCATGGTTTCCTGTGCGGTGGACTTCAGGAAAATGGCCGCCAGATGGCGGCCCATGCGCAGATGGAGATCTCGGCACCAATGTTGTCAGAGCCCCCCACAGCACTGGAGACACCTGCAGGAGCACCGGAGACACCAGTAGCAGCGCCAGACACCCCTGCAGCACCACCAGACAACCCGCACAACCGGGCACAAGCAGTAACACCGGCAGGGCCGTATTTAGAGTTTCTGCTGCCCTAGGCACGTTTAGCACTGCCTCCCCCTCTGGTGAGTATGACACTATCGGCAGTGACTTTGGGAAGAATCGCTGATGTGAAAGTTGCCGTTTGCAGCAGATCAGGCAGTTTTTCTGCATCTGCCACGTAACGGATCACTTACGGCAACACTGCGTTTGGTTTCATTCATTCCCTATGGGATTTGCGGTACTTGATGTGATCTGGGAAATGCGGTGCTATACCTCCCAACTTTTGAAGTGCGCCGCGGCAAATTTTAGGCCACGCCTCTGACCACACCCATTTCACAACTACTCACACCCATATCCAAGTCCCAACCACACCCTTTTAGCACTGCTGATCACACTGTTTCATATACATTAAAACAAAAAAAAAATATGGCCACGCAGTGCTTCATACTGTACAATGGCTATGCAGTGCTCCACATACTGTATAATGGCCCTACATGATGTTCCATACAGTATAATGGCCACGTCTGTCCTGTGTCCTTGTGTGTACCACATTGAGAATGGAGAAAAGAAAGAAGACCAAAGAACTGTCTGAGGACTTGAGAAACCAAATTGTGAGGAAGCATGAGCAATCTCAAAGCTACAAGTCCATCTCCAGAGACCTGAATGTTCCTGTGTCTACCGTGCGCAGTGTCACCAAGAAGTTTAAAGCTTATGGCACTGTGGCTAACCTCCCTAGATGTTGAGGGCAGAGCAAAGTACAGCATTGTGCAGGCGCCGGGCCTCTCTGACCTTTCCCGGCACCTGCGCAATGCAGTACTTTACTCTGCCCTCAACAGGGCAGGCAAAGTACGCCTGCGCCGGAGCTGCGGCGTGAAGACCAGAAGAGGACGTCATCGGATGAAGATGGGAGGCGCCAGACCCGGACCAACAGCGGGACCGCCCCTGGGTGAGTATAATATAACGTCTTTTTCTCATGTTTTAGGATACATCAGGGGCTTATCTACAGCATTCCAGAATGCTGTAGATAAGCCCCTGATGCCGGTGTGCCTACCTCACCCGCGATTTTGGGGGTGACAGGTTCCCTTTAAGGAGGAGGAGGAGGTGAGCTGTGACATCTCCTATTGTGACTGTTGGATCTGGTTGCCGGGGTCTACCTTCCTGTGGTTGTTACAAGTATCCTCCGCTCACCTTTCGGGGTGTTGCGCTCCTCGTCCACTTGTCTCAGGAGATTCGGTTGAACGCTCGGTCCAGCGCTGACATCCTGCAATATAATGGAAATGGCGGCTGAAGCTGCAGCACCAGGAGACACCGGAGAACGGCAGGGACAGAGCGCTCTGTAGCCGTGGACACGTGCAGTATAGCACGCGGCTGCCGGTCATGTGACGCCTGCACTCACTTTCACCAGGGGAGCGGCGCTATAGGTCAGAATATCAGAGTAGAAGCCTCGCTGTCTGATCACCGGATATTTCCGCGGGAGGACGGCGCTGATCCGCGCGGGTGACACCGCCACAAGCGACTGCGGACGCGGGATCTCCCAGTGTGGACGGGACTCCGCGGAGGATGGGGGTCGTCTGCCGTTATCTGCTCCATCTGCGCCCAACAGAGAAGACAAACATGTCCGATAACTCTACAGGACCGCGACAGCTGCAGAACATCGCCCCTCCCTGCAGAAAATCATGGCCCCCCCCTCCCTGCAGAACATCATCGCCCCCCCTCCCTCCCTGCAGAACATCATCGTCCCCCCTCCCTCCCTGCAGAACATCATCGCCCCCCCTCCCTCCCTGCAGAACATCATCGCCCCCCCTCCCTCCCTGCAGAACATCATCGCCCCCGCTCCCTCCCTGCAGAACATCATCGCCCCCCCTCCCTCCCTGCAGAACATCATCGCCCCCCCTCCCTCCCTGCAGAACATCATCGCCCCCCCTCCCTCCCTGCAGAACATCATCGCCCCCCCTCCCTCCCTGCAGAACATCATCGCCCCCCCTCCCTCCCTGCAGAACATCATCGCCCCCCCCCCTCCCTGCAGAACATCATCGCCCCCCCTCCCTGCAGAACATCATCGCCCTCCCTCCCTCCCTGCAGAACATCATCGCCCCCCTCCCTCCCTGCAGAACATCATCGCCCCCCCTCCCTCCCTGCAGAACATCATCGCCCCCCCTCCCTCCCTGCAGAACATCATCGCCCCCCCTCCCTCCCTGCAGAACATCATCGCCCCCCCTCCCTCCCTGCAGAACATCATCGCCCCCCCTCCCTCCCTGCAGAACATCATCGCCCCCCCTCCCTCCCTGCAGAACATCATCGCCCCCCTCCCTCCCTGCAGAACATCATCGCCCCCCTCCCTCCCTGCAGAACATCATCGCCCCCCTCCCTCCCTCCCTGCAGAACATCATTGCCCCCCTCCCTCCCTAACATCATCCTCCCTCCCTAACATCATCCTCCCTCCCTGCAGAACTTCATCGCCCCCCCTCCCTCCCTGCAGAACTTCATCGCCCCCCTCCCTCCCTGCAGAACTTCATCGCCCCCCCTCCCTCCCTCCAGAACTTCATCGCCCCCCCTCCCTCCCTGCAGAACTTCATCGCCCCCCCTCCCTCCCTGCAGAACTTCATCGCCCCCCCTCCCTCCCTGCAGAACTTCATCGCCCCCCCTCCCTCTCTGCAGAACTTCATCGCCCCCCCTCCCTCCCTGCAGAACTTCATCGCCCCCCCCTCCCTCCCTGCAGAACTTCATCGCCCCCCCTCCCTCCCTGCAGAACTTCATCGCCCCCCCTCCCTCCCTGCAGAACTTCATCGCCCCCCTCCCTCCCTGCAGAACTTCATCGCCCCCCCCTCCCTCCCTGCAGAACTTCATCGCCCCCCTCCCTCCCTCCCTGCAGAACATCATTGCCCCCCTCCCTCCCTAACATCATCCTCCCTCCCTAACATCATCCTCCCTCCCTGCAGAACTTCATCGCCCCCCCTCCCTCCCTGCAGAACTTCATCGCCCCCCTCCCTCCCTGCAGAACTTCATCGCCCCCCCTCCCTCCCTCCAGAACTTCATCGCCCCCCCTCCCTCCCTCCAGAACTTCATCGCCCCCCCTCCCTCCCTGCAGAACTTCATCGCCCCCCCCCTCCCTCCCTGCAGAACTTCATCGCCCCCCCTCCCTCCCTGCAGAACTTCATCGCCCCCCCTCCCTCCCTGCAGAACTTCATCGCCCCCCCTCCCTCCCTGCAGAACTTCATCGCCCCCCCCTCCCTCCCTGCAAAACTTCATCGCCCCCCCTCCCTCCCTGCAGAACTTCATCGCCCCCCTCCCTCCCTGCAGAACTTCATCGCCCCCCCTCCCTCCCTGCAGAACTTCATCGCCCCCCCTCCCTCCCTGCAGAACTTCATCGCCCCCCCTCCCTCCCTGCAGAACTTCATCGCCCCCCTCCCTGCAGAACTTCATCGCCCCCCCTCCCTCCCTGCAGAACTTCATCGCCCCCCTCCCTCCCTGCAGAACTTCATCGCCCCCCCTCCCTCCCTGCAGAACTTCATCGCCCCCCCTCCCTCCCTGCAGAACTTCATCGCCCCCCCTCCCTCCCTGCAGAACTTCATCGCCCCCCCTCCCTCCCTGCAGAACTTCATCGCCCCCCCTCCCTCCCTGCAGAACTTCATCGCCCCCCCTCCCTCCCTGCAGAACTTCATCGCCCCCCCTCCCTCCCTGCAGAACTTCATCGCCCCCCCTCCCTCCCTGCAGAACTTCATCGCCCCCCCTCCCTCCCTGCAGAACTTCATCGCCCCCCCTCCTGTTGTGAATTCTGTGGCCAAGCTCCCTCCTGTGGTCGAGAGTGGTACTTCGGCTGGTTCTGTCTATGAGCTTCCTTTGGTGGATGAGAGTGGTACTGCGGCTTCTGAGTTTCCTTCCTCAGGTGATGAGGTTAAGTCGTTAGGTGCTGCTCTATTTAACTCCACCTGGTGCTTTGATCCTGGCCTCCAGTCAATGTTCTAGTATTGGTCTTGCTTCCTCCTGGATCGTTCCTGTGGCCTGTCTATCCTGCATAAGCTAAGTTTTGCTTGTGTTATTTTTGCTTGCTATTTTTTCTGTCCAGCTTGCTTTATTGGTTTTTCTTGCTTGCTGGAAGCTCTGAGACGCAGAGGGAGCACCTCCGTACCGTTAGTCGGTGCGGAGGGTCTTTTTGCCCCTCTGCGTGGTTGTTTGTAGGTTTTTGTGTTGACCGCAAAGCTATCTTTCCTATCCTCGGTCTATTCAGTAAGTCGGGCCTCACTTTGCTAAATCTATTTCATCTCTGTGTTTGTATTTTCATCTTACTCACAGTCATTATATGTGGGGGGCTGCCTTTTCCTTTGGGCAATTTCTCTGAGGCAAGGTAGGCTTATTTTTCTATCTTCAGGGCTAGTTAGTTTCTCAGGCTGTGCCGAGTTGCATAGGGAGCGTTAGGCGCAATCCACGGCTACCTCTAGTGTGGTGTGTTAGGATTAGGGATTGCGGTCAGCAGAGTTCCCACGTCTCAGAGCTCGTCCTTTGTTTTTTGGTAATTGTCAGGTCACTTTGTGTGCTCTGAACTTCAATGTCCATTGTGGTTCTGAATTACCTGTTCATAACAGTACTGGAGGCCAAAAGTACTAATGCTTCTCAATAGAGGGAAAAGAGAAGTTCTGAGACCATTTTTTTTTCTTTGCACTGTTCTGTCTTTCTTTTCCCCTTTACATCAGGGTGGTTCAGAACACAGGTGTGGACATGGACATTCAAGGTCTGTTCTCTTTGATGGATAATCTTGCTATAAATGTACAGAATATTCAAGATTTAGTGGTTCAGAATCCTATGTTCGAACCTAAGATTCCTATTCCTGAGTTATTTTCTGGAGATAGAGCAAAGTTTTTGAATTTTAAAAATTGTAAACTATTTCTGGCTTTGAAACCCCCCTCCTCTGGTGACCCAGTACAACAAGTTAAGATCATTATTTCTTTATTACGTGGCGACCCTCAAGACTGGGCATTTTCCCTTGCGCCAGGAGATCCTGCATTATGTAATATTGATGCGTTTTTTCTGGCGCTCGGATTGCTGTACGACGAACCTAATTCAGTGGATCAGGCAGAGAAAAATTTGCTGGCTCTGTGTCAGGGTCAGGATGAGATAGAGATTTATTGTCAGAAGTGTTATGTTTGCTAATGACAGGTGTTATGAAGGCAATCCAGAAACACAGTGTGCTTAGCGATCAGAGCGCACACAGTGATCTGACAAATACCCAAAAATACAAGAGCGAGCTCTGAGACGTGGAAACTCTGTAGACTGCACACCTGATCCTATCCTAAACACAACTAAAAGCGGCTGTGGATTGCGCCTAACAACTACCTAGGCAACTCGGCACAGCCTAAGAAACTAGCTAGCCTGAAGATAGAAAAATAGGCCTGACTTGCCCCAGAGAAATTCCCCAAAGGAAAAGGCAGCCCCCCACATATAATGACTGTGAGTAAGATGAAAAGACAAAACGTAGGGATGAAATAGATTCAGCAAAGTGGGGCCCGATATTCTAGGACAGAGCGAGGACAGTAAAGCGAAATTTGCAGTCTACCAAAAACCCTAAAGCAAAACCACGCAAAGGGGGCAAAAAAAAACCCACCGTGCCGAACTAACGGCACGGCGGTACACCCTTTGCGTCTCAGAGCTTCCAGCAAAACAAAAGACAAGCTGGACAGAAAAAAAGCAACAAAAAAGCAAAAAGCACTTAGCTATACAGAGCAGCAGGTCACAGGAACAATCAGGAGAAGCTCAGATCCAACACTGAAACATTGACAAGGAGCAAGGATAGCAGCATCAGGCGGAGTTAAGTAATGAAGCAGTTAACGAGCTCACCAGAACACCTGAGGGAGGAAGCTCAGAAGCTGCAGTACCACTTGTGACCACAGGAGTGAATTCAGCCACAGAATTCACAACAGTACCCCCCCCTTGAGGAGGGGTCACCGAACCCTCACCAGAGCCCCCAGGCCGACCAGGATGAGCCGCATGAAAGGCACGAACAAGATCGGAAGCATGAACATCAGAGGCAAAAACCCAGGAATTATCTTCCTGAGCATAACCCTTCCATTTAACCAGATACTGGAGTTTCCGTCTAGAAACACGAGAATCCAAAATCTTCTCCACAATATACTCCAATTCCCCCTCCACCAAAACCGGGGCAGGAGGCTCAACAGATGGAACCATAGGTGCCACGTATCTCCGCAACAACGACCTATGGAATACATTATGTATGGAAAAGGAGTCTGGGAGGGTCAAACGAAAAGACACAGGATTGAGAACCTCAGAAATCCTATACGGACCAATAAAACGAGGTTTAAATTTAGGAGAGGAAACCTTCATAGGAATATGACGAGAAGATAACCAAACCAGATCCCCAACACGAAGTCGGGGACCCACACGGCGTCTGCGATTAGCGAAAAGTTGAGCTTTCTCCTGGGACAAGATCAAATTGTCCACTACCTGAGTCCAGATCTGCTGCAACCTATCCACCACAGAATCCACACCAGGACAGTCCGAAGACTCAACCTGTCCTGAAGAGAAACGAGGATGGAAGCCAGAATTGCAAAAAAATGGAGAAACCAAGGTAGCCGAGCTGGCCCGATTATTAAGGGCGAACTCAGCCAACAGCAAAAAGGACACCCAATCATCCTGGTCTGCAGAAACAAAACATCTCAGATATGTTTCCAAGGTCTGATTGGTTCGTTCGGTCTGGCCATTAGTCTGAGGATGGAAAGCCGAGGAAAAGGATAGGTCAATGCCCATCCTACCACAAAAGGCTCGCCAAAACCTTGAAACAAACTGGGAACCTCTGTCAGAAACAATATTCTCAGGAATGCCATGCAACCGAACCACATGCTGAAAGAACAAAGGTACCAAATCAGAGGAGGAAGGCAATTTAGCCAAGGGCACCAGATGGACCATTTTAGAAAAGCGATCACAGACCACCCAAATGACTGACATCTTTTGAGAAACGGGAAGGTCAGAAATGAAATCCATCGAAATATGTGTCCAAGGCCTCTTTGGGACCGGCAAGGGCAAAAGCAACCCACTGGCACGAGAACAGCAGGGCTTAGCCCTAGCACAAATCCCACAGGACTGCACAAAAGTACGTACATCCCGTGACAGAGATGGCCACCTACGTACATCCCGTGACAGAGATGGCCACCAGAAGGATCTAGCCACTAACTCTCTGGTACCAAAGATTCCAGGATGACCAGCCAACACCGAACAATGAAGTTCAGAGATAAGTTTATTAGTCCACCTATCAGGGACGAACAGTTTCTCTGCTGGACAACGATCAGGTTTATTCGCCTGAAATTTTTGCAGCACCCGCCGCAAATCAGGGGAGATGGCAGACACAATGACTCCTTCCTTGAGGATACCCGCTGGCTCAGATAAACCCGGAGAGTCGGCCACAAAACTCCTAGACAGAGCATCCGCCTTCACATTTTTAGACCCCTGAAGGTACGAAATCACAAAGTCGAAGCGGGCAAAAAATAACGACCAACGGGCCTGTCTAGGATTCAAGCGCTTGGCAGACTCGAGATAAGTCAAGTTCTTATGATCAGTCAATACCACCACGCGATGCTTAGCTCCTTCAAACCAATGACGCCATTCCTCGAATGCCCACTTCATGGCCAGCAACTCTCGATTGCCCACATCATAATTACGCTCAGCGGACGAAAACTTCCTGGAAAAGAAAGCACATGGTTTCATCACTGAGCAATCAGAACCTCTCTGTGACAAAACCGCCCCTGCTCCAATCTCAGAAGCATCAACCTCGACCTGGAACGGAAGAGAAACATCTGGCTGACACAACACAGGGGCAGAACAAAAACGACGCTTCAACTCCTGAAAAGCTTCCACAGCAGCAGAAGACCAATTAACCAAATCAGCACCCTTCTTGGTCAAATAGGTCAATGGTTTGGCAATGCTAGAAAAATTACAGATGAAGCGACGATAAAAATTAGCAAAGCCCAGGAACTTTTGCAGACTTTTCAGAGATGTCGGCTGAATCCAATCCTGGATGGCTTGGACCTTAACTGGATCCATCTCGATAGTAGAAGGGGTAAAGATGAACCCCAAAAATGAAACTTTCTGCACACCGAAGAGACACTTTGATCCCTTCACAAACAAAGAGTTAGCACGCAGGACCTGAAAAACCATTCTGACCTGCTTCACATGAGACTCCCAATCATCTGAGAAGATCAAAATGTCATCCAAGTAAACAATCAGGAATTTATCCAGATACTCACGGAAGATGTCATGCATAAAAGACTGAAACACAGATGGAGCATTGGCAAGTCTGAACGGCATCACTAGATACTCAAAATGACCCTCGGGCGTATTGAATGCAGTTTTCCATTCATCTCCTTGCCTGATTCTCACCAGATTATACGCACCACGAAGATCTATCTTAGTGAACCAACTAGCCCCCTTAATCCGAGCAAACAAGTCAGATAACAATGGCAAGGGATACTGAAATTTAACAGTGATCTTATTAAGAAGGCGGTAATCAATACACGGTCTCAGCGAACCATCCTTCTTGGCTACAAAGAAGAACCCTGCTCCCAGTGGTGATGACGATGGGCGAATATGTCCCTTCTCCAGGGATTCCTTCACATAACTGCGCATAGCGGCGTGTTCGGGCACGGATAAATTAAATAATCGACCTTTAGGGAATTTACTACCAGGAATCAAATTGATAGCACAATCACAATCCCTATGCGGAGGTAGAGCATCGGACTTGGGCTCTTCAAATACATCCTGATAATCAGACAAGAACTCTGGGACCTCAGAAGGGGTGGATGACGAAATCGACAAAAATGGAACATCACCATGTACCCCCTGACAACCCCAGCTGGATACCGACATGGAATTCCAATCCAATACTGGATTATGGGTTTGTAGCCATGGCAACCCCAACACGACCACATCATGCAGATTATGCAACACCAGAAAGCGAATAACGTCCTGATGTGCAGGAGCCATGCACATGGTCAGCTGGGCCCAGTATTGAGGTTTATTCTTGGCCAAAGGTGTAGCATCAATTCCTCTCAATGGAATAGGACACCGCAAAGGCTCCAAGAAAAACCCACAACGTTTAGCATAATCCAAATCCATCAGATTCAGGGCAGCGCCCGAATCCACAAACGCCATGACAGAAAACGACGACAAAGAGCATATCAAGGTAATGGACAGAAGGAATTTGGACTGTACAGTACCAATGACGGCAGACCTAGCGGACCGCTTAGTGCGCTTAGGACAATCAGAAATAGCATGAGTGGAATCACCACAGTAGAAACACAGACCATTCAGACGTCTGTATTCCTGCCGTTCAACTCTAGTCATAGTCCTATCGCACTGCATAGGCTCAGGTTTAACCTCAGGCAGTACCGCCAAATGGTGCACAGATTTACGCTCACGCAAGCGTCGACCGATCTGAATGGCCAAAGACAAAGACTCATTCAAACCAGCAGGCATAGGAAATCCCACCATGACATCCTTAAGAGCCTCAGAGAGACCCTTTCTGAACAAAGCTGCCAGCGCAGATTCATTCCACTGAGTGAGTACTGACCATTTCCTAAATTTCTGACAATATACTTCTATATCATCCTGACCCTGGCACAAAGCCAGCAAATTTTTCTCAGCCTGATCCACTGAATTAGGCTCATCGTACAGCAATCCGAGCGCCAGGAAAAACGCATCGACACTACTCAATGCAGGGTCTCCTGGCGCAAGAGAAAATGCCCAGTCTTGAGGGTCGCCGCGCAAAAAAGAAATAATAATCAAAACCTGTTGAATAGGATTACCAGAAGAATGAGGTTTCAAGGCCAGAAATAGCTTACAATTATTTTTGAAACTTAGAAACTTAGTTCTATCTCCAAAAAACAAATCAGGAATAGGAATTCTTGGTTCTAACATAGATTTCTGATCAATAGTATCTTGAATTTTTTGTACATTTATAACGAGATTATCCATTGAAGAGCACAGACCCTGAATATCCATGTCCACACCTGTGTCCAGAATCACCCAAATGTCTAGGGGAAAAAAAAAAGTGAACACAGAGCAGAAAAAAAAAAAAAAAAAAAATGATGTCAGAACTTTTTCTTTCCCTCTATTGAGAATCATTAGTTTGGCTCCTTGTACTGTTATGTTTGCTAATGACAGGTGTTATGAAGGCAATCCAGAAACACAGTGTGCTTAGCGATCAGAGCGCACACAGTGATCTGACAAATACCCAAAAATACAAGAACGAGCTCTGAGACGTGGAAACTCTGTAGACTGCACACCTGATCCTATCCTAAACACAACTAAAAGCGGCTGTGGATTGCGCCTAACAACTACCTAGGCAACTCGGCACAGCCTAAGAAACTAGCTAGCCTGAAGATAGAAAAATAGGCCTGACTTGCCCCAGAGAAATTCCCCAAAGGAAAAGGCAGCCCCCCACATATAATGACTGTGAGTAAGATGAAAAGACAAAACGTAGGGATGAAATAGATTCAGCAAAGTGGGGCCCGATATTCTAGGACAGAGCGAGGACAGTAAAGCGAACTTTGCAGTCTACCAAAAACCCTAAAGCAAAACCATGCAAAGGGGGCAAAAAAAACCCCACCGTGCCGAACTAACGGCACGGCGGTACACCCTTTGCGTCTCAGAGCTTCCAGCAAAACAAAAGACAAGCTGGACAGAAAAAAAGCAACAAAAAAGCAAAAAGCACTTAGCTATACAGAGCAGCAGGTCACAGGAACAATCAGGAGAAGCTCAGATCCAACACTGAAACATTGACAAGGAGCAAGGATAGCAGCATCAGGCGGAGTTAAGTAATGAAGCAGTTAACGAGCTCACCAGAACACCTGAGGGAGGAAGCTCAGAAGCTGCAGTACCACTTGTGACCACAGGAGTGAATTCAGCCACAGAATTCACAACACAGAAGTTTAGAAAGTGGTCCGTGCTCACTCAATGGAATGAATGTGCACTGGCAGCTATTTTCAGAAAGGGTCTCTCTGAAGCCCTTAAGGATGTCATGGTGGGATTTCCTATGCCTGCTGGTCTGAATGAGTCTGTGTCTTTGGCCATTCAGATCGGTCGACGCTTGCGCAAGCGTAAATCTGTGCACCATTTGGCGGTATTATCTGAGCATGAACCTGAGCCTATGCAGTGCGATAGGACTTTGACCAGAGCTGAAAGGCAAGAACACAGACGTCAGAATGGGCTGTGTTTCTACTGTGGTGATTCCACTCATGCTATCTCCGATTGTCCTAAGCGCACTAAGCGGTTCGCTAGGTCTGCCACCATTGGTACTGTACAGTCGAAATTTCTTTTGTCCGTTACTTTGATCTGCTCTTTGTCTTCCTATTCTGTCATGGCATTTGTGGATTCAGGCGCTGCCCTGAATTTGATGGACTTGGAGTTTGCTAGGCGCTGTGGGTTTGTCTTGGAGCCCTTGCAGTGTCCTATTCCATTGAGAGGAATTGATGCTACGCCTTTGGCCAAGAATAAGCCTCAGTATTGGACCCAGCTGACCATGTGCATGGCTCCTGCGCACCAGGAGGATATTCGCTTTCTGGTGTTGCATAATCTGCATGATGTGGTCGTGTTGGGGTTGCCATGGCTACGAGTCCATAACCCAGTATTAGATTGGAAATCAATGTCTGTGTCCAGCTGGGGTTGTCAGGGGGTACATGGTGATGTTCCATCTCTGTCTATCTCATCATCCACCCCTTCTGAGGTCCCAGAGTTCTTGTCTGATTACCGGGATGTATTCGATGAGCCCAAGTCCAATGCCCTACCTCCGCATAGGGATTGTGATTGTGCTATCGATTTGATTCCTGGTAGTAAGTTTCCTAAGGGTCGACTGTTTAATTTATCTGTACCTGAGCACGCCGCTATGCGGAGTTACGTGAAGGAGTCTTTGGAGAAGGGTCATATTCGCCCGTCATCGTCGCCATTGGGAGCAGGGTTCTTTTTTGTGGCCAAGAAGGATGGTTCGCTGAGACCTTGTATCGATTACCGCCTTCTAAATAAAATTACGGTCAAATTTCAGTACCCCTTGCCGCTGCTGTCTGATTTGTTTGCTCGGATTAAGGGGGCTAGTTGGTTCACCAAGATAGATCTTCGTGGTGCGTATAATCTTGTGCGTATTAAACTGGGCGATGAATGGAAAACAGCATTTAATACGCCCGAAGGCTATTTTGAGTACCTGGTTATGCCATTCGGACTTTCTAATGCTCTATCAGTGTTTCAGTCCTTTATGCATGACATCTTCCGAGAGTACCTGGATAAATTCCTGATTGTATACTTGGATGATATTTTGGTCTTCTCGGATGATTGGGAGTCTCATGTGAAGCAGGTCAGAATGGTGTTCCAGGTCCTGCGTGCTAATTCTTTGTTTGTGAAGGGGTCAAAGTGTCTCTTTGGTGTTCAGAAGATTTCATTTTTGGGGTTCATTTTTTCTCCTTCTACTATCGAGATGGACCCTGTTAAAGTTCAGGCCATTTATGATTGGACTAAGCCAACATCTCTGAAGAGTCTGCAGAAGTTCCTGGGCTTTGCTAATTTTTATCGTCGCTTCATCGCTAATTTTTCTAGCATTGCTAAACCGTTGACTGATTTAACCAAGAAGGGTGCTGATGTGGTCAATTGGTCTTCTGCTGCTGTGGAAGCTTTTCAGGAGTTGAAGCGTCCTTTTTCTTCTGCCCCTGTGTTGTGCCAACCAGATGTTTCGCTTCCGTTCCAGGTCGAGGTTGATGCTTCCGAAATTGGAGCAGGGGCTGTTTTGTCGCAGAGAAGTTCTGATTGCTCGGTGATGAAACCATGCACCTTCTTTTCCAGGTAATTTTCGCCTGCTGAGCGAAATTATGATGTTGGCAATCGAGAGTTGCTAGCCATGAAGTGGGCATTTGAGGAGTGGCGTCATTGGCTTGAAGGAGCTAAGCATCGCGTGGTGGTCTTGACTGATCACTAAAACTTGACTTATCTCGAGTCTGCCAACCGGTTGAATCCTAGACAGGCTCGTTGGTCGCTGTTTTTCTCCTGTTTTGACTTTGTGGTTTCGTACCTTCCGGGCTCTAAAAATGTGAAGGCGGATGCCCTGTCTAGGAGTTTTATGCCCGATTCTCCGGGTTTGTCTGAGCCGGCGGGTATTCTCAAAGAGGGGGTAATTTTGTCTGCCATCTCCCCTGATTTGCGGCGGGTGCTGCAAAAATTTCAGGCTAATAGACCTGACCGTTGCCCAGCGGAGAAACTGTTTGTCCCTGATAGGTGGACGAATAAAATTATCTCTGAGGTTCATTGTTCGGTGTTGGCAGGTCATCCTGGAATCTTTGGTACTAGAGATTTGGTGGCTAGATCCTTTTGGTGGCCGTCTCTGTCACGGGATGTGCGTTCTTTTGTGCAGTCCTGTGGGATTTGTGCTCGGGCTAAGCCCTGCTGTTCTCGTGCCAGTGGGTTGCTTTTGCCCTTGCCGGTCCCGAAGAGGCCTTGGACACATATCTCTATGGATTTTATTTCGGATCTCCCCGTCTCTCAAAGAATGTCGGTCATTTGGGTGGTTTGTGATCGCTTCTCTAAGATGGTCCATTTGGTGCCCTTGTCTAAATTGTCTTCCTCCTCTGATTTGGTGCCGTTGTTTTTCCAGCATGTGGTTCGTTTACATGGCATTCCAGAGAACATCGTTTCTGACAGAGGTTCCCAGTTTGTTTCGAGGTTTTGGCGAGCCTTTTGTGCTAGGATGGGCATTGATTTGTCTTTTTCCTCGGCTTTCCATCCTCAGACAAATGGCCAGACTGAACGAACCAATCAGACCTTGGAAACATATCTGAGATGTTTTGTTTCTGCTGATCAGGATGATTGGGTGTCCTTTTTGCCTTTGGCTGAGTTCGCCCTTAATAATCGGGCCAGCTCGGCTACGTTGGTTTCGCCGTTTTTCTGCAATTCTGGGTTCCACCCTCGTTTCTCTTCAGGGCAGGTTGAGTCTTCGGACTGTCCTGGTGTGGATACTGTGGTGGATAGGTTGCAGCAGATTTGGACTCATGTAGTGGACAATCTGACTTTGTCCCAGGAGAAGGCTCAACGTTTCGCTAACCGCAGGTGCTGTGTGGGTCCCCGACTCCGTGTTGGGGATTTGGTTTGGTTGTCATCTCGTTATATTCCTATGAAGGTTTCCTCTCCTAAATTTAAGCCTCGTTTCATTGGTCCATATAGGATTTCTGAGGTTCTTAATCCTGTGTCTTTTCGTTTGACTCTTCCAGCTTCTTTTTCCATCCATAACGTGTTCCATAGGTCATTGTTGCGGAGATACGTGGCACCTGTGGTTCCATCTATTGATCCTCCTGCTCCGGTTTTGGTTCAAGGGGAATTGGAGTATATAGTGGAGAAGATTTTGGATTCTCGTGTTTCGAGACGGAAACTCCAGTATCTGGTTAAGTGGAAAGGTTATGGTCAGGAAGATAATTCCTGGGTCTTTGCCTCTGATGTCCA
Organism: Ranitomeya imitator; assembly: GCF_032444005.1. NCBI lineage: Eukaryota > Metazoa > Chordata > Amphibia > Anura > Dendrobatidae > Ranitomeya > Ranitomeya imitator. The sequence continues at coordinate 564,185,609 of NC_091286.1, read as the reverse complement.
TGCTGCCGATCTGGTTCGTGCCTTTCATGTGGCTCATCCTGGTCGGCCTGGGGGCTCTGGTGAGGGTTCGGTGACCCCTCCTCAAGGGGGGGGGTACTGTTGTGAATTCTGTGGCCAAGCTCCCTCCTGTGGTCGAGAGTGGTACTTCGGCTGGTTCTGTTTATGAGCTTCCTTTGGTGGATGAGAGTGGTACTGCGGCTTCTGAGTTTCCTTCCTCAGGTGATGAGGTTAAGTCGTTAGGTGCTGCTCTATTTAACTCCACCTGGTGCTTTGATCCTGGCCTCCAGTCAATGTTCTAGTATTGGTCTCGCTTCCTCCTGGATCGTTCCTGTGGCCTGTCTATCCTGCATAAGCTAAGTTTTGCTTGTGTTATTTTTGCTTGCTATTTTTTCTGTCCAGCTTGCTTTATTGGTTTTTCTTGCTTGCTGGAAGCTCTGAGACGCAGAGGGAGCACCTCCGTACCGTTAGTCGGTGCGGAGGGTCTTTTTGCCCCTCTGCGTGGTTGTTTGTAGGTTTTTGTGTTGACCGCAAAGCTATCTTTCCTATCCTCGGTCTATTCAGTAAGTCGGGCCTCACTTTGCTAAATCTATTTCATCTCTGTGTTTGTATTTTCATCTTACTCACAGTCATTATATGTGGGGGGCTGCCTTTTCCTTTGGGGAATTTCTCTGAGGCAAGGTAGGCTTATTTTTCTATCTTCAGGGCTAGTTAGTTTCTCAGGCTGTGCCGAGTTGCATAGGGAGCGTTAGGCGCAATCCACGGCTACCTCTAGTGTGGTGTGTTAGGATTAGGGATTGCGGTCAGCAGAGTTCCCACGTCTCAGAGCTCGTCCTTTGTTTTTGGTAATTGTCAGGTCACTTTGTGTGCTCTGAACTTCAATGTCCATTGTGGTTCTGAATTACCTGTTCATAACACCCTCCCTCCCTGCAGAACTTCATCGCCCCCCCTCCCTCCCTGCAGAACTTCATCGCCCCCCCTCCCTCCCTGCAGAACTTCATCGCCCCCCCTCCCTCCCTGCAGAACTTCATCGCCCCCCCTCCCTCCCTGCAGAACTTCATCGCCCCCCTCCCTCCCTGCAGAACTTCATCGCCCCCCCTCCCTCCCTGCAGAACTTCATCGCCCCCCCTCCCTCCCTGCAGAACTTCATCGCCCCCCCTCCCTCCCTGCAGAACTTCATCGCCCCCCCTCCCTCCCTGCAGAACTTCATCGCCCCCCCTCCCTCCCTGCAGAACTTCATCGCCCCCCCTCCCTCCCTGCAGAACTTCATCGCCCCCCCTCCCTCCCTGCAGAACTTCATCGCCCCCCCTCCCTCCCTGCAGAACTTCATCGCCCCCCCTCCCTCCCTGCAGAACTTCATCGCCCCCCCTCCCTCCCTGCAGAACTTCATCGCCCCCCCTCCCTCCCTGCAGAACTTCATCGCCCCCCCTCCCTCCCTGCAGAACTTCATCGCCCCCCCTCCCTCCCTGCAGAACTTCATCGCCCCCCCTCCCTCCCTGCAGAACTTCATCGCCCCCCTCCCTCCCTGCAGAACTTCATCGCCCCCCCTCCCTCCCTGCAGAACTTCATCGCCCCCCCTCCCTCCCTGCAGAACTTCATCGCCCCCCCTCCCTCCCTGCAGAACTTCATCGCCCCCCCTCCCTCCCTGCAGAACTTCATCGCCCCCCCTCCCTCCCTGCAGAACTTCATCGCCCCCCCTCCCTCCCTGCAGAACTTCATCGCCCCCCCTCCCTCCCTGCAGAACTTCATCGCCCCCCCTCCCTCCCTGCAGAACTTCATCGCCCCCCCTCCTCCCTCCCTGCAGAACTTCATCGCCCCCCCTCCTCCCTCCCTGCAGAACTTCATCGCCCCCCCTCCTCCCTCCCTGCAGAACTTCATCGCCCCCCCTCCCTCCCTGCAGAACTTCATCGCCCCCCCTCCCTCCCTGCAGAACTTCATCGCCCTTCGTCCGTCCTCATACTCACCTGTCAGCTCAGCTGCCTGTCCCACACACCGCGCTCCCGCAGCCGCCGACATCCCTCTGGCGCTCTATCCCGCCGCAGCGCCTTCTTCCTGAGTGAGCGGTCATGTGATACTGCTCAATAAGGTCATGAATATGCGCATATTCATGACCTTAATGACCGGTACCATGTGACCGCTCACTCAGGACGCGCTACAGACGGTGAGAACAGGCATCGGTGGAGGCTGGAGCAGGTGAGTATCGTCTTCAAGGAGGGTGGGTGGGATGCGGAGGCGGGGGGCGCGGGGGGCGCGGGGAGGCGGGCGCGGGGGGCGCGGGGAGGCGGGCGGGGGGGCAGGGTTTTGCGTCGGTCGCGTTTGTGACAAAAAAAAAAAAATCCTTGCCCAGGTGCCGCCCCCCCGCAATGTCGCCGCCCTAGGCACGTGCCCTCGAGTGCCTAGTGGCAAATACGGCCCTGAGCACCGGACACCAGCAGCATAACCGGACACCCGAAGTGGCGTGCCGCACATCGGAACACCCCCTCATCCCAGACTGCAGCATCACCCCACTCCTGCCTCCTTCAGCAGCAACCCTGGGACCCCGCTTCACCGCAGCCACCATCCCCGGTAAGCCATAAGACGCATGGATTATAAGAAGCACCACCATTTTATATAAAAAAAAAATCCTATTTTTCTCCTCAAAATTTGGGATGCGTTTTATAATCCGGAGCATCTTATAATCTGAAAAATATGGTATAACTATTAGTTTTTTTTCTGATCTCAGCAGAGACTACTGGAAACTCCGAAGCAGCAGAAGGTAGGAGAGGTAAGTGCAATGCTGCACTCACTACCTTTTGGACACTTAAAAAAAACTGATGGAAAACCGTGCTCCATATTTTAACAGAGTAGCCTGCTGTAGTTAGGTTTAGCAAGCATTATGGGTATATGTGATACAAAAGAAACAAATGTGTATTGGATAGTGTTGAGCATTCCGATACCGCAAGTATCGGGTATCGGCCGATACTTGCGGTATCGGAATTCCGATACCGAATTCCGATACTTCCCGCGTATCGGATACCGGAATCGGAAGTTCCCAGAATTCAAACTGCACGCAGCAGCCAATGAGGAATGAATGGAAGTGTGGGCACATCCTGTTTAGCATGGTGGGCATGTAAGTACTGGCAAGGCTGTGATTGGCTGCTGAAATGATGTCACTCTGCACTATAAAAAACGCTGCCGCCATTTTGCGCTCACTCTGCTGTGATTTCAGTTATGGACAGGACGCTGTGTTCTAACTGAGGGCCAGTTGAGATAGCTAATTGCTTTATTTTGCTTTTCCAAGGCTAATTTAGCAAACACTGTGTTTACTGTTCAGTTCACCTTGCTCTTGCCTTGCAGCGCTGTTTTAACAGCGTTCTGCAAGGTCTCTCTGTGTGTGTGTGTGTGTGTGTGTGTGTGTGTGCAGCTCACTCTGTAGTCTGTGTGCAGCCATATACCAGGTTGTATTCAGCTCAGGGGGGGTTCACACTGCCTCACACAGTTCTATCCATTGTCCTTTTTTGCTCATAGTGCAGCCTGCTGCACATTTTTTCTAAAATTTCCTATTAGTGTCTTTCCACCCGTCTCCAGCCAAAAAGTGGAAAAACACTAGATAGGATAACCTAGAGGGGTTTTTTTGGGCCTTGCAGCGCCGTTTACGGCTGTCTGCACGGTCTCCGTGTGAGCGCAGCTCGCCCTGTAGTCTGTGTGCAACCACAGCCGGTTGTATTCAGCTCAGGGTTTGTCACTGCCTCATACTGTAAAATAACTTGTCCTTTTTTCAAATAGTGCAGCCTGTTGAAAAATTTTTTAAAAATTTCCTATTAGTGTCTTTCCACCCGTCTCCAGCAAAATAGTGGAAAAACACTAGATAAGATAACCTAGAGGAGGGTTTTTGGGCCTTGCAGCGCCGTTTACGGCTGTCTGCACGGTCTCCGTGTGAGCGCAGCTCGCCCTGTAGTCTGTGTGCAGCCACAGCCCGTTGTATTCAGCTCAGGGTTTGTCACTGCCTCATACCGTTAAATAACTTGTCCTTTTTTTCAACTAGTGCAGCCTGTTTAAAAAAAATTTAAAAAATTCCTATTAGTGTCTTTCCACCCGTCTCCAGCTAAATAGTGGAAAAATACTAGATAGGATAACCTAGAGGAGGGTTTTTGGGCCTTGCAGCGCCGTTTACGGCTGTCTGCACGGTCTCCGTGTGAGCGCAGCTCGCCCTGTAGTCTGTGTGCAGCCACAGCCGGTTGTATTCAGCTCAGGGTTTGTCACTGCCTCATACCGTTAAATAACTTGTCCTTTTTTTTCAACTAGTGCAGCCTGTTTAAAAATTTTTTAAAAAATTCCTATTAGTGTCTTTCCACCCGTCTCCAGCTAAATAGTGGAAAAACACTAGATAGGATAACCTAGAGGAGGGTTTTTGGGCCTTGCAGCGCCGTTTACGGCTGTCTGCACGGTCCCCGTGTGAGTTAAACTCGCTCTGTAGCCTGATCTGCACAAAAAAAAAAAAAGTAAAGTTCACCAAACACCACTTAACACTTGTGTAGCCCACATTTTATCAATAATAAAGTCTAGTCCACACTTTACAACATTAGTGTTTCTTACACCTGTTAGGAGGAGCATTTCAGGAATAAGCACACTAAGGCCTTAGTACTTTTCTGCTTATCTTTATCTGTCAACCAAGATGAAGAGGGCAGGGAGTAAGGGGCGTGGGCGCGGAGCAGGGAGAGGAGCAGGGAGAGGACGTGGTGATTCTGTGCCTGCTGCGGGCACCGGTGACTCATCATCACTCAGTTTCAGCAGGGAACAGTCCTTCATGCGCAGCTTTGTCGGAGAGCGCCGTGCACCGCTGCTGCGTGAAGATCAAATTGAAGCCGTTGTCGGATGGATGGCAGCTAACGCATCGACTTCAATTAGTGCCACATCCTCTCAGGCACAGACCACTGGAGAGCAGCCATCTGTCTCTTCACCACCTGCCAAATTGGCCAGGCAGTCAGAGAGCCCAGGACAGGAGCCGTCTCTACTTCTGTTCTCTGAATCTCTTGGCTTGGAAACAGGGGGCCAGCCAAGCAGCATTGGAGAAATGGAAGAAGAGGCAGTGTGCAGTGATGCCCAACACCTTTGTCTCTCTGACTCTGAAGAGGCGGGTGGGCCAGTGCCTCCGGTGACCACAGCACAGTACGCATCTGATGATGAAACTCAGGTGCCGCTTTCTGCTACGTACTTTGCTGCCGAGACTACCCAGGAGGAGCAGTTGGTGGCAGAGGGTAGTGGAGATGATGAGGTCCTTGACCCATCGTGGCGTGAGGAACAGGAAGGTGGTGGGAGCAGCTCTGAGGAAGAGATTCCCCAAACGGGCCAAAGAGGGAGAGGGAGGGGGAAGACTGCGGAGCCTGTAGCCTCCACTTTGGCACCCGTTAGGAGCCTGTCTCTTCCACAAGCCAAAAAGGGCGCTCCCAAGACTTGCAGTGCCTGGTCCTTTTTTGACACAGTTGCAGATGACATTTGTTTTGTCAAATGCAAGCTGTGTCATCAGAAAGTCAAAAGAGGGAAAAGTGTCAGCAACCTCAATACCACAAATATGTGGAAACATGTGCGGACCAGGCACGCGGTGGAGTTACAAAAACACACTGAAGACCTCGGCCAACCAACAGCGGCAGCTACCACCTCTTCAGCTCGTGTTGCCTCTTCCTCCAGCTCACGCACAGCTGGTTCGGCTTCCTCCTTGGATCGCCATGGAAGAACCTCTGGCACTGTTGGCCAGAGACCTAGTGTAATTCCACCCACAGCACCACGTTCCCAGTCATCCTCACACTCCCAGCCTAGTCTACAGCCATCGGTAGTACAGGCATGGGAGAAAAGGCGGGCATTCTCGGCAAACCACCCCCGAGCACAGGCTCTGAATGCAGGCATTGCCAAACTTCTGTCGCTGGAAATGCTCTCATTCAGGCTGGTGGAGACTGACAGCTTCCGTGACTTGATGGCATTGGCAGTCCCACAGTACAAGGTGCCCAGCCGCTTTTACTTCAGCAGGCAAGCCGTCCCTGCCCTGCACAAGCATGTGGAGGGACAAATAAAACACGCGCTACTGAACGCTGTCAGTAGCAAGGTCCACCTCACCACCGATGCGTGGACCAGTCAACATGGACAGGGGCGATACCTTTCCGTCACTGCCCATTGGGTTAATGTTGTTGAGCCGGGTACAGACCGTGCGAGTGGCGCAGGACGTGTCCTGCCCACTCCAAGGATTGCAGGAATCCAGTCTGTACGCATTGACTCCTCCTCTTACACAAGTTCCTCAGATTCATCGCTGCAGGATCCGTCACAGTCCACCTCCACATGGACCCGTGAACGTTTACCTGTTACGACTGACATGAGCACAGCCGTGGCCAAACGTCAGCAGGCCGTCTTGAAATTAGTTTCTTTGGGGAATCGAAGCCACACAGCGCAGGAGCTCTGGAATGCCCTAAAGCAGGAGAGCGATGTGTGGTTTGTGCCAGCGAATCTCCAGCCAGGCATGGTAGTGTGTGACAATGGCCGAAATCTGGTGGCAGCTTTAGCCCTTGGCAACCTCACTCACATCCCATGTCTGGCACATGTGCTCAATTTGGTTGTGCAGAGTTTTCTGAGGGACTATCCGGATCTTGATGCACTTCTGCACAAGGCCCGCCTAGAGTGTGCTCACTTGCGGCGTTCCAGCTTGGCAAGATCCCGCATTGCTGCTCTGCAGCGTCGGTTTCGCCTTCCTGAACATCACATCATATGTGACCTACCTACCAGGTGGAATTCCACGTTACATATGTTGGAGCGGTTGTGTGAGCAGCAGCAAGCAGTAATGGAGTACCAGCTGCATCAGGCGCAAAAAAGTCGCAGTCAGCACCGATCAGACTTCACAACCACAGAGTGGGCCACTATGAAGGACGTCTGCCAGGTTTTGCGTCCTTCCGATTATTCCACGCGGATGGCAAGTGCAGATGATGCACTAGTCAGCATGACTGTCCCCCTTATCTGCCTGCTTCAAGAAACCCTGCAAGGGATAAGGGATGATGTGGAAGAGGTGGAGGATGAGGAGTCACCTTTTCCATCAGCTTCTGGACAGTCAGCGCCACGTGGTTCCTCACAAAGGGGTCCGCAGGGGACCCTTTGTGAGGAGGATGAGGAGGAGTCAATGGACGAGGAAGAGCTACGTCCAGAGGAGGGAGTTACACCATTGTCCAGTGGTCAGTGTGTACAGCGAGGGTGGGGTGATGAAGAGCGGGCAGAGATCATGTCTCAAGCAGGGGACAGCGTTTCTGGGCCAGTTGGCAGTCTGCAGCACATGGTTGATTTCATGTTGCAGTGCCTGAGAGACGACCGCCGCATCGACCACATTCTCAACGTGCCTGATTATTGGGTGTACGCCCTCCTCGATCCTCGCTACCGTGACAACGTCCAAAACCTCATCCCGGCGTTGACATGGGAGCGTAAAATGCGGGAGTACCACGACACACTGGTGAATTCCATCATCTTCTCCAGTCCAACTGAGAGGAGTGCTGCTAGTGCTTTACAAAGCAGCTCAGTGAGTCGAGGCAGTGGAGGAGGCTCTGCACAAAGAGGGAGCAGAAGCAGTGCCTCTGCCCAAGGCAAGCCCAGTATGGCCAAACTGTGGCAAACTTTTGTGTGCCCGCCCCAAATGTCTACACCATCACCGGCGGCTCCAGTCAGCAGGAGGCAACGGTTCCGTCAGATGGTGACAGACTACATGGCTTGCCCTCTTACTGTACTCCCAGACGGCTCTTCCCCGTTGAAGTTTTGGGTCTCTAAGCTGGATACATGGCCAGAGCTAAGCCAGTATGTATTGGAGGTGCTGGCTTGCCCTGCGGCTAGTGTCTTATCGGAACGTGTCTTTAGTGCCGCAGGTGGTGTACTAACAGACCGTCGCATGCGACTATCCTCCGATAATGTTGACCGGCTTACTTTCCTGAAAATGAACCAGGCCTGGATCTCGCAGGAATTTGCCACTCCTCTGCCTGATTAAGTAATTGGGTGTCATCCAGGTCTCTTGATGTGTTCATCTTTCTACCACCTGAACTGCTATTCCTGGGCTCCAACACCGCCAGTTGCGGCTCAGAAGTGCAGGCTGCAGAGTCAAAACATACGACCCAGTGTTATTGGGTTTCAGTAACGTCAGCTGATCCCCAGCTGTGTAGCCGGCAATGTGTCCTGCGACCGCCACGCTGGCACAACAACCTAAATGTAAGGGAACCTGTAACCCCCCCCCCCCCCCTCGGCGTTTGTTACTGAAAGAGCCATCTTGTGCAGCAGTAATGTTGCACAAGGAAAAGGTAGCTCTTTTAGTTTAGCTCCTTGCACACGCAGAACTTAACACTTATAAAATGTGTTCACTGATACCGTTATACCGTCCCGGAGCTGGGACTTTCCTTCATAATGTGACGCAGCACAGCCGTCATTCCTACCCCCTTGGTGCCATGAGCTGCCTCCTCAGCGTTGTTTTAAGCTGTCACGGAGCCTGCGCTCTTCTGTTATCCCTTGGCCATGGCCAGTTTGCGCTGCCTGTCTTCTGACATAATTTGGTGTCAGGATGGCTGCGCCTGTGCGCCCGCGCTGCCCGAGAACCCGCCTCGCAGTGTCTTCTGATTGAAACACACTGCGAGTCTGGGATCCATGGGCATGCGCAGTGCATATCTTCACCTCGGGCTCTCGTCCATCTCCCTCCGCCTTCTTTAGACTGTGCGCCGTCAGCTGATCCCTAATAGCATGCCAAGGCCGTGACGCCGCACAGTCTGAAGAAGAGGGAAGGAGGGGAGTGAGAGGCGAGGATATGCACTGTGCATGCCCATGGATCCAAGGCCCGCAGTGGGATTACATTAGACGACACTGCGAGGTGAGATCTGGAGCAGCGTGGACGCACAGGCACTGACAGCCTGACACCAAATTATGTCAGAAGACAGGCAGCGCAAATTGGGCATGGCCAAGGGATAACAGACCAGCGCAGGCTCCGTGACAGCTTAAAACAACGCTGAGGAGGCAGCGCACGGCACCAAGGGGATAGGAATGACAGCTGTGCTGCGTCCCATTACGAAGGAAATTCCCACGTCCGGGACGGTTTTACGGTATAAGGGGACACATTTTTAGTGTTTACTTCTGTGTTTGCAAGGAGCATAATTAAAAGAGCAACCTTTTCCTTTTGCATCCATAGTGCTGCACAAGATGGCTCTTTCAGCTACAAACGTCTTGGGGGGGGGGGGGTTAAAGGTTCCCTTTCAACTTGCTCCAATCAGGCTTCGGCCTACACTCTGTTCCTCTGCTCCTCCTGCTGTCCCTGGGCTCTAACACCGCCAGTTGGTGCCTGGAAGTGCTGTGTGCACAGTCAACAGTCGCTCCTCTGTTATTGGGGTTCAGTAACGTCAGCTGATCCCCAGCTGTGTGTGCGGCAATACCTCCAATCTGCTCCTCCTGCTGTCCCTGGGCTCTAACACTGCCAGTTGGTGCCTGGAAGTGCTGTGTGCACAGTCAACAATCACTCCTCTGTTATTGGGGTTCAGTAACGTCAGCTGATCCCCAGCTGTGTGTGCGGCAATACCTCCAATCTGCTCCTCCTGCTGTCCCTGGGCTCTAACACCGCCAGTTGGTGCCTGGAAGTGCTGTGTGCACAGTCAACAGTCGCTCCTCTGTTATTGGGGTTCAGTAACGTCAGCTGATCCCCAGCTGTGTGTGCGGCAATACCTCCAATCTGCTCCTCCTGCTGTCCCTGGGCTCTAACACCGCCAGTTGGTGCCTGGAAGTGCTGTGTGCACAGTCAACAGTCGCTCCTCTGTTATTGGGGTTCAGTAACGTCAGCTGATCCACAGCTGTGTATCTGGCAACGTGTCATGCGACCGCCACGCTGGCACAACTAAAATGTAAGGGGACCTGTCCCCCCCCCCAGGCGTTTGTTACTGAAAGAGCCACCTTGTGCAGCACTATACTGCACAAGGAAAAGGTCGCTCTTGAAATTATGCTCCTTGGAAACGCTGAACTACACACTCATGTAATGTGTCCCCTCACACCGTTCAACCGTCCCGGAGGTGAGACTTTCCTTTGTAATGTGACGCAGCACAGCCGTCATTCCTACCCCCTTGGCACCGTGCGCTGCCTCCTTAGCGTTGTTTGATTCCGTCATGGACCCTGCGCTGTTATGTTATCCCTTGGCCATGCACAGTTTGCGCTGCCCGTCCTCTGACATCATTTGTTGTCATCCTGGCTGCGCCTGTGCGTCCACACTGCCCGAAATGCCACCTCGCAGTGTCGTCTAATGTGATCCCACAGTGGGCCTGGTATCCATGGCCATGCGCAGTGCATATACTAGCCTCTCACTACCCTTCTTCACGCTTCTTCAGACTAGGCGTCGTCAGTTGATCCCTAATAGCATGCCACGGCCGTGACGCCGCACAGTCTGAAGAAGCAGGAAGTAGGTGAGTGAGAGGCGATGATATGCACTGCGCATGCCCATGGATCCCTGGCCCGCAGTGGGATTACATTAGATGACACTGCGAGGTTGGATCTCGGGCAGCTTTGACGCACAGGCACTGCCAGCCTGACACTTAAATGATGTCAGAAGACGGGCACCGCTAACTGTGCATGGCCAAGGGCTAACATTACAGCGCGGGCTCCGTGACAGAACCAAACAACGTTGAGGAGGTGGTGCACGGCACCAAGGGGGTTGGAATGACGGCTGTGCTGTGTCACATTACAAAGGAAAGTCCCACTTCCGTGACGGTTTTACGGTGTGAGGGGACACATTATTTGAGTGTGTACTTCAGCGTTTGCAAGGAGCATAATTTTAGGAGCCACCATTTTCCATGTGCAGTATTACTGCTGTACAAGATGGCTCTTTCAGCAACAAATGCCTGGGGGGGGGGGGGGGTTAAAGGTTCCCTTTCAAGTTGCTCCACTGCAGGCTTCAGCCTACACTCTGATCCTCTTTGATTCCCTGGGTTTCAACACTGTCAGTTGCCACCTGGAGGTGTTGTCTACACAGAAAAAACACTAGCTGATGTATCAGTGGGGTTCAGCACCGCCAGCTGTTCCCCTGCTGTGTAGTCGGCAACGTGTCCAGCACAAGCCACGCTGGCACAACCAAACAAAAGCTGCCACCAGTGCAGGCTTCGGCCTACACTCTGCTCCTCTCCTCCTCCTGCTGACCCTGGGCTCTAACACCGCCAGTTTTTGCCCGGACGTGCTAGCTGCACAGAGAAAAACACCAGCCACTGTGTTAGTGGGGTTCAGCACCGCCAGCTGTTCCCCTGCTGTGTAGCCGGCAACGTGACCTGCAAACGCCACGCAGGCACATGAACTGAAATTAAAGGGACCCTGCCACCCACCCTAAGGTGTTTCTATGTATAACAGCCACCTTGTACAGCAGTACTGCTGCATTTGTACAAGGTGGCTGACTTTTTCTCCTTGCCCACGTTGAATATAACACGTACAAAATGTGTCTCATTACAGACCATTACAATGTCCCTGAGGTGTGACTTTCCTTTTTAATGACACGCAGCACCCCCCTTGGTAGTGCTGCCCGTCTTCTGACATCATTGGTTGGCTGTCTGTGCCTGTGCTTCCGCCCTGCCTGACACAACCCCCCTCGTTGTCTCATATATTTTGGCTGCGAGGGTGTGATTGATGGGCATGTGCAGAGCATATGTTTGCCTGTCTTAAGTCATCTCCTTCCGCCTTCTTCAGACTGTGCGGCCTCATGGCCGTGGTAGGCGATAAGGGATTAGCTGAGGCCGCCCAGTCTGAAGCAGGTGTAAGGACATGTGTGAGCGGCGAACATATTTACTGCGCAAGGCCACAAATCCCAGCTCTGCAGTGTGACTTTATTAAAAGACACTGAGGGTCTGGGATTCATGCCCATTGCTAACCGCACCGGCCAACATGAAATGAGGTGAGAAGACAGGCAGCGCTCACAGCGCATGGCCAAGGGATCACAATAGCGCAGACTCCTGTACAGCAAATAACAACGCTCAGGAGGCTGCGCCCAGCACCAAGGTGTTATTTATGTGCACCTGTGCTGCGTCTCCTTAAAAAGACAAGTCACGCCTCCAATACAGTTCTACTGTACAATGGGCTAAATTGTGTACGTCTTTCATTCTGCGTGTGCAATGAGCAAAACTTAAAGAGCAACCTTTAACTTGTGGAGCATTACTGCTGCACAAGGTGTGGCTCTTCAACATTGTAACACCTGAGGGTGGGTTAAAGGTTACCTTTGAAATTGGTTCAATTAGGCTTCGGCCTACACTCTCCTCCTCCTGCTGACCCTGGGCTCTAACACCGCTAGTTTTTGCCCGGAAGTGCTGGCTGCACAGAGAAAAACACCCGCCATTGTGTCAGTGGGGTTCAGCACCGCCAGCTGTTCCCCTGCTGTGTAGCCGGCATCGTGTCCAGCACAAGCCACGCTGGCACAACAGACCAAAAGCTGCCACCAGTGCAGGCTTCGGCCTACACTCTGCTCCTCCCCTCCTCCTGCTGACCCTGGGCTCTAACACCGCCAGTTGGTGCCTGGAAGTGCTAGCTGCACAGAGAAAACACCAGCCAATGTGTTAGTGGGGTTCAGCACCGCCAGCTGTTCCCCTGCTGTGTAACATAGTTAGTAAGGCCGAAAAAAGACATTTGTCCATCCAGTTCAGCCTATATTCCATCATAATAAATCCCCAGATCTACGTCCTTCTACAGAACCTAATAATTGTATGATACAATATTGTTCTGCTCCAGGAAGACATCCAGGCCTCTCTTGAACCCCTCGACTGAGTTCGCCATCACCACCTCCTCAGGCAAGCAATTCCAGATTCTCACTGCCCTAACAGTAAAGAATCCTCTTCTATGTTGGTGGAAAAACCTTCTCTCCTCCAGACGCAAAGAATGCCCCCTTGTGCCCGTCACCTTCCTTGGTATAAACAGATCCTCAGCGAGATATTTGTATTGTCCCCTTATATACTTATACATGGTTATTAGATCGCCCCTCAGTCGTCTTTTTTCTAGACTAAATAATCCTAATTTCGCTAATCTATCTGGGTATTGTAGTTCTCCCATCCCCTTTATTAATTTTGTTGCCCTCCTTTGTACTCTCTCTAGTTCCATTATATCCTTCCTGAGCACCGGTGCCCAAAACTGGACACAGTACTCCATGTGCGGTCTAACTAGGGATTTGTACAGAGGCAGTATAATGCTCTCATCATGTGTATCCAGACCTCTTTTAATTCACCCCATGATCCTGTTTGCCTTGGCAGCTGCTGCCTGGCACTGGCTGCTCCAGGTAAGTTTATCATTAACTAGGATCCCCAAGTCCTTCTCCCTGTCAGACTTACCCAGTGGTTTCCCATTCAGTGTGTAATGGTGATATTGATTCCTTCTTCCCATGTGTATAACCTTACATTTATCATTGTTAAACCTCATCTGACACCTTTCAGCCCAAGTTTCCAACTTTTCCAGATCCATCTGTAGCAGAATACTATCTTCTCTTGTATTAACTGCTTTACATAGTTTTGTATCATCTGCAAATATCAATATTTTACTGTGTAAACCTTCTACCAGATCATTAATGAATATGTTGAAGAGAACAGGTCCCAATACTGACCCCTGCGGTACCCCACTGGTCACAGCGACCCAGTTAGAGACTATACCATTTATAACCACCCTCTGCTTTCTATCACTAAGCCAGTTACTAACCCATTTACACACATTTTCCCCCAGACCAAGCATTCTCATTTTGTGTACCAACCTCTTGTCCGGCACGGTATCAAACGCTTTGGAAAAATCGAGATATACCACGTCCAATGACTCACCGTGGTCCAGCCTATAGCTTACCTCTTCATAGAAACTGATTAGATTGGTTTGACAGGAGCGATTTCTCATAAACCCATGCTGATATGGAGTTAAACAGTTATTCTCATTGAGATAATCCAGAATAACATCCCTCAGAAACCCTTCAAATATTTTACCAACAATAGAGGTTAGACTTACTGGCCTATAATTTCCAGGTTCACTTTTAGAGCCCTTTTTGAATATTGGCACCACATTTGCTATGCGCCAGTCCTGCGGAACAGACCCTGTCGCTATAGAGTCCCTAAAAATAAGAAATAATGGTTTATCTATTACATTACTTAGTTCTCTTAGTACTCGTGGTTGTATGCTATCCGGACCCGGAGATTTATCTATTTTAATCTTATTTAGCCGATTTCGCACCTCTTCTTGGGTTAGATTGGTGACCCTTAATATAGGGTTTTCATTGTTTCTTGGGATTTCACCTAGCATTTCATTTTCCACCGTGAATACCGTGGAGAAGAAGGTGTTTAATATGTTAGCTTTTTCCTCGTCATCTACAACCATTCTTTCCTCACTATTTTTTAAGGGGCCTACATTTTCAGTTTTTATTCTTTTACTATTGATATAGTTGAAGAACAGTTTGGGATTAGTTTTACTCTCCTTAGCAATGTGCTTCTCTGTTTCCTTTTTGGCAGCTTTAATTAGTTTTTTAGATAAAGTATTTTTCTCCCTATAGTTTTTTAGAGCTTCAATGGTGCCATCCTGCTTTAGTAGTGCAAATGCTTTCTTTTTTACTGTTAATTGCCTGTCTTACTTCTTTGTTTAGCCACATTGGGTTTTTCCTATTTCTATTCCTTTTATTCCCACAAGGTATAAACCGCTTACAGTGCCTATTTAGGATGTTCTTAAACATTTCCCATTTATTATCTGTATTCTTATTTCTGAGGATATTGTCCCAGTCTACCAGATTAAGGGCATCTCTAAGCTGGTCAAACTTTGCCTTCCTAAAGTTCAGTGTTTTTGTGACTCCCTGACAAGTCCCCCTAGTGAAAGACAGGTGAAACTGCACAATATTGTGGTCGCTATTTCCTAGATGCCCAACCACCTGCAGATTTGTTATTCTGTCAGGTCTATTAGATAGTATTAGGTCTAAAAGTGCTGCTCCTCTGGTTGGATTCTGCACCAATTGTGAAAGATAATTTTTCTTGGTTATTAGCAGAAACCTGTTGCCTTTATGGGTTTCACAGGTTTCTGTTTCCCAGTTAATATCCGGGTAGTTAAAGTCCCCCATAACCAGGACCTCATTATGGGTTACAGCTTCATCTATCTGCTTTAGAAGTAGACTTTCCATGGTTTCTGTTATATTTGGGGGTTTGTAACAGACCCCAATGAGAATTTTGTTACCATTTTTCCCTCCATGAATTTCGACCCATATGGACTCGACATCCTCATTTCCTTCGCTAATATCCTCCCTTAAAGTGGACTTTAGACAAGACTTTACATAGAGACAAACCCCTCCTTCTCTCCGATTTTTACGATCCTTTCTAAACAGACTGTAACCCTGTAAGTTAACTGCCCAGTCATAGCTTTCATCTAACCATGTCTCGGTTATTCCCACTATGTCAAAGTTACCTGTAGATATTTCTGCTTCTAGTTCTTCCATCTTGTTTGTCAGGCTTCTGGCGTTTGCGAGCATGCAGTTTAGAGGATTTTGTTTTGTTCCAATCTCCTCGCTGTGGATTGTTTTAGAAATGTTCTTACCTCCCATCTGAGTATGTTTTCCTGGGTCTTCTTTGTTCAAGTCTAATGTTTTTCTTCCCGTCCCCTCTTCTTCTAGTTTAACGCCCTCCTGATGAGTGTAGCGAGTCTTCTGGCGAATGTGTGTTTCACAGGTTTGTTGAGGTGTAGTCCGTCTTTGGCGAGGAGTCCATCGTACCAGTAATTCACACCGTGGTCCAGGAATCCGAATCCTTGTTGTCTGCACCATCGTCTTAGCCAGTTGTTTGCATCAAGGATCCTGTTCCATCTCCTGGTGCCATGCCCATCTACTGGAAGGATAGAAGAAAAAACTACCTGTGCATCCAGTTCCTTTACTTTCTTCCCCAACTCTTCAAAGTCTTTGCAGATTGTCGGTAGGTCCTTCCTTGCCGTGTCATTGGTGCCAACATGTATCAGAAGAAATGGGTGGACGTCCTTGGAGCTGAAGAGCTTTGGTATCCTATCGGTCACATCTTTGATCATCGCACCTGGAAGGCAGCATACTTCTCTTGCAGTTATGTCCGGTCTGCAGATGGTTGCTTCTGTGCCTCTCAGTAGTGAGTCTCCCACCACCACCACTCTTCGTTGCTTCTTGGCTGTACTTTTTGCTGTCACTTGTTGCTGTGTGCCCTTTTCTTTTTTGCTTGCTGGTATTGCTTCATCCTTAGGTGTGCCATCTTCATCCTCTACAAAGATTTGATATCGGTTCTTCAGTTGTGTGGTTGGTGATTTCTCCATGGTCTTCTTGCTTCTTTTGGTCACATGCTTCCACTCATCTGCTTTTGGAGGTTCTCTGACACTTTTATCACCTTCTGTGACCAGTAGAGATGCTTCTGTTCTGTCTAGAAAGTCTTCATTTTCTTTGATGAGTTTCAAAGTTGCTATTCTTTCTTCCAGACCCCGCACCTTTTCTTCTAAAAGGGCCACTAGTCTACACTTCTGACAGGTGAAATTTGATTCTTCTTCTGGTCGATCTGTGAACCTGTAGCACATGCTGCAGCTCACCATGTAGGTTGTCACATCTGCCATGTTGCTCCTAGATCCTGCTGACTTGCTGTGTGTTTTCCTTCTTGTGTAACCTACTCAGCCAAGCTCTCTTGCAATAATATCCTACAGGCAAAAATTTGGTGATGCTTTCCAAGCAGCTGGTCCCGGCTGTACCCAACGATCTTCTAGCTTAGGGAGACTTCGCTTTTCCCAGAAGGCACCTGGAATATGCAAATTAGCCTCCTCAAGCTTGAATCCCTGGTTTGGTGATGCTTTCCAAGCAGCTGGTCCCGGCTGTACCCAACGATCTTCTAGCTTAGGGAGACTTCGCTTTTCCCAGAAGGCACCTGGAATATGCAAATTAGCCTCCTCAAGCTTGAATCCCTGGTATGGTGATGCTTTCCAAGCAGCTGGTCCCGGCTGTACCCAACGATCTTCTAGCTTAGGGAGACTCTTCGCTTTTCCCAGAAGGCACCTGGAAAATGCAAATTAGCCTCCTCAAGCTTGAATCCCTGGTGTAGCCGGCAACGTGACCTGCAAACGCCACGCAGGCACCTGAACTGAAATTAAAGGGACCCTGACCCCCACCCCCAGGTGTTTCTATATATAACAGTCACCTTGTACAGCAGTAATGCTGCATTTGTACAAGGTGGCTTACTTTTTCTCCTTGCCCACGTTGAATGTAACACGTACAAAATGTGTCTCATTACAGACCATTACAATGTCCCTGAGGTGTGACTTTCCTTTTTAATGACACGCAGCACCCCCCTTGGTAGCGCTGCCCGTCTTCTGACATTATTGGTTGGCTGCCTGTGCCTGTGCGTCCGCCCTGCCCGACACAACCCCCCTCGTTGTCTCATATATTTTGGCTGCGAGGGTGTGATTGATGGGCATGTGCAGTGCATATGTTCGCCTGTCTTAAGTCATCTCCTTCCGCCTTCTTCAGACTGTGCGGCCTCATGGCCGCGGCATGCGATAAGGGATCAGATGAGGCCGCCCAGTCTGAAGCAGGTGTAAGGACATGTGTGAGCGGCAAACATATTTACTGCACAAGGCCATGAATCACAGGCACGCAGTGTGAATTTTTGAAAACACACTGTGGGCCTGGGATTCATGGCCATCGCTAACCGCAACGGCCGACATGAAATGAGGTCAGAAGACAGGCAGCACTAACAGCGCATGGCCAAGGGATAACAAGAGTGCAGACTCCTGTACAGCAAATAACAACGCTCAGGAGGCTGCGCCCGGCACCAAGGTGTTATTTATGTGCACCTGTGCTGCGTCTCCTTAAAAAGTCAAGTCACGCCTCCAATACAGTTCTACTGTACAATGGGCTAAATTGTGTACGTCTTTCATTCTGCGTGTGCAATGAGCAAAACTTAAAGAGCAACCTTTAACTTGTGGAGCATTACTGCTGCACAAGGTGTGGCTCTTCAACATTGTAACACCTGAGGGTGGGTTAAAGGTTACCTTTGAAATTGGTTCAATTAGGCTTCGGCCTACACTCAGCTCCTCCTGCAGACCCTGGGCTCTAACTACGCCAGTTGGGGCCCGGAAGTGCTGGCTGCACAGAGAAAAACACCCGCCATTGTGTCAGTGGGGTTCAGCATCGCCAGCTGTTCCCCTGCTGTGTAGCCGGCATCGTGTCCAGCACAAGCCACACTGGCACAACAGACCAAAAGCTGCCACCAGTGCAGGCTTCGGCCTACACTCTGCTCCTCTCCTCCTCCTGCTGACCCTGGGCTCTAACACCGCTAGTTTTTGCCCGGAAGTGCTGGCTGCACAGAGAAAAACACCCGCCATTGTGTCAGTGGGGTTCAGCACCGCCAGCTGTTCCCCTGCTGTGTAGCCGGCATCGTGTGCAGCACAAGCCACGCTGGCACAACAGACCAAAAGCTGCCACCAGTGCAGGCTTCGGCCTACACTCTGCTCCTCTCCTCCTCCTGCTGACCCTGGGCTCTAACACCGCTAGTTTTTGCCCGGAAGTGCTGGCTGCACAGAGAAAAACACCCGCCATTGTGTCAGTGGGGTTCAGCACCGCCAGCTGTTCCCCTGCTGTGTAGCCGGCAATGTGACCTGCAAACGCCACGCAGGCACATGAACTGAAATTGAAGGGAGCCTGCCCCCCACCCCCAGGTGTTTCTATGTATAACAGCCACCTTGCACAGCAGTAATGCTGCATTTGTACAAGGTGGCTGACTTTTTCTACTTGCCCACGTGGAACTCAACACGTACAAAATGTGATTCATTGAGACCATTCCACTGTCCCTGAAGTGTGACTTTCCTTTCTAATGATACGCAGCACCACTCTTGGTAGCGCTGCCCGTCTTTTGACATCATTGGTTAGCTGGCTGCGCCTGTGCGTCTGCCCTGCTCGAAACAACGCCCCTCGGTGTCTTATTTATTTTGAC
Source organism: Ranitomeya imitator (assembly GCF_032444005.1). Classification (NCBI taxonomy): domain Eukaryota; kingdom Metazoa; phylum Chordata; class Amphibia; order Anura; family Dendrobatidae; genus Ranitomeya; species Ranitomeya imitator. The sequence continues at coordinate 564,166,683 of NC_091286.1, read as the reverse complement.
AGCGAGGATGTGATTGATGGGCATGTCCAGTGCATATGTTTGCCTGTGTTCACTCATCTCCTTCCACCTTCTTCAGACTAGGCGGCCTCATGGCCGCGGCATGCGATAAGGGATCAGATGAGGCCGCCCAGTCTGAAGCAGGTGTAAGGACATGTGTGAGCGGCAAACATATTTACTGCACAAGGCCACGAATCCCAGCCATGCAGTGTGAATTTTTGAAAACACACTGTGGGCCTGGGATTCATGGCTATCGCTAACCGCAACGGCCGACATGAAATGAGGTCAGAAGACAGGCAGCACTAACAGCGCATGGCCAAGGGATAACAAGAGCGCAGACTCCTGTACAGCAAATAACAACGCTCAGGAAGCTGCGCCCATGCTCCAAGGTGTTATTTGGGACACCTGTGCTGCGTCTCCTTAAAAAGACAAATCACGCCTCCACTACAGTTTGACTGTATAATGGGCTAAATTGTGTACGTGTTTCATTCAGCGTGTGCAAGTAGACAAATTAATAGAGCAACCTTTGACTTGTGCAGCATTAATGCTGCACAAGGTGTGGCTCTTGTACTTTGTAACACCTGAGGGGGGGTTAAAGGTTACCTTTGAAATTGGTTCAACTGGGCTTCGGCCTACACTCTGCTCCTCTCCTCCTCCTGCTGCCCCTGGGCTATAACACCGCCATTTGTAGCCTGGAAGTGCTAGCTGCACAGAGAAAAACACCAGCCAATGTTTTAGTGGGGTTCAGCACCGCCAGCTGTTCCCCTGCTGTGTAGCCGGCAACGTGTCCAGCACAAGCCACACTGGCACAACCGAACAAAAGCTGCCAGCAGTGCAGGCTTTGGCCTACACTCTGCTCCTCTCCTCCTCCTGCTGACCCTGGGCTCTAACACCGCTAGTTTTTGCCCGGAAGTGCTGGCTGCACAGAGAAAAACACCCGCCATTGTGTCAGTGGGGTTCAGCACCGCCAGCTGTTCCCCTGCTGTGTAGCCGGCAACGTGTCCAGCACAAGCCACGCTGGCACAACCGAACAAAAGCTGCCAGCAGTGCAGGCTTCGGCCTACACTCTGCTCCTCTCCTTCTCCTGCTGACCCTGGGCTCTAACACCGCTAGTTTTTGCCCGGAAGTGCTGGCTGCACAGAGAAAAACACCCGCCATTGTGTCAGTGGGGTTCAGCACCGCCAGCTGTTCCCCTGCTGTGTAGCCGGCAACGTGACCTGCAAACGCCACGCAGGCACATGAACTGAAATTAAAGGGATCCTGCCACCCACCCCAAGGTGTTCCTATGTATAACAGCCACCTTGTACAGCAGTACTGCTGCATTTGTACAAGGTGGCTGACTTTTTCTCCTTGCCCACACGGAACTCAACACGTACAAAATGTGTCTCATTGAGACCATTCCACTGTCCCTGAGGTGTGACTTTCCTTTCTAATGATACGCAGCACCCCCCTTGGTAGCGCTTCCCGTCTTCTGACATCATTGGTTGACTGGCTGCGCCTGTGCATCCGCCCTGCTCGACACAACGCCCAACGGTGTCTTACTTATTTTGACAGCGAGGGTGTGATTGATGGGCATGTGCAGTGCATATGTTCGCCTGTCTTCACTAATCTCCTTCCGCCTTCTTCAGACTGGGCGGCCTCATGGCCAAGGCATGCGATAAGGGATCAGCTGAGGCCGCCTAGTCTGAAGCAGGTGTAAGGACATGTGTGAGCGGCGAGCATATTTACTGCACAAGGCCATGAATCCCATCCCCGCAGTGTGATTTTTTGAAAACACACTGTGTGTCTGGGATTCATGGCCATCGCTAACCGCACCGGCCTATATGAAATGAGGTCATAAGACGGGCAGCGCTTACAGGGCATTGCCAAGGGATAACGCAAGAGCGCAGACTCCTGTACAGCAAATATCAACGCTCAGGAGGATGCGCCCAGCACCTAGGTGTAAATTTTGACACCTGTGCTGCGTCTCCTTAAAAAGACAAGTCACGCCTCCACTACAGTTTGACTGTAGAATGGGCGGAATTGTTTACGTGTTTCATTCTGCGTGTGCAAGTTGAAAAATTCATAGAGCAACCTTTTACTTGTGCAGCATTAATGCTGCACAAGGTGTGGCTCTTGTACTTTGTAACACCTGAGGGGGGGTTTAAAGGTAACCTTTGAAATTGGTTCAACTAGGCTTCGGCCTACACTCTGCTCCTCTCCTCCTCCTGCTGACCCTGGGCTTTAACACCGCCAGTTTTTGCCCGGAACTGCTAGCTGCACAGAGAAAAACACCAGCCAATGTGTTAGTGGGGTTCAGCACCGCCAGCTGTTCCACTGCTGTGTAGCCGGCATCGTGTCCAGCACAAGCCACGCTGGCACAACAGACCAAAAGCTGCCACCAGTGCAGGCTTCGGCCTACACTCTGCTCCTCTCCTCCTCCTGCTGACCCTGGGCTCTAACACCGCTAGTTTTTGCCCGGAAGTGCTAGCTGCACAGAGAGAAAAACACCTGCCAATGTGTCAGTGGGGTTCAGCACCGCCAGCTGTTCCCCTGCTGTGTAGCCGGCAACGTGACCTGCAAACGCCACGCAGGCACATGAACTGAAATTAAAGGGACCCTGCCACCCATCCCAAGGTGTTCCTATGTATAACAGCCACCTTGTACAGCAGTACTGCTGCATTTGTACAAAGTGGCTGACTTTTTCTCCTTGCCCACGTGGAACTCAACACGTACAAAATGTGTCTCATTGAGACCATTCCACTGTCCCTGAGGTGTGACTTTCCTTTCTAATGATACGCAGCACCCCCCTTGGTAGCGCTTCCCGTCTTCTGACATCATTGGTTGACTGGCTGCGCCTGTGCGTCCGCCCTGCCTGAAACAACGCTCCTCGTTGTCTTACTTATTTTGACTGTGAGGGTGTGATTGATGGGCACGAGCAGTGCATATCTTCGCCTGTCTTTACTCATCTCCTTCCGCCTTCTTCAGACTGTGCGGCCTCATGGCCGCGGCATGCGAGAAGGGATCAGCTGAGGCCGCCCAGTCTGAAGCAGGTGTAAGGACATGTGTGAGCGGCAAACATATTTACTGCACAAGGCCACGAATCCCAGCCACGCAGTGTGACTTATAGAAAAGACCCTGCGGGTCTGGGTTTCATGGCCATCGCTAACCGCACCGGCCAACATGAAATGAGGTCAGAAGACAGGCAGCGCTCACAGCGCATGGCCAAGGGATAACAAGAGTGCAGACTCCTGTACAGCAAATAACAATGCTCAGGAATCTGCGCCCAGCACCTTGGTGTAAATTTTGACCCCTGTGCTGCGTCTCCTTAAAAAGACAAGTCACGCCTCCACTACTGTTTGACAGTATAATGGACTAAATAGTGTACGTGTTTTATTCAGCGTGTGCAAGGAGCAAAATTAATAGAGCAACCTTTTACTTGTGCAGCATTAATGCTGCACAAGGTGTGGCTCTTGTACCTTGCAACACCTGAGGGGGGGTTCAAGGTTACCTTTGAAATTGGTTCTACTAGGCTTCGGCCTACACTCTGCTCCTCTCCTCCTCCTGCTGACCCTGGGCTCTAACACCGCCAGTTGGTGCCCGGAAGTGCTGACTGCACAGAGAAAAACACCAGCCAATGTGTTAGTGGGGTTCAGCACCGCCAGCTGTTCCCCTGCTGTGTAGTCGGCAACGTGTCCAGCACAAGCCACGCTGGCACAACCGAACAAAAGCTGCCACCAGTGCAGGCTTCAGCCTACACTCTGCTCCTCTCCTCCTCCTGCTGACCCTGGGCTCTAACACCGCCAGTTTTTGCCCGGAACTGCTAGCTGCACAGAGATAAAAACACCAGCCAATGTGTCAGTGGGGTTCAGCACCGCCAGCTGTTCCCCTGCTGTGTAGCCGGCAACGTGACCTGCAAACACCACGCAGGCACATGAACTGAAATTAAAGGGACCCTGCCACCCACCCCAAGGTGTTTCTATGTATAACAGCCACCTTGTACAGCAGTAATGCTGCATTTGTACAAGGTGGCTGACTTTTTCTCCTTGCCCACGTGGAACTCAACAGGTAGAAAATGTGTCTCATTGAGACCATTCCACTGTCCCTGAGTTGTGACTTTCCTTTCTAATGATACGCAGCACCACCCTTGGTAGCGCTGCCCGTCTTTTGACATCATTGGTTAGCTGGCTGCGCCTGTGCGTCCGCCCTGCTCGAAACAACGCCCCTCGGTGTTTTATTTATTTTGACAGCGAGGGTGTGGTTTATGGGCACGAGCAGTGCATATGTTCGCCTGTCGTCACTCATCTCCTTCCGCCTTCTTCAGACTGTGCGGCCTTATGGCCGCGGCATGCGATAAGGGATCAGCAGAGGCCGCCCAGTCTGAAGCAGGTGTAAGGACGTGTGTGAGCGGCGAAAATATTTAATGCTCAAGGCCACGAATCCCAGCACCGCAGTGTGACTTTATGAAAAGGCACTGTGGGTCTGGGATTCATGGCCATCGATAACCGCACCGGACAACATGAAATGAGGTCATAAGACGGGCAGCGCTAACAGGGCATTGCCAAGGGATAACACAATAGCGCAGACTCCTGTACAGCAAATAACAACGCTCAGGAAGCTGCGCCCAGCACCAAGGCGTTATTTGGGACACCTGTGCTGCGTCTCCTTAAAAAGACAAGTCACGCCTCCACTACTGTTTGACAGTATAATGGGCTAAATAGTGTACGTGTTTTATTCAGCGTGTGCAAGTTGCAAAATTAATAGAGCAACCTTTGACTTGTGCAGCATTAATGCTGCACAAGGTGTGGCTCTTGTACTTTGTAACACCTGAGGGGGGGGTTAAAGGTTTCCTTTGAAATTGGTTCAACTAGGCTTCGGCCTACACTCTGCTCCCCCTGCTTACCCTTTGCTCCAACACCGCTAGTTGGGGCTGTAGGAAGACAATCTTTAATAGGCAACGCATCCTGGTTCCAGCACCGTCAGCTGTTTCCGGGTAGTGTCAAGCTCACTGAGACGCCTATGCTTGCCCCGTCGTGTTGCGGTCGGGTTAGCCAACTCCAGGGTGCCTCCAGTTTAGGAGCTTCCTATGTGGGCTGCGTGAATTGGTAGTCAAGGCTGGTTCTGTAGTGCCAGTAGGCCAAGCTCCCCCTGTAGGACTGTTGGTGTTCGGTAACTGCGGCTGCCTCACGGCCTAGCTGTTCTCTCCTCTCCTGTGGACCTTCTGGTCCACCACCTGGTTCCAGCACCGTCAGCTGGTTCCGGGCAGAGCCTTTGGCTTAGGTGCCTCCTCCTGGGTATCCGAGTTCCGCCAACGCCAGGCGGTCCTTGGTAGTGCTTTTAAGCGCGGGCACCTACAGCTTAGTAACCGGGTTCCAGCACCGTCAGCTGGTCCTCGGTGCCATTGGCTCTTGTACACTGGGGCAACGCATCCGGGTTCCAGCACCGACAGCTGGTTCCCGGCAGTGTTTTTGTCACGGGTACTCCCTCGTGCACAGCCTGGTTCCAGCACCGTCAGCTGTTTCCGGGTACTGTCAAACTCACTGAGACACCTATGCGTTGCCCCGTCGTGTTGCGGTCGGGTTAGCCAACTCCAGGGTGCCTCCAGTTTAGGAGCTTCCTATGTGGGCTGCATGAATTGGTAGTCAAGGCTGGTTCTGTAGTGCCAGTAGGCCAAGCTCCCCCTGTAGGACTGTTGGTGTTCGGTAACTGCGGCTGCCTCACGGCCTAGCTGTTCTCTCCTCTCCTGTGGACCTTCTGGTCCACCACCTGGTTCCAGCACCGTCAGCTGGTTCCGGGCAGAGCCTTTGGCTTAGGTGCCTCCTCCTGGGTATCCGAGTTCCGCCAACGCCAGGCGGTCCTTGGTAGTGCTTTTAAGCGCGGGCACCTACAGCTTAGTAACCGGGTTCCAGCACCGTCAGCTGGTCCTCGGTGCCATTGGCTCTTGCACACTGGGGCAACGCATCCGGGTTCCAGCACCGCCAGCTGGTTCTTGGCAGTGTTTTTGTCACGGGTACTCCCTCGTGCCCAGCCTGGTCCCAGCACCGTCAGCTGTTTCCGGGTAGTGTCAAGCTCACTGAGACGCCTATGCTTGCCCCGTCATGTTGCGGTCGGGTTAGCCAACTCCAGGGTGCCTCCAGTTTAGGAGCTTCCTATGTGGGCTGCGTGAATTGGTAGTCAAGGCTGGTTCTGTAGTGCCAGTAGGCCAAGCTCCCCCTGTAGGACTATTGGTGTTCGGTAACTGCGGCTGCCTCACGGCCTAGCTGTTCTCTCCTCTCCTGTGGGCCTTCTGGTCCACATCCTCGTTCCAGCACCGTCAGCTGGTTCCGGGCAGAGCCTTTGGCTTAGGTGCCTCCTGCTGGGTATCCGAGTTCCGCCAACGCAAGGCGGTCCTTGGTAGTGCTTTTAAGCGCGGGCACCTACAGCTTAGTAACCGGGTTCCAGCACCGTCAGCTGGTCCTCGGTCGTGCCATTGGCTCTTGCACAGTTGGCCAACGCATCCGGGTTCCAGTACCGTCAGCTGGTTCTCGGCAGTGTCTTTTGCTCTTGTACCTTCTGCTCCCCATCCTGGTTCCAGTACCGTCAGCTGGTTCCGGGCAGAGCCTTTGGCTTAGGTGCCTCCTTCTGGGTATCCGAGTTCCACCAACGTTAGGTGGTCCTTGGTTGTGCTTTTTAGCACTGGTACCTCCTGCTTAGTAACCGGGTTCCAGTAACGTCAGCTGGTCCTCGGTAGTTCCATTGGCTCTTGGACCTTCGGCTACCCATCCGGGTTCCAGTACCGTCAGCTGGTTCGCGGCAGTGTCTTTTGCTCTTGTACCTTCTGCTCCCCATCCTGGTTCCAGTAACGTTAGCTGGTTCCGGGCAGAGCCTTTGGCTTAGGTGCCTCCTTCTGGGTATCTGAGTTCCGCCAACGTCAGGCGGTACTTGGTAGTGCTTTTTAGCACGGGTACCTCCTGCTTAGTAACCGGGTTCCAGTAACGTCAGCTGGTCCTCGGTAGTTCCATTGGCTCTTGGACCTTCGGCTACCCATCCGGGTTCCAGTACCGTCAGCTGGTTCGCGGCAGTGTTTTTTGCTCTTGTACCTTCTGCTCCCCATCCTGGTTCCAGTAACGTTAGCTGGTTCCGGGCAGAGCCTTTGGCTTAGGTGCCTCCTTCTGGGTATCCGAGTTCCACCAACGTTAGGTGGTCCTTGGTTGTGCTTTTTAGCACTGGTACCTCCTGCTTAGTAACCGGGTTCCAGTAACGTCAGCTGGTCCTCGGTAGTTCCATTGGCTCTTGGACCTTCGGCTACCCATCCGGGTTCCAGTACCGTCAGCTGGTTCGCGGCAGTGTCTTTTGCTCTTGTACCTTCTGCTCCCCATCCTGGTTCCAGTAACGTTAGCTGGTTCCGGGCAGAGCCTTTGGCTTAGGTGCCTCCTTCTGGGTATCTGAGTTCCGCCAACGTCAGGCAGTACTTGGTAGTGCTTTTTAGCACGGGTACCTCCTGCTTAGTAACCGGGTTCCAGTAACGTCAGCTAGTCCTCGGTAGTTCCATTGGCTCTTTGACCTTCGGGTAGCCATCCGAGTTCCAGTTCCATCAGCTGGTTCTCGGCATTTTCTCAGCCTTCTTGTACCTTCTGCTACATTTCCAAGTTCAAGATCCTAAAGACGACGACCCAGAAGACCACCCCTAAGATGACGACGACGACGGCGGAGACGACGACCATGGAGATGACGACCCTGGAGACGACGACATGGAAGACCGAGAAGCAGAAGAACAAAAGGCTGCAGAACAAAGAGCAGAAGAACATTAAGCATAACACTTAATATCAGAGCAAAAGATATTATCTAAATTATATGCAGAAGAAGACTAAGCAGTGTATGGGGGTGAGTCCATTCCTCCTCGTGGTGCCCCTGGATAAAGCCTGATGCTGCAGGCCAAACTGAACGCGGACAAATGTAACTTTTGTGACAGGCAGAACGGAAGGTGTAATCTTGAAACTTTTATAGATAACAACTACGGCAATGCCTGTCACAAATGAGGATATGATGAAGAAGTAGAATAGGAAGAATAATAATAGTTGAATAAAATTAATATGAAGAATGTAATCCAAAAAAATAATAGGTAGAAGATGAAGAAGAAGATGAATAAGGTGAAGAAGAAGTTGATGTCAAAGATGCTGATGATGATGAAGATGAAAGTGTGGGAAAAGTAAAAAAAAAGAAGGGGAAGGGCGTGGAATAGTGAAACATCAATATCGGACAAAATAAAAAAAAATATACATAGTCAATATCTTTGTCACTCCGAACGTCTTTAGAAAAAAAAAATCATGCTATTCTATTTGATTGGGCTAAACCTCTATGCCTTTAATGTCTCCGCCACCTCACCAAATACATCCTACATTATTCTTAGTTGTTTTCCTTGATGTAGAATGAACCTACAAGGAAAGAAAGGGTTTATTTTAATTCCGATATTTTGGTCCCATTGACTTGCATTGGGATCGGGTATCGGTATCGGCGATATCCGATATTTTTTTAATATCGGCCGATCCAATCCGATACCGATACTTTCCGATATCGGAAGGTATCGCTCAACACTAATATTGGATATTTTATATCTACTGGTTTATACTCACGTGGGAGAGTTCTTCATATTTCTATTAATAAAGTTACAGCTTATGCACTTTTAGCCAGTAGATAAAACTCATATAGTCTCTGTTTTAACCCCTTAAACCCCAAGGGTGGTTTGCACGTTAATGACCGGTCCAATTTTTACAATTCTGACCACTGTCCCTTTATGAGGTTATAACTCTGGAACGCTTCAACGGATCCTGATGATTCTGACATTGTTTTCTCGTGACATATTGTACTTCATGATAGTGGTAACATTTCTTCGATAAGACTTTAGGTCGTTTATTTGTGAAAAAATGGAAATTTGGCGAAAATTTCACAATTTTCCAACTTTGAATTTTTATGCCCTTAAATTACAGAGATATGTCACACAAAAATACTTAATAAGTAACATTTCCCACATGTCTACTTTACATCAGCACAATTTTGGAACCAAAATTTTTTTTGTTAGGGAGTTATAAGGGTTAAAAGTTGACCAGCAATTTCTCATTTTTACAACACCATTTTTTTTAGTGACAACATCTCATTTGAAGTAATTTTTAGGGGTCTATATGATAGAAAATACCCAAGTGTGACACCATTCTAAAAACTGCACCAAGGTGCTCAAAACCACATTCAAGAAATTTATTAACCCTTCCGGTGTTTCACAGGAATTTTTAGAATGTTTAAATAAAAATGAACATTTAACTTTTTTTCACACAAAATTTACTTCAGCTCCAATTTGTTTTATTTTACCAAGGGTAACAGGAGAAAATGGACCCCAAAAGTTGTTGTCCAATTTGTCCTGAGTACGCCAATACCCCAGGAGAAGGAGCGCTATTTCACTTTTCAATGCAAAATTGACTGGAATTGAGATGGGACGCCATGATGCGTTTGGAGAGACACTGATGTGCCTAAACATTGAAACCTCCCACAAGTGACACTATTTTGGAAATTAGACCCCCTAAGGAACTTATCTAGATGTGTTGTGAGAGCTTTGAACCCCCAAGTGTTTCACTACAGTTAATAACGCAGAGCCGTGAAAAAAAATATATTTTTTTCCCACAAAAATGTTTTTTTAGCCCCCCAAATTTGTATTTTCCCAAGGGTAACAAGAGAAATTGGACCCCAAAACTTGTTTTCCAATTTGTCCTGAGTACGCTGATACCCCATATGTTGGGGTAAACCCCTGTTTAGGCGCACGGGAGAGCTCGGAAGGGAAGGAGCGCTGTTTTACTTTTTCAATGCAGAATTGGCTGGAATTGAGATCGGACGCCATGTCACGTTTGGAGAGCCCCTGATGTGCCTAAACAGTGGAAACCCCCCAATTATAACTGAAACCCTAATGCAAACACACCCCTAACCCTAATCCCAACGGTAACCCTAACCACACCTCTAACCCTGACACACCCCTAACCAGGGCCGTATTTGCCACTAGGCACTTGAGGGCACGTGCCTAGGGCGGCGGGATGCGGGGGGGCGCCCTTGAGCTAGGTTTTTTCTTTTTTTTTATTTTTTATTTTTATAAAACTCCGGGGTCAAGTTTCCGCCCCCCCTCCTCCCTCCCTCCTTCCCGCCCCCCCCTCCTCCCTCCTTCCCGCCCCCCTCCCTCCCTCCCTGAAGACGTAATACTCACCTTCCTCCAGCGGTGGCTGCAACTGCGTCTCAGCGCCTGCAGCGCGTCCTGTCTTCAGCGGTCACATGGTACCGATCATTAAGGGTGATGAATATGCGCATATTCATCACCCTTAATTAGCGCTACCATGTGACCGCTGAAGACAGGAAGGAAGACGCTGAGATGCCAGGAAGTTCTGTGCTGCGCGCCGGTGAGAGGTAAGTATGACAGGGAAAAAAAGTGGGGTGCCGTGCACACAGGGGGGAAGGATGGGGAGCCGTGCATACAGGGGAGAAGGATGGGGAGCCGTGCATACAGGGGAGAAGGATGGGGAGCCGTGCATACAGGGGAGAAGGATGGGGAGCCGTGCACACAGGGGAGAAGGATGGGGAGCCGTGCATACAGGGGAGAAGGATGGGAACCGTGCACACAGGGGAGAAGGATGGGGAGCCGTGCACACAGGGGAGAAGGATGGGGAGCCGTGCACACAGGGGAGAAGGATGGGGAGCCGTGCATACAGGGGAGAAGGATGGGGAGCCGTGCATACAGGGGAGAAGGATGGGGAGCCGTGCATACAGGGGAGAAGGATGGGGAGCCGTGCATACAGGGGAGAAGGATGGGGAGCCGTGCACACAGGGGAGAAGGATGGGGAGCCGTGCACACAGGGGAGAAGGATGGGGAGCCGTGCACACAGGGGAGAAGGATGGGGAGCCGTGCACGCAGGGGAGAAGGATGGGGAGCCGTGCACGCAGGGGAGAAGGATGGGGAGCCGTGCACGCAGGGGAGAAGGATGGGGAGCAGTGAACGCAGGGGAGAAGGATGGGGAGCCGTGCATACAGGGGAGAAGGATGGGGAGCCGTGCACGCAGGGGAGAAGGATGGGGAGCCGTGAACGCAGGGGAGAAGGATGGGGGAGCCGTGAACGCAGGGGAGAAGGATGGGGGAGCCATGAACGCAGGGTGGGAGGATGGGGGAGCCATGAACGCAGGGGAGAAGGATGGGGGAGCCATGAACGCAGGGGAGGATGGGGAGCCATGAACGCAGAGTGGGAGGATGGGGGAGCCATGAACGCAGAGTGGGAGGATGGGGGAGCCATGAACGCAGGGGAGAAGGATGGGGGAGCCATGAACGCAGGGGAGAAGGATGGGGAGCCATGAACGCAGGGTGGGAGGATGGGGGAGCCATGAACGCAGGATGGGAGGATGGGGGAGCCATGAACGCAGGGGAGAAGGATGGGGGAGCCATGAACGCAGGGGAGAAGGATGGGGAGCCATGAACGCAGAGTGGGAGGATGGGGGAGCCATGAACGCATGGGAGAAGGATGGGGGAGCCATGAACGCAGGGGAGAAGGATGGGGAGCCATGAACGCAGAGTGGGAGGATGGGGGAGCCATGCTTGCAGGGGAGAAGGATGGGGGAGCCATGAACGCAGGGTGGGAGGATGGGGGAGGCATGAACGCAGTGTGGGAGGATGGAGTATAAATATGGAGTATAAATACTGGGCCCTATAAGGGGGACACAGTGTGAGAGGACAGTGTGAAGAGGGGACCGGTATAGAAAGGAGAGGTCAGTGTGAAGAGCATGTACCATAAGAGGGACAGTGTGGGGGTCATACTTTGTGCAGACAATATAGTGAGGGGCAATTTTTTATTTGGGAGCATTATAATGACACTTGTATCTTTAAGGGCGTCATGTGGAGACTTTCTGCAAAAGAGCGGCGAAGATGGAAGTCTGCAGAGACGGCTGTGGATGAGAAAAAACTCATCATGGGATCTGGACAAGATGAAGAAAAGGAGAACGGCTCCAGAGGCGACGTCATCTATCAGGTACCTGGATGTAAATGTTATTTGTGATGCTAACTCTCATGTTTTTATATATGCTAGGAGATTTAAAGGGACACTGTCACCTGAATTTGGAGGGAAAAATTTTCAGCCATAGGGGTGGGGTTTTCGGGTGTTTGATTCACCCTTTCCATACCCGCTGGCTGCATGCTGGCTGCAATATTGGATTGAAGCTCATTCTCTGTCCTCCGTAGTACATACTGTACCTGCACAATCTGCAATCTTGCCTTGTGCAGGCGTGTACTATGGAGGACAGAGAATGAGCTTCAATCCAATATTGCAGCCAGCATGCAGCCAGCGGGTAAGGAAAGGGTGAATCAAACACCCGAAAACCCCGCCCCTATGGCTGAAAATTGTTCCCTCCAAATTCAGGTGACAGAGTCCCTTTTAAAGGGGATGTCCAGGCTTGTGATGAGTCTGCAGTCATTCTTTGTGACTGCAGACTTCTGAATTCTCACAGTGCACACTGCACGCTGTCAGGATTCTCTCATGCTGGGGATTTACATTAATGCGATCATGTGCTGACTAGACATGCGTGACCTCCGTCAATGAAAATGAACTGAGCGAGGCCGGGCACATCTAGTCGGAATGTGGTCAGAAGTATACAAATCACATACTTGTGCTGACATGACTGTCCACCGGCAAGGGAGAATCCTAAAAGTGTGCAGTGCATGCGTTGTGAGAATTCAGAAGCTGCGATGTCAGGATTCAGCTCTGCAAGTTCCAGTAGTCGTCACATGGACACGTCACTCATATGCGATTTTCAGACTTAGAGTATGTGTCCACGTTCAGGATTGCATCAGGATTTGGTCAGTATTTTACATCAGTATTTGTAGCCAAAACCAGGAGTGGGTGATAAATACAGAAGTGGTGCATATGTTTCTATTATAGTTTTCCTCTAAGGCTATGTGTCCACTTTCAGGATGGCCGGCGGTATCGCCGGAGCGGCTTAGCCGCTCTGCGGTAAGCCCCGCCCCCTTTCTGGGACGCGATGATGCCGGATGTGTTCACAGCACACATCCGGCATCATCGCACCCCACCATAGCGCCCTGTGCTATATCTTGCGGCGACGCAGCGTCGCCGCAAGATATACGGACATGCTGCGATCTGAAAAGACGCGCAGCATGTCCGGAGTCGCAGGGCCACCGCGTGCGTGTTACCACGCATAGTGGAGACGGGATTTCATTAAATCCCCTCCACTATGCTGTAACATCTGGACGCTGCGTGTTTGACGTTGCGGCTCTATGCAGCGTCAGACACGCAGCGTTTCCTGCACGTGGAAACAGACCCTAATTGTTCCACTCCTGGTTTTGGCTTACAAATACTGATGAAAAATCCTGACCAAATCCTGATGCAATCCTGAACGTGGACACATACTCTTATGGTCCTGTGACAACGAGCTTCTCTTCTGCTTCTCTTAGTTTTTCACTGAACATTGAGAGCATTAGGGAGAGGAGCTCGTGGGCACATGACTGAGTGTGCAAATCACATATGTCCTTGGCGGAGGGGGGGCACCAAAATGAATTCTTTCCCCGGGTGCCAGAAACCCTAGATACACCTCTGCCGGTATCCTACTGCGAGCGGCGATTACCGGGTCCGGTGGAGGGAGGTCTGTGCACAGGCAGTGAGGCAGGGACTGAGGGTGTGCACAGAGAGGATGGAGACCCGGACACTGCCCGTCCCAGTCTACGCCGTAGCCTAGAGCCCTCATTATCATAGGAATATGTCAGTTAATAAATTGCTTTTCTGAAGCTTTATAGTGTAGTTATAGGTCAGGGAGGGTTGGATAGGGATGAGCTAGCAAGGTGCAGGGACAGGTAGTGATGGCTACTTGCGAACATGTGCGGCAATTGCGGTTTTGCACTTACGATGATACATAAAACACTGCTAGTAGTGTTTTTTCTCATTGCTGCAAGTACCGCATTTGCCGGATGGCGGCAAAACCGCAAGTGCCGCACATGTCTGTAAGTCCCATAGGGAATGAATGAGGCCGAATGCAGTGTTGCCCTAAGTGATCCATTACGCGGCAGATGCGGAAAAACTGTCGGATCTGCTGCAAAAGGCGACTTTCACATCAGCGATTTTTGCCAAAGTCACTGCCGATAGTGTTATACTCACCAAAGGGGGAGGCAGCACTAAAAGTGCCTAAGGCAGCAGAAACTCTAAATACGGCCCTGCCCCTAACCCTAATCCCAACCCTATTCCCAACTGTAAATGTAATCCAAACCCTAACCCTAACTTTAGCCCCAACCCTAACTGTAGCCCTAACCCTAGCCCCAACCCTAAGGCCACATTCAGACGTTGCGTCCTGTCCCTGCGGGTTTTCCCGCAGCGGATTTGATAAGTCTGCAGGGCAAACCCGCTGCGGTTATCCCTGCAGATTTATCGCGGTTTGTCCTGCGGGTTCCGCTGCGGGATTTTACCCCTACTATTGATGCTGCATATGCAGCAATATGCAGCATCAATAGTAATGTTAAAAATAATAAAATAATTATATACTTACCCTCTGACGTCCCGATCTCCTCGGCGCTGCAGGCGGCGGTCTGGTTCCAAAGATGCTGTGCGACCAGGACCTTCGTGACGTCACGGTCATGTGACTGCGACGTCACCACAGGTCCTGGCCACATAGCAAACCTGAGACCGGACGGCTGCGTGCAGCGCTGAGACTTCAGAGGTGAGTATAGCATTATTTTTTATTTTAATTCTTTTTTTTTTTACTCAAATATGGTTCCCGGGGCCTGGAGGAGAGTCTCCTCTCCTCCCCCCCGGGTACCACCCACACATTATCCGCTTACTTCCCGCATGGTGTGCACAGCCCCATGCGGGAAGTAAGCGGATCAATGCATTTCTATGGGTGCAGAATCGCTGCGATTCTGCACAAAGAAGTGACATGCTCCTTCTTTTTTTCCGCAGCAATTCCGCACGTTTTTTTCCGTGATTTTCCGCAATGTGGGCACAGCGGTTTTTGTTTTCCATAGGGTAACATTGTACTGTACCCTGCATGGAAAACTGCTGCAGACCCGCAGCGGCAAAATCGCGGCGGTTCCACGGTAAAAACCGCATAGTGTGAACATAGCCTAACTCTAGCCCTAACCCTAACCCTAGTCCTAGCCCTAACCCTAATGGGAAAATGGAAATAAATACATTGTTTTAATTTTATTATTTTTCCCTAACTAAGGGGGTGATTAAGGGGGGTTTGATTTACTTTTATAGCTTTTTTTAGCGGATTTTTATGATTGACAGCCGTCACAGACTAAAAGACGCTTTTTATTGCAAAAAATACTTTTTGCGTTTCCACATTTTGAGAGCTATAATTTTTCCATATTTTGATCCACAGAGTCATGAGAGGTCTTGTTTTTTGCGGGACGAGTTGACGTTTTTATTGGTAACATTTTCGGGCACGTGGCATTTTTTGATCGCTTTTTATTCCGATTTTTGTGAGGCAGAATGACCAAAAACCAGCTATTCATTAATTTCTTTTTGGGGGGCGTTTATACCCTTCCACGTTTGGTAAAATTGATAAAGCAGATTTATTGTTTGGGTCAGTACGATTACAGCGATACCTCATTTATATTTTTTTTATGTTTTGGCGCTTTTATACGATAAAAACTATTTTATAGAAAAAAAATAATTATTTTGGCATCACTTTATTCTCAGGACTATAACTTTTTTATTTTTTTGCTGATGATGCTGTATGGTGGCTCGTTTTTTGCGGGACAAGATGACGTTTTCAGCAGTACCATGATTATTTATATCCGTCTTTTTGATCGCGTGTTATTCCACTTTTTGTCCGGCGGTATGATAATAAAGCGTTGGTTTTTGCCTGTTTTTTGTTTTTTTTACTGCGTTCACTGAAGGGGTTAACTAGCGGGACATTTTTATAGATGGGGTCGTTACGGACGCAGCGATACTAAATATGTGTACTTTTATTGTTTTTTATTATTTAGATAAAGAAATGTATTTATGGGAATAATATATATTTTTTCCTTATTTAGGAATTATTATTACTTTTTTTTTTACACATGTGAATATATATATTTTTTACTTTACAACATTGTCCCCGGGGGGGGGGGGGGGGAAGGGGGGTGTGGCATCATGTTATAGGGTCAGATCACTGATTTGACACTTTGCAGAGCACTGTGTCAGCTCAGCGATCTGACATGCAGTGCTGCTGCAGGCTTACCAGCGCTTGCTCTGAGCAGGCGCTGGTAAGCCACCTCCCTGCAGGACACGGATGCAGCCCCGCAGCCATTTTGGATCCGGGGCCTGCAGGGAGAAGAAGGTAGGAGACCCTCGGAGCAACGCGATCACATTGCGTTGCTCCGAGGGTCTCAGGGAAGCCTGCGGGGAGCCCCCTCCCTGCGCGATGCTTCCCTATGCTTCCGGAACACTGCGATCATGTTTAATCGCAGTGTGTCGGGGGTTAATGTGCCAGAGGCGGTCCGTGACTGCTCCTGGCACATAGTGCCGGATGTCAGCTCCGATAGTCAGCTGACACCCGGCCGCGATCAGCCGCGCTCCCCCCGAGAGCGCGGCCGATCGCATATGACGTACTATCCCGTCACTGGGAATTAAGTCTCAGGTCACCTCGACGGGATAGTACGTCATATGGGATTAAGGGGTTTAAATTGCAGGCTATGTTCACACATTGCGTTTTTTTAATGCAAATTTTAAGCTGCATTTTACAGTAACAGCTATGAGATTTCAGAAAACTTATGCGCACACATTGCTTTATTTTCTTGACTAATGTGGAAAACTGCTGCGTTTTTGAAACAGAAGCGTGTCACTTCTTTCAGCGTGTTTTTCAGTGTATTTGCAGTGCTTTTTCACCCATAGGAAACAATCGGTAAGTGCAAAAATGCAGATATAAGGTTTTAATCACACATATTACCTAATGGTGGGTATCACAAAGGTAAAAAGATGAAGTACATTTATTTGTTATTAAAAAAATATTTTTTATTAGCATAATTATTCAAATAAATTAAAATAGAAAGATGCTAGAAAAATAGGAAACCAATTACAAGGTATACGTTGTGTTAAGTTAATACATATAGGCTGTGCGGCAATTCACTATAGCTGCCATTCCACAACGCAAGAGGAAAGCAATAGGACAATCTTTGCTGCTACATTCAGTTTAAAGTCCTATCCATTGAACTTTGCTAACGCATAATGACAACTATAAGGTGAATTTTTTGTGCTAAAGACATGTTAATATTGCTGTGGAAAACTGAATGTAAGACCACTATTATCTGCCAATGTGACCCGCTATGCCTACGATGGCATCCATGAACAAAAAACAAATCAAACTGCGCCTGGCAATACAAACAGGTTTTCCGTTTTCAGAAAACCTCTAAGTTTAGTATCCCTGACTAACATAACAAACATAAGGTGCTTCATACATAATAAACCTAACCTAGCTTTCTTACAATTCTACTGAATGTGGTCAAAGCAGTGAATTTTGGGAATAATTATAGATATTTATTTTCTAAGATAAATACAATAGGAAATATGACAATAATAATGAAAAGATTGAATAGATAAAAGAGAACATGTAACTTGAGAAATAATATCACTAACTGGTTAACACATGATTTAAAAAAAAAAATGTCTCCTGACTTTTGACTCTCAAGAAGGTAATTGTAATATGTGGTTAGAACAAACACAAGGAACATTGGCAGGGTTCTCTGGACGATGTGTCATGTAGCTCATTAGGTTGTTAAATAAAGGAAGGAATGGTTCAGCCGGGACTTAAAATTCACAAATTTGTTTATTTCACTTTCTGATGTTACTTGATTGCCTGTAAGACCCAGGCTGAAGGCCACTGTAGAATGCTAGGGAAATACCTGCCAGATGATTCCTGTTTTTCTTCTATCCCTGATACAATTCATCTATATGGAAATTCCAGATGTTCAATAGTCGGTGATGGATTGAGAAATTGAAAAGGGAGAAATAGAACAATTTTAGGGTACTATTTAGTAGGTGTAAAAAAAAAATCTACTCATTGAGACATTGGTTTTTTATTATTTTCATAAACTTTAGATAGAAAATGATGGAGAAAATTCTTTTTTTTTCACGTATATGAAAAATTGATAAAACTCTTAAAAAAACGACTGAAACCCTGAATGAAAACACTGACGAAACTTGGTCAGTTTTTCTCATATAGGAAAAAAAATGTAGTAGATTCTTATCCAACATTAATTATCAGGGACGCATCTGATTGGCTCCAAATTTATTCTGCAACAGGACAATGACCCTACTATTTTTAAATGGGGAGCTGTACTTCTAATTATTATTTTCCTGTGTTTTGATTGTTCGTTGCTTCTTTACATGGACTGATAGCCATGAACAACCAGGTAAATAACCTTTATGTGCATTATATGTTTAAACTTCTTTAGAGATTTTGTTTACCTTTTCCAGCCTGTAAGCATCATCATCTGAGGTCCTCAAAAATCTCCTTTGTTCATTCAGTGATATACTTCCACAAATGTGTGTTGTGAAGATCACAATTTGATAGATGTCTTTTGTTTAAATAAAACAGGTTGCCCACCCATACCTGATTGTTATCCTGTTGAATGAAAACAGACAAATTTCACCTGCAGATTATTTGACAATCTTTAAAGGAGTTTTCCAACAAACAAAGTTAATTTAAAGTTGATTTTAATCAATAGATCTTGGAATAATAATAATTTCTGCAATTGCATGTATTTAAAAAAAATGTTCCTGTGCTGAGAAAATCTTATAAAATGTGCCCCTGCTGTGTACTGTGTAATGGCTGTGTCTGACCGTGCAGGAACATGATCTGATCATACCACATCTCCTGGGCAGGAGAGGAAGCAAAAGAAAGGATACAGACATTGCAGCACGGGATAACACCTGATTCTATTTGTGAGGTAAAGCATTTCAAGTGTTTATTTCTGTTAATGTTGATGATTATGGCTTACAGCCAATTAAAACCCAATAGTCATTATCTTCATAAATTAGAATACTTTATAACTTGAAAAATGATTTTAAAACCCGAAATGTTGGCCTACTGAAATGTATGTTCAGTAAATGCACTCAATACTTGGTTGGGGCTCCTTTTGCATTAATTACTGCATCAATGCGGTGTGGCATGGAGATGATCAGCCTGTGGCACTGCTGAGGTGTTATGGAAGCCCAGGTTGCTTTGATAGCAGCCTTCAGCTCGTCTGCATTGTTGGGTCTCGTTTCTCTCATCTTCCTCTTGACAATCTATGGAGTTCAGGTCAGGCGAAGTTGCTGGCCAATCAATAACAGCAATACTGTTGTTTTTAAACCAGGTATTGGTACCTTTGGCAGTGTGGACAGGTTGCAAGTCCTGCTGGGCAATAAAATTTCCATCTCCAAAAAGCTTGTCGGCAGAGGGAAGCATGAAGTGCTCTAAAATGTCCTGGTAGATGGCTGTGCTGACTTTAGTCTTGATAAAACACAGTGGACCTACACCAGCAGATGACATGGCTCCCCAAACCATCACTGATTGTGAAAACTTCACACTAGACCTCAAGCAGCTTGGATTGTAGCCTCACCACTCTTCCTCCAGAACTTGATTTCTAAATGAAATGCAAAATTTACTTTCATCTGAAAACAACACCTTGGACCACTGAGCAACAGTCCAGTTCTTTTTCTCCTTGGCCCAGGTAAGACGGTTCTGTCAATGTCTATTGGTCATGAGCGGCCTGACACAAGGAGTGCGACACTTGTAACCCATGTCCTGGATATGTCTGTGTGTGGTGGCTCTTTAAGCAATTACTCCAGCAGCAGTCCACTCCTTGTGAATCTCCCCCCAATTTTTGAATGGCCTTTTCTTAACAATCCTTTCAAGGCTACAGTTATCCCGCTTGCTTGTGCACCTTTTTCTACCACACTTTTTACTTCCACTCAACTTTCCATTAATATACTTGGATACAGCACTCTGTGAACAGCCAGCTTCTTTAGCAATGACCTTTTGTGGCTTACCCTCCTTGTGGAGTGTGTCAGTGACTTCCTTCTGGACATCAGTCAAGTCAACAGTCTTCCCCATGATTGTGGAGCCGACTTAATTGGACTAAGGAACCTTTTCAAACGCTTTGGAAGCCTTTGCAGATTTTTTTTTATTAATTATTCTAATTTACTGATCTAATGACTTTCGGGTTTTCATTGGCTGTAAGCCATAATCATCAACATTAACAGAAATAAACACTTGAAATAGATCACTCTGTTCGTAATTACTCTATATAAAATATAAGTTTCTCTTTTTGTATTGAAGAACTGAAGTAAATTAACGTTTTGATATTCTAATTTAGAAGCACCTGAATCTGTATATAATCGGTATGGAAGGTTCTTGGCATTAGAGATACAGTATTTGTTACAGTGGTCATCACTTGGAGCAGACATTTGTGTAAACATCCTACTACTAATTCTACTAAGAATACTACAAACAGTCTTTACCCAAATTGCATATGGGGTACAACAGATTGTATTAATCTAAGCAGCAAATATGGATGCGGTAAACTGTAGCTTTGGTGTTTCTTTAAGAACAAAGCAATTCTCCAGCAAGGAAGGCAGACAAAATTACAGGAAATCCAGACTGTTTGTTCAAGTTGTTATATGGCAAAGCTCATTATAACGTGTAAATCCACGTGATGCTCCTGGCAACCATTCCTGCAAAATAGGATGTGTCTATATTTTTATATTTGCAGATAATATATGTTCTAGAGGATGTGATGCACCATAGAAGTGCTTATTTGTTAATTTTGTCTTTTGTATCAACAATGAAGGTGCAACTGCACATGTTGTTTGGAAAGTGATGAAAGTTGGAACATACAATTTTTAGGCGTGCTTTTGATAACTGGATTAGCACATACTCAACAGAAAAAAAGATGTTTCATTTTCATGCTAAAATCTATAGAAGTAACAAAATATTCCCTTTGCACTAGAGGTGTAGCTAGGGGTTCAGCTTTGAGTTTAACCTGGGTAGAACTACAGTGGCGCACCCTAATGTGTGCATGGGGCAAACTCAGCACATGACACTGACAATATATCTCTATTCAAAGATCAGAACGGATATCTACTATATAAAGCTGAATGTGTGTATGTGTGTGTATGTGTGTGTGTGTGTGTATGTCCGGGATTGGCATCTGCACCGTCGCAGCTACAGCCACAAAATTTTGCACAGTCACACGTCTGGACCCTGAGAGGCTACGTTGTGAGGTGAAATTTTAACCCCGCGCTTTCCAATTCACCAAACAATTTTGCCCCTATCTACATAATGGGGAAAAAGTGAAATGAAAAGTGTTGGAGGCGTCGCAGCTACAGCCACAAAATTTTGCACAGTCACACGTCTGGACCCTGAGAGCGTCATAGGCTATGTTGTGAGGTGAAATTTTAACTCCGCGCTTTCCAATTCACCAAACTATTTTTCCCCTATCTACATAATGGGGAAAAGTGAAAGGAAAAGTGTTGGAGGCAAATTGACAGCTGCCAGATGTGAACAAGGGGGACTTAAAGAGTGAGAGCGATGGCGCCAAAGAGTATATACCGTACAGTTGCTAAGGTGGGACCCCGACATGGGATACTCACCACACACGGGGATATGCACACACACACAAAATGCGCCACACACTACCATGTGCTTGAACACATATACCACCCTCAGCACACATTTCACCACACATACACCAACCTCGCCACATAAAAGTCGAAACACAAAAGTCGCCGCTCAAAACTCACCACGCGCAAAACTCGCCACATGCAAAAAATAGGCTCACGCAAAACTCGCCACAAGTGCAAAACTCACCTCATGGAAAACTCGCCACACGCAAAACTTGCACATGCGGAAAAATTGCCGCATGCACAAAATTTGCAACACATGCAAAAGTTGCCTCGCACAAAACTTGCACATACTCAAAAGGCACCAGACATAAAACTCACCACGCGCAAAACTCGCCATGCGCAAAACTTGCTGCACAACTTGCTACACTAACCTGTTACATGCAACTCGACACACAAAAAGTTGCTACACGCATGTTGCCACACAAAACTCATCTCACAAAAGTCGCTACATGCATGTCGCCACACACAACTCAACACACACAACTTGACAAACGAAACTTGCCCTAAAACACACACAAGTCTGGTATTAGCCTTCAAAAATAAAAATTTGATTAATAAGCAGACAAACTACAAGAGCAACAAATGTACCATATAGGAAATACGGCAGCTATCAGTCACATGACCTGTCTATTATGTGTATGTGTGAGCTAATATATACTGCCAGGGGGAGGGCTTCCTGTTGGCTGGGGATTTATCAGGCTGCCAATTTAGCTTACAAATACTGAGGTAAAAATACTGAGCAAATAACGTGTTAACGAGGTCTAATACAGGAGATCACACAGGTATATACTATATACAGGGGAGATGACACACAGATATATACTATATACAGGAGAGATGACACACAGGTATATTCTATATAAAGGAGGAGATGACATACAGGTACATACTATATACAGGAGGAGATGACATACAGGTATATACTATATACAGGAGGAGATGACACACAAGTATATACTATATACAGGAGCAGATTACCTACAGGTATATACTATATACAGGAGGAGATGACATACAGGTATATGCTATATATAGAAGATGACATACAGGTATATACTATATACAGGAGATGACACAGGTATATACTATATATAGGAGATGACATACAGGTATATACTATATATAGGAGGAGATGACATACAGGTATATACTATATACAGGGGAGATGACACACAGCAGGTATATACTATATACAGGGGAGATGACATACAGGTATATACTATATACAGGAGATGACATACAGGTGTATACTATATATAAGGGAGATGACAAATATGTATATACTGAGGTGAAAATGAGAGGTGTGAGGTGAAAATGAAAAGGTGTGAGTGCAAAATGAGAGGAGTGAGGGAAAATAGTGTAGTGATCGGAAAATGACAGATGTGAGGTCAAAAAGACAAGTGTTAGGCGGGAATGAGAGGAGTGAGGGAGAAAATGAGAGGTGTGAGGGAGAAAATGAGAGATGTGAGGGGGAAAATTAAAGATGTGATTGTGAAAATGAGAGGCGTGATGGGAAAATAAGAGAAGTGACGTGCTATAACTAACCACAGATATTTACTATGCCCAGGCAACGCCGGGCTCTTCAGCTAGTTACTGCTATATAATGGTACGTACCAGTCCTGCAGACCATACAGAGTATTACAGTACAGTTACAGATAGTGACTTACAGCTCACGCTCTTTCTGATGGAATTGTTCACTTTTCCGTCTTTTCCAACTGGCAACTGACAACGACATGACAACTCCTACCAGCCGGGACTTGGCTGCAGAGATTACAACAAAGACTCATTTGACTTATCACATATAGAGATGAGCGAACATCGTCGGCTCCCTCCTTATCCGAATAGCTATAGCGCTTACCGAAGAAGCTGCATTGGGAACCCGGTTACCTGGAGTGCTCCGATAATCAGCTGATCGGCGCCGCAGCTGCATGTGTTGCGGCTCCCCTATACACAGTATGGTGGACCTACAGCTCCTCTATACACAGTATGATGCACCCACAGCTCCCTTATACACAGTATGGTGGGCCCAAAGCTCCCCTATATACAGTATGCTGGGCCCACAGCTCCCCTATACACAGTATAATTGGCACACAGATCCCTTATACTCAGTATAATGCCCCCATGGCTCCCATATACACAGTATGGTGGGCCCACAGCTTCACTATACACAGTATACTGGGCACACAGCTCCCCTATACACAGTATGGTGGACCTACAGCTCCTCTATACACAGTATGATGCACCCACAGCTCCCTTATACACAATATGGTGGGCCCAAAGCTCCCCTATATACAGTATGCTGGGCCCACAGCTCCCCTATACACAGTATGGTGGGCCCACAGCTCCCTTATGCACAGTATGGTGGGCCCACAGCTCACAGATACACAATATGATGGGTCCACAGTAGTCCTCACACTGTAAAATGGGCTCACAGCTCCCCTATACACAGTATAGGGCCCACAGCTTCCTTATACACAATATGATGTCCTCACTGCTCTATCAAAACACACTATAATGACCCATATAGTAGTATACTGTATAATGGCCCGCACATTAGCTGCCACACTATATATTGGCCCCCACATTAGCGGCCGCACTATACAATAGCCTCCACACTAGCTTCCATACTATACAATTGGCCCCACATTAGCTACAATGCTATATTATTATTATTATTATTTATTTATATAGCACCATTGATTCCATGGTGCTGTACATGAGAAGGGGTTACATACAAGTTACAAATATCACATACAGTAAACAAACTAACAATGACGGACTGATACAGAGGGGCGAGGACCCTGCCCTTGCGGGCTTACATTCTACAGGATTATGGGGAAGGAGACAATAATGGTTACCACATTAACTGGCACACTATATAATGGCCCTTACATTAGGTGCCACACTATATAATGTAATGGCGCCCACATTAGCTGCAGCATGGTATAATTGCCCCCACATTAGCTGCAGCACTATATAATGGTGCCCACATTAGCTACAGCACTATATAATGGTGCCCACATTAGCTGCCACACTATATAATGGTGCCCAAATTAGCTGCCACACTATATAATGGCCCTTACATTAGCTGCCACACTATATAATGGTTCTTACATTAGCTGCCACACTATATAATGGTGTTCACATTAGCAGCCACACTATATAATGGTGCCCACATTATCTGCCACACTATATAATGGTGCCCACATTATCTGCAACACTATATAATGGTGCCCACATTAGCTGCAGCACTATATAATGGTATCCTCATTAGATGCCACACTACATAATGGCCCTCACATTAGCTACAGCACTAAATAATGGCCACAACATTAGCTGCAGCACTATATAATTGTCCCCATAGTAGTACCTGAACAGTATGATGGTCCCCAAACTTTGAGGAACCCCTACAGTAGCCCCTAAAATGTGAGGGCCCCTCTCCCCCACAGTATGATGTCACATCACATCACAAGTTTTAGTCAAAAGAAAAAACATCATATCCATGATGATCCATAACACAAATCCATTATCCTGCCGATTCCTCCTGCAAAGAGCACGCGCAGGATGTCAGGGGCCCAGGGCAGTGCAATGATGTCACCGCGCTGGGCCCGTGACATCCTGCACATGCACTGTCGCTTCAGGCACTGCATCATCCTGCCGTTCGGTAGACCACAGACTTAAAGCGAACTGCAGTCTTCAGAAAGGAGAGCGGTAGTACAGAGAGACCATGTTTTCCTAATCTACTGCAGGTCTAAACTACATTGGTGTGCTGCACACGTCAACATAGAAGGGTAGCATAGCTCCATGTGGGCCCCTCAAAACAGGGCCCTGGGGCAACCACACCCTCTGTCCCCACCTCCCATTTAACTACGCTACTGCTCTGCACCAAACCACATCTGCGCTCTCTCTAAGCTTATGTTCAGAAGCAGGGGCAGACATACCCAAACCTGAGCAGCCAATGCACGGGGGCCCAAAAGGTGATCAGGTCCACTACCACCTAGAAAGCAGGTGGCATTGTGCATTATGATGAGCTATTGGACTGCAAAGGGCCCATAAACTGTTCTTGCTCAGGGGCCCTCTTCTATCTATGACCACTCATGTCCAGAAGAATATAAGTTACATAATATAATCATTATAATATGTACATAAATATCTAAGAAGCATTAATATATAGCTCTATCTAATGTTGTACTCTTACTTTGCAGGTGATTCAAAATGACTGAAGCTTAAGATTCCGTGTGGACATGTAAAGTTTTGTGATTTCATAAACTTATTGCAGAAAGAGAAATAAACACTGTGGATTCACAACAAAGAACAATGCTCTAATCTGATTTACAAAGCTGGAAAGCCAGCATGGCTCTCTTATTACATCTCTAAATGGCTTCCAAGTGAAGCTGGCTGCTTTTCAAAGCACTTGCTACAAAGCATAGAAATTATGTACGCACAGGGGTCTAACTTTAGGGGGTACTTAATTAGCAGACACACCCTGGCTCTGGTGTCTACTGGTGACCAAGACCCTCTGCAACATAGGAACACACCATTATCAATGGCAAATAGTTGGGGGCTCAGTTACATTGGGGTACAAGAACTTCACCTTGTGCTTCTGCGTAGACAGTAAACATAGTATGCGTGTGTATCTGATACACTAAGCTGGCAAGGCGGGTAACAATGTATGTGTGTATAAATCGTCAATTTTTAATATCACATTGAGTTTATTATATGCAATGATTAATGCAGGGGCAGACATATCAGTGGCACAACTTGTGCGGCCCCACGGGAGCCCAAGAGGTCAGAGGGCACATTTCCACGTCCAAAGCAGGTGGAATTGTACATTATCATGAGCTCTTGTGCTGCAAAGGGCCCATATATTGTGTTTTCCCTGGGGCCCTCTTCTGATTGTGTTTGCCAGTGTTTTAATGTAATGGCACACACCCGTACATTGGATGTATGGCTGATCAAGTAAGTCCCCTTTGGTCATTCAATTATTTAGTGAATAATAAAAAGTAATGTAACTTTCTAATAATAAATAATAATAATCTTTATTTTTATACAGCGCTAACATATTCCGCAGCGCTTTACAGTTTGCACACATTACCATCGCTGTCCCCATTGGGGCTCACAATCTAAATTCCCTATCAGTATGTCTTTGAAATGTGGGAGGAAACCGGAGTACCCGGAGGAAACCCACGCAAACATGGAGAGAACATACAAACTCCTTGCAGATGTTGTCCAAAGTGGGATTAGAACCCAAGACTCCAGCGCTGCAGTGCTAACCACTGAGCCACCGTGCTGTCTAATAAACTTTGGCTGTCATTGTAGTCTTTGATCCTTGGTAAAAGCCGAAAAAAAAATAGTCAAAAGTCTAAGGCCCATAAAATGCCAATGATGGTTCAAGGCTCTTGTGTTTCTTACCATTTTAAAGATCTATATTTGCTGTCAGATAATGGAAATAGCTTTGTTTTCAGCTAAAGGCTGAAACTCTGGACACACCTAAACCTTCTAAGGCCGGGGTCACACAACCATATTTCCTCTCATCCAAGAGAAGCGGGCCAATTATGCTAATCACACCCTGATCAGAGCTTGATCAGTGTGATCCAATTTTCTTGAATATGGAGAAGATGAGAAAAAAAATTCTTCCTCTTTTCCATTCTGTCAGTTTGTGAAAATCGGACCACACTCGGATGTCATCCAAGTGTGGTCAGATTTTTTTGATCGACCAATTGACTTGCATGTGTGGCACCCCTAGGGGTATTTGCCACAAAAATAGTTACTGACAGTAAATACAAATACTAAAATAGCAAGACTGCACTACCACCTCCGGCCAGAAGGGGGAGCTCCAGAGACTCCCCTTGATCCATTCTGGTCTGAGAGAAGAAATGGCAGTTGGGCTAAGGAGCTGAAAGTGAGAGGTCATACAGCTGAATTTCTAACAGCCCTATGACGGTTTCCAGGCCCAAATCACCGGCTTGAGGAGAAAAGGGACAGAGAAAAAGGACATTGTGAGAACCGGGTAGCATTAATCACTACCCAGAACAGGCGCAAAGACGGATACCGGATCCGTGGCTGTATTCATTATATATAATACAGCAACCGGAAAAACGTGAGGTGATATCAGCTTCACTAGGGCCGGACGCAGCAACAGACACAGAGTTCAGCGGTACTCCTGGAGGGGGCAAGCTGATAAAAGGACTCGGGTTGCCCGTCGAACCAGGACCCGGAGGGGACAGATTGGGCCGGCAGCCAGTTCACATACAGCAGCAGGGCCACACAGAAACTGCGTACAATAAGAGGCGAAGACCCCGGCAGGGTCAAAGTAACTCAGAGTTCCCATACAGACTCCGGTGACAGGACTGGTTGTAAATCCCTTTATGTTAAAGTAAACTGGTTAAACGTTTCAGTGCCTCAGTCTTTCATTTGGACAATAGCCAATATCCAGGATCGGGATCATCGCCGCTGGGAGAACCTGCTGCTGATCAAGTAAGTGCCTGCTCCCTCACGATACCCATTACACTGTGCATTGCCTGAGGCTACAGCACCGGGTCAAGCCACCCGTGACATCCCCCTTAAGAGACAGACCCCATTGGTCCGGTGCTGGGTATCCCGGTCTCCTGGGCGTCACAATTGGCGTCACGAACAGGATCTAGCCAGCCCGTATACCGGGTATTGTGTGCCGTGATTGGAGCCCAAAACTGTGAAAACTTGGATGAAAAATCTTGAAAATTGACTTTATTAAAGAAAAATCCATTCCCCATTGAAAACTATTGAAAGTGACTTTTCCCCATTGGTTATAATGGAGTAAAGATGGCCGCCAACCCCTGAGGTAATCACCTCATAACCGTTAGGCACGAGACTGTTAATTGAGTTACGCCATCACCTGAACCCCAGTCTGACTGAAAAACTTCAGAATCCGCCATTACAGAGCGCGCGGCAGGCGGGAGCAGCAGGGTGCGTGTCATTGTGGGCGGCACCAAGCTGAGCGCTCTGACGTCAGAGCAAGGGGAAAACCGATCCTGCTGCACAGCGGAACGAATCTACACTATCCCGACGGAAGCGGAGGACCGGAAGGGTCCGGATTAACTAAGGGGGCACAGTATGTCGCAGCACGGAGACGCCGCAGCACCCGGCGACGCTAATGCAGCTGAAAGACAGAGTGTTGATAGAGAGTCCGGTAGCGCAGCGGTGCAAGGAGTGGTGCCCATCATGCCGGTGCTGATGCCATATACCCCGGGTGGCCCGTGGCTTCCAATGTATGAAGGTGAGCCTAATACCCTTGACGATTTCAGAGAAAAGATGCTGGCCCATTTTGACATGTTCCCCGTGGGTGAAGTTCAGCGTGTTAGTCTCCTGATGATGCAGTTAAGTGGCCATGCTGAGTGAGAAGTCACAGCATGGGCAGCTGATCTGAAAGGCACTGTTGAACGCATATTTGCTGGATTAAAAGCTACATTTGAAACCACTGACAGCAGCAAAGCTAAAGTACGATTCTTTAATTGCAAACAAAAAGTTAATGAGGGTGTGAGAGACTTTGCCTTAAACCTGCAGGAAGCCCTTAAATCACTTACACTGGCTGAACCCATTTTTAACACCGGAGCGGATAAACTGCTAAGAGATCAATTTATTGAGGGACTCTACGCCCCTTCTCACCGGGGGCATGTGAGCATGCTTGTTTTTAAGAACCCTGAATTGACATTTGCCCAATTAAAGGAGAGCGCTATACGTCTCCAGCTGGCAGAGGCACCTCGGGATCAGGAGCCTGCGCAACCCATGGCAGAGGCTCCTCAACAACAGGGAGTGCCAGTGACATCAGCTATGTCCGGGGCCATTGCTAAGCCCCTGGGGCCCAGTACTAATGAGGCTCTTCAACAAAAGCTTGACTCTTTAACTGATGTTGTTGCTTCAATGGCTAAAACCATGCAGGAGATGAGAGGACCCAAGATGGAGTTGGCAAACCGTAGAGAAGATGTTCCATGGATGAGACCCCGGAGATACCCGACATGGAGAGGACGACCCCGCGACCGCTACCAACCGGATGGACAGCCCATTTGCCGCCGTTGCCAGCAGCCAGGCCACTTTGCACGAGATTGTGATTTAAACGGGAATCCCCTGGGAATGCGGGCCGCTTCGCAGGAATGAACTTTCAAGGCCCAACACCCTGGCACGACAGGTACATCGGAGGACGACCCATTATCCCTATCGTGCTGGACGGAATTCCCCTCAACGCTTTGCTGGACACAGGTTCCCAGATTTCATCTATACCGTATATCCTTTATAAGAGGTACTGGGCTGATGCAGAAATTGATAAAGGGCCCTCTGATGTTGAACTAGATATATGGGCCAGTAATGGTAAGTTGGTACCGAAACTAGGTTTCAGGGAGATGACCATAAAGATTGGTAAAGTAGAATTGAAGAAACAGGGTATAATTGTTGTTGATGTTGACCGGCGGAACTGTGAACCCACTGTATTGATAGGAATGAATGTGTTAGAGAACTGCTTTTCCGAAGTTATTTCTGTCTTACAGCAAATTGCTGAAACTGCCCAATCCTGCCAGCAGAGAGTTCTCCGAAGGGAAATAAAAGTATTGATGTTAAGGCAACAGGTAGAAGTTGCAGGTGGAGAAATTGGCAGTGTGAGGGTAAGTGATCCAACATCTATTGTAATCCCACCAAAAACAGAAATGCTGGTATGGTGTAGAACAGCCATTGGTACTAAGGGACGAGATTATCAAGCCTTAATAGAACCAGTGTACACCGACAGCAGGCCCACTATACTCACAGCATGAGGGGTAGTCGAGGTACACCGGGGACGAGTGCCGGTACGACTTTTGAACTGTGGAGAGGAAGAGGTCACTTTGCCAAGGTATGCTACAGTGGCAAAGCTATATACTGTTGACAACAATGCCATCACAACCATTGAGCCCTTAGAACCAACCTGTCAGGTGGAAGGCAACGGCTCAGACGGAGAATTGGAGGATTGGTGCCAACAGCTACACGTGGGCATAAATTCAACACCTACCCATCAAAAACAAGGGGTGTATAGGCTAGTGGCGGAATATGAACAAGTCTTCAGTAAACACCCATTGGACTTCGGACGGATAGAAGGGGTAGAACACACAATCCCCACCGGTGACCATCCCCCAATAAAAGAAAGATATAGACCCATACCGCCCGCTCACTATCAGTGTGCAAAAGATATGCTGAGGGAGATGAAACAGGCCGGGGTAATAAGAGACAGCTGTAGCCCCTGGGCGGCCCCTCTAGTGATTGTCAAAAAAAAGGACGGAACCATGAGAATGTGCGTAGACTACCGGAAGATTAATAACATCACCCATAAAGACGCCTACCCCTTGCCTAGGATAGAAGAGTCCTTAACTGCTTTGAAATCTGCTAATTATTTTTCCACCTTAGACTTAACAAGCGGGTATTGGCAAGTCCCTGTGGCTGAGAGAGATAAGGAAAAGACAGTATTCACCACACCAATGGGTCTATGTGAATTTAATCGCATGCCGTTCGGACTCTGCAACGCATCCGGTACCTTCCAGCGGCTGATGGAATGCTGCCTCGGACACAAGAACTTCGAGACCGTCCTCCTGTACCTAGATGATGTGATCGTCTACTCAAAGACTTACGAACAACACTTAATAGACCTGGCAGAAGTGTTCGAAGCCTTATCCAGGTATGGCATGAAAGTCAAGCCATCCAAATGTCACCTTCTCAAGCCAAAGGTACAGTACCTGGGACACATCGTGAGTTCGGAGGGAGTAGCACCGGATCCCGAGAAAATAAGCGCCATAAGGGATTGGCCAAGACCTACCAACGCAAAAGAAGTGAGGCAATTCCTGGGATTGGTGGGTTACTATCGCAGATTTATAAAAGGATTTACCAAGTTGGCAGCACCCTTGCAAGACGCCTTGGTAGGGCAGACGAAGAAACCTTCAAACCGAAACCCTCTTTTTCAGTGGAACGACGAAAGGGAATACTCCTTTGAACAACTAAAGAAGGCACTAACCGGAGAAGAGGTTCTGGCATACCCAGATTACCATCAACCTTTCATCCTCTACACCGATGCCAGTAATGTGGGACTAGGAGCGGTGCTGTCACAAAAGCAAGAAGGTCGGGAGAAAGTCATCGCCTTTGCAAGTAGAAAGCTCCGGCCTACTGAAAGAAATTCAGAAAATTACAGCTCCTTCAAATTGGAACTACTGGCAGTAGTTTGGGCTGTGACTGAACGTTTCAAACACTATCTGGCCGCTGCAGAATTTATTGTCTATACTGACAACAATCCGTTGACCCACCTGGACACAGCCAAATTAGGTGCGTTAGAAAAACGATGGATAGCCCGGTTATCTAATTACAACTTCATAATCAAGTATCGAGCAGGTCGCAAGAATGGAAATGCCGATGCCCTATCCCGGATGCCACACTTGAGAGATGTAGAAGAAGAAACGGGGGAGCTTGAAGAAATTGAACTACCAGCCTTCCATCATCCCAAGGCGAAACATCATCAGTCAAGTACCTATCAGAAACAACAAGAGGTGAATTTTAATCCGTTAGCACACCATAGATGGGCTGACACCCAAGACAGCAATCCGGCTGTGAAGTTGGTGAAGGAACTGTTAACTGAGCAAAGTGCATATCCCGATGAGGATGCCCCAGAAAAGACGCATCAACTCTGGAAAGAGAGAGGCAAAATGTTCCTGTATCAAGGGAAGCTCTGTAGAAGGTACACCAATCCGAAAACACATGAATTGGTTTGGCAGATTATCGTGCCTAAACAAGATGTGAAGATGGTCCTCGAAGCTTACCATAATGGTGCTGGTCACTTCGGTTGGAAAAAGTTAGAAGTACTTCTAAGAGAAAGATTTTATTGGGTCGGGATGAGAAAATCAATCGAACAGTGGTGCAGAAATTGTGGCCCGTGCAACCTCAGAAGAAACGATCAAAAGAACCAAAGAGCACCACTGCAGCCCATAATCACCAAACAACCACTTGAACTTGTAGCCATAGACCATGTGAAGTTAATACCAAGCCGGTCCGGCTATGTCTATGCCTTGACTAGGGTTGAGCGACCTTGACTTTTTTAGGGTCGAGCCGGGTTTCGCGAAACCTGACTATCTCAAAAGTCGAGTCGAGTGAAATCGGCCGATTATGGCGAAAAGTCGAGGATCGACTGAAACACGAAACCCAATGCAAAGGCAATGGGATTTTTTTTTATTTATTTATTTTTTTTTTCCTCTCTCTCTCTCTCTCTCTCTCTCCTGAAAAGCTGGTGTTACACAGTGCAAATCGCTACAGCGCACAAGCGACAACATGGCGATAGGCGTCCACGCCCCTAAGACCTATGTCATCACTCTGCCCACGCCCCTTCATTGGCTGAAAAAAATGGCGCCAAGCGCGTCATACGAAACGCGACTTTGGCGCGAAAGTCGCGTACCGCATGGCCGACCCCACACAGGGATCGGGTCGGGTTTCATGAAACCCGACTTTGCCAAAAGTCGGCGACTTTTGAAAATGAACGATCCGTTTCGCTCAACCCTAGCCTTGACCATCGTGGACCATTATTCACGCTTCTTGGTAGTAGTACCCGTAAAAGATCTGACAGCAAAAACAGCAGCCAAAGCGTTCCAAACGTACTTTTGTAGACCCCATGGATATCCGGAACAGGTTCTCACCGACCAAGGTACAGCCTTTGAATCAGAGATCTTCAGAGAATTCTGTAATATGTATGGTTGAAAAAGATCCGGATGATGGCCTATCATCCACAAACAAACGGCTTATGCGAGAAGATGAACCATATTGTAATAGACCTACTAAAGACTTTACCTGAGACAGAAAGGAATCAATGGCCAGAGAAATTGCCTGACTTGGTGGATCTGTATAATCATGTCCCGGTGAGCTCCACCAACTGCACCCCAGCTTACCTTATGCGTGCAAGACCCGGCCAATTACCAATCGATCTAGAAATGGGAATTCTGAAACCAGACGCAGAAGTTCAAGACTCCAATTGGGATATCATACGGCAAAAGCAGTATCGCCGAGTGCAAGAGAGTGTGGAAAGAAGCCTTCAGCAAACTAGAGAAAGACAAGAGCGAACTTTCAACCAGAATGCTCTAGCGACCCCATTAAGACCGGGTAATCAAGTGCTCAAGAGAAACCGTCGAACCAATAAACTAGACAATCAGTGGGAAGCCGTACCCTACACAGTTTTACCAACAAGAATGGATAATCCTAAAATGTGTCTCATTAGCAAAAACGGAGGCTTAACATCTGTATTAGTGTCAAGAGACAATCTTAAATTGTGTCCGGAAGCATTGAAAGAGCCAGAAGTTGTCCAGCCAGAATCAGAAGTTATTCAACCCATACAGGTTCAACCAGTAAAGGAAAAAGAAGAGGAAGTGTATCACACCTGTATAGGAGACTTTCCCAAAACCCTACTAACATACCATGGTGCAGTAGTGGTTCCCATGGTGGCCTTTTACCCAACACCGAACCCAATACCAGAAGTCCCAAGACAGGAAGAGGCTGACCCCGTACTACAGGAGGTGTTATCAGCCCGGAGGCACTAAATCAAAGCTCCGGAAAGACTGCTTTTTGAACTTTGCTTTTTGCTCTTTTTGAACTTTCTTTAGACTTTATATTGACAACTTCGTTGGAAAAATGGAACTAAATTCCTGGACACAAAGTGCAGTGCCTTTCCTAGTACCTTCAAGGATAGGACTGTATTAATGGACGCTATTTGAAGTGACTTTTTACAGAACTCTATTTTTGTTTCCTTGAGTGGTTTTTGTAACTTTTCATTTTTAAGACTCTGTACATATTAATTGTTATTTCAAAATGTTATCGTCCCACAGTCCCGGAGTACTGTTCTTAACTAAGGGGGAATGTGGCACCCCTAGGGGTATTTGCCACAAAAATAGTTACTGACAGTAAATACAAATACTAAAATAGCAAGACTGCACTGCGACCTCCGGCCAGAAGGGGGAGCTCCAGAGACTCCCCTTGATCCATTCTGGTCTGAGAGAAGAAATGGCAGTTGGGCTAAGGAGCTGAAAGTGAGAGGTCATACAGCTGAATTTCTAACAGCCCTATGACGGTTTCCAGGCCCAAATCACCGGCCTGAGGAGAAAAGGGACAGAGAAAAAGGACATTGTGAGAACCGGGTAGCATTAATCACTACCCAGAACAGGCGCAAAGACGGATACCGGATCCGTGGCTGTATTCATTATATATAATACAGCAACCGGAAAAACGTGAGGTGATATCAGCTTCACTAGGGTCGGACGCAGCAACAGACACAGAGTTCAGCGGTACTCCTGGAGGGGGCAAGCCGATAAAAGGACTCGGGTTGCCCGTCGAACCAGGACCCGGAGGGGACAGATTGGGCCGGCAGCCAGTTCACATACAGCAGCAGGGCCACACAGAAACTGCGTACAATAAGAGGCGAAGACCCCGGCAGGGTCAAAGTAACTCAGAGTTCCCATACAGACTCCGGTGACAGGACTGGTTGTAAATCCCTTTATGTTAAAGTAAACTGGTTAAACGTTTCAGTGCCTCAGTCTTTCATTTGGACAATAGCCAATATCTTGGCTCGTGTCTTGCTCAACCGCCTTCTACATCACCTTGAGCAAGGACTATTACCCGAAAGCCAGTGTGGTTTCCGTGCTAAACGTGGAACAGTAGATATGGTCTTTTCAGCACGTCAACTTCAGGAAAAGTGCCAGGAGCAACACCGTGACCTTTATGTAACTTTTGTTGATTTGACCAAGGCTTTTGACACAGTCAGTAGAGACAGCCTGTGGAAGATCATGGCAAAATTTGGCTGCCCGAGCAAGTTCATCTCAGTCATCCGGCAGTTCCATGATGGCATGATGGTGAAGGTTCTGAACGATGGAGACGTATCTGAGGCTTTGCCAGTAACAAATGGCGTAAAACAAGGCTGTGTGCTGGCTCCAACCCTGTTCAGTATGCTGTTCTCTGCAATGTTAAGTGATGCCTTTAACAACTGTGAAGATGGAATCCAGGTTAGGTACAGGACTGATGGCAAGCTATTCAACCCAAAACGCCTGAAGGCGGTTACGAAAGTGCATGAGACTGTTATCCGTGAATTACTATTTGCTGATGACTGTGCACTTAACGCTAGCACGGAACAGCAGATGCAGCATGAAATGGACTGTTTTTCGCAAGCCTGCGACAGTTTTGGTCTCGAGATCAACATTAGAAAAACCGAAGTTATGTATCAACCGGCTCCAGGAAAACTGTACAAGGAGCCACGTATCACGGTGAAGGAGCAAAACCTCAAAGCAGTCAATAACTTCACCTATTTAGGCAGTACACTTTCCTGTGAAGTAACCATAGACGCTGAGGTTAACAACAGAATCGCCAAAGCCAGTGCCGCCTTCGGGAGACTGCGTAAGAACGTCTGGGAACGAAGGGGACTCAGCCTTACCACCAAGCTGAAGGTCTACTGCGCGGTGGTACTCACCACACTTCTCTATGCTAGCGAGACCTGGACAGTGTACAGCCGGCATGCTAAACAGCTTAATCATTTCCACATGAGTTGCCTCCGCAGACTCCTCCACATCAGGTGGCAAGACAATGTCCCGGACACAGCAATTCTGGAACAAACTGGGCTCTGCAGCATTTACACTCTCCTGCTGAAAGTCCAAGCCAGGTGGGCTGGACACGTGGTCCGAATGCCGGACAGCCGACTACCGAAACAACTGCTGTACGGAGAACTGTGCCAAGGAAAGCGAGCAGTTGGGGGGCAGAAGAAGCGCTATAAAGACTGCCTTAAGGTGTCTCTCAAAAACCTGGAAGTCAACACCAATGAATGGGAAGAGCTTGCCCTGGATCGTCCAGGTTGGCGGGGCAGGATCACCTCAGGAGCACGTGCAGCTGAAGATAGGAAAATCTGTGACGCAAAAAGAAAGCGTGCTGTACGCAAGGCACAAGTAGAATCTGGTGTACTGACCACATCTGCTTTCGTATGTCAAGTATGTGGGCGAACCTTCAGGGCCCGGATTGGACTCATCAGCCACCTCCGGACCCATAACTATTAATTCTCTTCTAACCCTGAAGTCATGGTCATCTTCGAAAACGAAGGACGAACATCAGCCAATATCCAGGATCGGGATCATCGCCGCTGGGAGAACCTGCTGCTGATCAAGTAAGTGCCTGCTCCCTCACGATACCCCTTACACTGTGCATTGCCTGAGGCTACAGCACCGGGTCAAGCCACCCGTGACATCCTCCTTAAGAGACAGACCCCATTGGTCCGGTGCTGGGTATCCCGGTCTCCTGGGCGTCACACATGGTCAAGTGGATCCAATTTACGGATGCAACTTGTGCGACTAGGTCCAAGGAAGAAATCAGACATGTGCACAGCCCCATAGAATAACATTGGGAGTTGTGATGTTTTTGTCGGATCACACTCAAACCGAAAATATGTCCGTCTGCACAAGCCCTAAAACATGGGAATTTGATACAATACATAACGTTGACAGTCATCTTTCAGTCTCAATTCAAAGCTTATGCATTTTGTCTGCAGTCAGTTGCATAGCTATAGTTGTCACAGTGATTGCAACACAAACATGAAGCCTCGTTTATCATATCTGGTTGAGAACAGGACCTCATTGCATTCTGTCAGGATTAGAGAGATGAATACACATGCATAGTGGTTTAACAATTGTTAGAGCTCTCACAGAAATTAATAGAGGATGGGACAGAGTCACTGGCATAGTATGTAAAGGGAGATACGTATCACTGCGCATACTGCGGTCAGTGATGTAAAACCAGAGTGTTTTTGCCTCCAGCGTGCTAAGTGCTGAGAGGGTTAATAGACACCTATGTTATGGGCTGGTTTTAGTGGACCTCCATAGAGTGGATGGGCGGAGGTCCAACGTATCTCCACATGCAGAGGCCTGACAGGACCTGTGTGAGGTCAAGGTAATGTGACCATCACATGGGTGTTAAAGGGCCACTGTCACCCCCCTCCAGCCGTTATAAACTAAAAGAGCCACCTTGTGCAGCAGTAATGCTGCATTCTAACAAGGTGGCTCTTTTAGTTTTAGGTTCAAGCATACCCCAAATAAAGCGTTTTTATACTTAGCCACAATTCCTGTCTCTAGCCAGGGAGGCGGGTCCTCACTCCCCAGCTCTAACCGCTCCTCTGCCGTCACTTAATCTTCCTGCGCTTTCGGCGCCGCCCCCTCAGCGCTGTGTACATTTCAAAACCGGCGCCTGCGCAGTGTACTGCTGTGCTGCGCAGACGCAGTAAGCTCTGGCCGTCTGACGTCCCAGCCAGGCTTGCAGACTGTGCCTGCGCGGGCATTGCGGCCAGCCACCTTTGGAATCCCCGCCCCGCACTGCGTTATGCATTATGCACAGTGCGGGGCGGGGATTCCAAAGGTGGCTGGCCGCAATGCCCGCGCAGGCGCAGTCTGCAAGCCTGGCTGGGACATCAGACGGCCAGAGCTTACTGCGTCTGCGCAGCACAGCAGTACACTGCGCAGGCGTCGGTTTTAAAACGTACACAGCGCTGAGGGGGCGGCGCCGAAAGCGCAGGAAGATTGGAGTGACGGCAGAGGAGCGGTTAGAGCTGGGGAGTTAGAGGCCTTGGACACATATCTCTATGGATTTTATTTCGGATCTCCCCGTCTCTCAAAGAATGTCGGTCATTTGGGTGGTTTGTGATCGCTTCTCTAAGATGGTCCATTTGGTGCCCTTGTCTAAATTGCCTTCCTCCTCTGATTTGGTGCCATTGTTTTTCCAGCATGTGGTTCGTTTACATGGCATTCCAGAGAACATCGTTTCTGACAGAGGTTCCCAGTTTGTTTCGAGGTTTTGGCGAGCCTTTTGTGCTAGGATGGGCATTGATTTGTCTTTTTCCTCGGCTTTCCATCCTCAGACAAATGGCCAGACTGAACGAACCAATCAGACCTTGGAAACATATCTGAGATGTTTTGTTACTGCTGATCAGGATGATTGGGTGTCCTTTTTGCCTTTGGCTGAGTTCGCCCTTAATAATCGGGCCAGCTCGGCTACGTTGGTTTAGCCGTTTTTCTGCAATTCTGGGTTCCACCCTCGTTTCTCTTCAGGGCAGGTTGAGTCTTCGGACTGTCCTGGTGTGGATACTGTGGTGGATAGGTTGCAGCAGATTTGGACTCATGTAATGGACAATTTGACTTTGTCCCAGGAGAAGGCTCAACGTTTTGCTAACCGCAGGCGCTGTGTGGGTCCCCGACTTCGTGTTGGGGATTTGGTTTGGTTGTCATCTCGTTATATTCCTATGAAGGTTTCCTCTCCTAAGTTTAAGCCTCGTTTCATTGGTCCATATAGGATTTCTGAGGTTCTTAATCCTGTGTCTTTTCGTTTGACTCTTCCAGCTTCTTTTTCCATCCATAACGTATTCCATAGGTCATTGTTGCCGAGATACGTGGCACCTGTGGTTCCATCTATTGATCCTCCTGCTCCGGTTATGGTTGAAGGGGAGTTGGAGTATATAGTGGAGAAGATTTTGGATTCTCGTGTTTCGAGACGGAAACTCCAGTATCTGGTTAAGTGGAAAGGTTATGGTCAGGAAGATAATTCCTGGGTCTTTGCCTCTGATGTCCATGCTGCCGATCTGGTTCGTGCCTTTCATGTGGCTCATCCTGGTCGGCCTGGGGGCTCTGGTGAGGGTTCGGTGACCCCTCCTCAAGGGGGGGTACTGTTGTGAATTCTGTGGCCAAGCTCCCTCCTGTCGTCGTGAGTGGTACTTCGGCTGGTTCTGTCTTTGAGCTTCCTTTGGTGGATGAGAGTGGTACTGCGGCTTCTGAGTTTCCTTCCTCAGGTGATGAGGTTAAGTCGTTAGGTGCTGCTCTATTTAACTCCACCTAGTGCTTTGATCCTGGCCTCCAGTCAATGTTCTAGTATTGGTCTTGCTTCCTCCTGGATCGTTCCTGTGGCCTGTCTATCCTGCATAAGCTAAGTTTTGCTTGTGTTATTTTTTGTTTGCTATTTTTTCTGTCCAGCTTGCTATGTTGGTTTTTCTTGCTTGCTGGAAGCTCTGGGACGCAGAGGGAGCACCTCCGTACCGTTAGTCGGTGCGGAGGGTCTTTTTGCCCCCTCTGCGTGGTTGTTTGTAGGGTTTTGTGTTGACCGCAAGGCAATCTTTCCTATCTTCGGTCTGTTCAGTAAGTTGGGCCTCACTTTGCTAAATCTATTTCATCTCTGCGTTTGTATTTTCATCTCAACTCACAGTCATTATATGTGGGGGGCTGCCTTTTCCTTTGGGGTTTTTCTCTGAGGCAAGGTAGGCTTATTTTTCTTTCTTAGGGCTAGCTAGTTTCTCAGGCTGTGCTCGAGGCGCATAGGACTGGTCAGGAGCGCTCCACGGCTACCTTTAGTGTGGTTGGATAGGATTAGGGATTGCGGTCAGCAGAGTTCCCACGTCTCAGAGCTCGTCCTATGTTTTTGGTAATTGTCAGGTCACTTTGTGTGCTCTGAACATCAAGGTCCATTGTGGTTCTGAATTACCTGTTCATAACAGACTGTGCTGGATAACTGCAGGTGAACACTGCAGAGAAGGGACTCATAAGGACTGTGTTTTTGTTTGTTTTACTGTTATGCCAGCAAGGCTCTGTTTATTTTGCTGAAACCTGCCAAGGTTTATGCCATCCCCAATAAACCAGCAGGTGATTCTCTACCAGAACGGTTCATGTGTCTACCTGACGAAGCAGCTAAGCGTGTCAACCCCTTACAAGAAGATTGGTCATGTATGTGTAACCATCTCTCCATTACTTGAGATAGATGATAATCTCAGCGATGGACTCCACATTTTTTTTAGACATTTATGGCATATGTTAGATGGGACAACCCCTCAAGTGAGATTACACAGGCTCTAGTTACTAAGGTAAATATATTTTTGTTCTCTCTTTTTTCCCTGATACTGGTCAATTCAGGGCACCCACAATGTCCTTGAGCTAAATTATTTCAGTACCCAGTAGCTAAGAAGAACTGAATTGCTGCTGGCCGGTGTAGTGAGCTTGCTTGCAGAGGATAGTTAACTACGGTGTCAAAATCAGAGAGGGCAGGGGCGTGTCCGGGATGTTGAGCTGAGGAGACATGAGTCAGGAGAGCTCCTGCCAGGCATCTGCTATTTTATGGCTCAAGTTCATATTTACCGGCCAACTAATCTCAATGGATAGGTCCTAGGAAAAAAACTCCTGCACAAGCAGGTCCAACAGCCCCCGCCACCACGACAGCTTTAGACGTCTTCCTGCTTAGAGAGTCGGCGGGCTCCACTGTTCGGGCGCCATCTTGCTCCAGCGCAGAAGCAGCAGTCACATGAGATGAGGATGGGGAGATGAAAGGACCTAATTCGGGGGAGTCGTGGGTTTGTGCTGGCAGGGAAAGTGAGCTGGGAAGGGGAGATGTATACCAGCAGTTGGTCAATGAGTACCTGCAGCCGCGAGCAGAGGCAGAGTCGAACATATTAGGCCCCCTCATACAGAACCTTGCATAAGATGGCCATCTGGAGTAATCAGAAACTGTCTCTCCTTTACCCCCACATCGCAGTATCTAGTCCCTGTGCCTCAGCTCCCACCTAGAATGGCGAGAACTCCCTCACAGAAGGTCCAGACTGACTGGGCCACAGGACACGTGTCTACTTTAAGGGGACAACCTAAAGTATCTAATTTGATTAATGTTAAGGGGGATGGAATGAAACTCCTGATGACTCTTCTGGGGAAGATGAATCGCTATCACATGAACCTCCCTAAGCATCTTGGAAGAAACGTATGGCACATTTCCCTTCTAAGGAGGACTTTAAAAACTTAACAGAAGAGGTTAAAGACGTTTGTCGGACAGAAATTGCTTGTGTAAGACAAGATCTGCAGCACCTTGTGGGACCGCTTAGACACTCTGGAGAGGGAACACGACACCACTAGATCACATGTGGCTAACCTGCTGCATAAACTAGTGCTATCACAACAAAAGACTGTAAAGGATCTGCACATCCATTTAGAAGATATTGACAACAGGGGCAGGAGATGTAACATAAGAGTGAAGGTTGTTCCATAATCAAATGATCAGGAAAATCCTTAACTAATGCTTCAAATGATTTTTAACTACTCTATTCTGGGGGATCCAACTGCTACACCAATTAAGTTTGATAGAGAGCATCGAGGCTTGAAGCCTAAAGGTTTTTCAGTTTACCCTCGTGTTATTTTCTGCTGCCTGCATGATTACAAGCCAAAAGGAAAGAATATGGCAAAAGCCAGGTCTTTAAAGGATATAACTTATCTGGGTACCTCATTTGATGCTTCAGAAATCCCATGAGTGTACGGGAAACCATCATCTATTCAGAGATCCTAGGTGGGAGATAGATCCAGAGTATCCCAGAGCCATCCACAACCTGTCCCCTCCCTATATCTCTGAACTAATCTCCCACTATCTTCCCTCACGTAATCTTCGATCCTCCCAAGACCTCCTTCTCTCCTCCACATTTATTCGTTCCTCACACAACCGCCTCCAAGATTTCTCCTGAATATCCCCCATCCTCTGGAATTCCACGCCTCAACACGTCCGATTATCCACCACCCTCGGATCCTTCAGACAGAACCTGAAAACCCATCTCTTCAGGAAAGCCTACAGCCTGCAATAACCATTCTGCCACCTGATCAACCACCCGAGCTGCCGCCATGTCACCGACCACCCGAGCTGCCGCCATGTCACCGACCACCCGAGCTGCTGCCATGTCACCGACTACCCGAGCTGCCACCATGTCACCGACCAACCGAGCTGCCGCCACGACCACCCGAGCTACTCCCACGACCACCCGAGCTGCCGCCTCACCACCACCAGTGCTGCAGCACACCAACCTCCTGTCTCTTCCCCACTATCCTGAAGAATGTAAGTCCGCAAGGACAGGGTCCTCTCCCCTCTGTACCAGTCTGTCAGTGTAAATTTGTTTACTGTTAACGATATCTATAACCCTGTATGTAACCTGTTGTGAATTCTGTGGCTGAATTCACTCCTGTGGTCACAAGTGGTACTGCAGCTTCTGAGCTTCCTCCCTCAGGTGTTCTGGTGAGCTCGTTAACTGCTTCATTACTTAACTCTGCCTGATGCTGCTATCCTTGCTCCTTGTCAATGTTTCAGTGTTGGATCTGAGCTTCTCCTGATTGTTCCTGTGACCTGCTGCTCTGTATAGCTAAGTGCTTTTTGCTTTTTTTTTTTGTTGCTTTTTTTCTGTCCAGCTTGTCTTTTGTTTTGCTGGAAGCTCTGAGACGCAAAGGGTGTACCGCCGTGCCGTTAGTTCGGCACGGTGGTTTTTTTTTTGCCCCCTTTGCGTGGTTTTGCTTTAGGGTTTTTTGTAGACTGCAAAGTTCGCTTTACTGTCCTCGCTCTGTCCTAGAATATCGGGCCCCACTTTGCTGAATCTATTTCATCCCTACGTTTTGTCTTTTCATCTTACTCACAGTCATTATATGTGGGGGGCTGCCTTTTCCTTTGGGGAATTTCTCTGGGGCAAGTCAGGCCTATTTTTCTATCTTCAGGCTAGCTAGTTTCTTAGGCTGTGCCGAGTTGCCTAGGTAGTTGTTAGGCGCAATCCACAGCCGCTTTTAGTTGTGTTTAGGATAGGATCAGGTGTGCAGTCTACAGAGTTTCCACGTCTCAGAGCTCGTTCTTGTATTTTTGGGTATTTGTCAGATCACTGTGTGCGCTCTGATCGTTAAGCACACTGTGTTTCTGGATTGCCTTCATAACACCTGTCATTAGCAAACATAACAGTACAAGGAGCCCAAACTAATGATTCTCAATAGAGGGAAAGAAAAAGTTCTGACATCATTTTTTTTTTTTTTCTGCTCTGTGTTCACTTTTTTTTTTTCCCCCTAGACATTTGGGTGATTCTGGACACAGGTGTGGACATGGATATTCAGGGTCTGTGCTCTTCAATGGATAATCTCGTTATAAATGTACAAAAAATTCAAGATACTATTGATCAGAAATCTATGTTAGAACCAAGAATTCCTATTCCTGATTTGTTTTTTGGAGATAGAACTAAGTTGCTAAGTTTCAAAAATAATTGTAAGCTATTTCTGGCTTTGAAACCTCATTCTTCTGGTAATCCTATTCAACAGGTTTTGATTATTATTTCTTTTTTGCGCGGCGACCCTCAAGACTGGGCATTTTCTCTTGCGCCAGGAGACCCTGCATTGAGTAGTGTCGATGCGTTTTTCCTGGCGCTCGGATTGCTGTACGATGAGCCTAATTCAGTGGATCAGGCTGAGAAAAATTTGCTGACTTTGTGCCAGGGTCAGGATGATATAGAAGTATATTGTCAGAAATTTAGGAAATGGTCAGTACTCACTCAGTGGAATGAATCTGCGCTGGCAGCTTTGTTCAGAAAGGGTCTCTCTGAGGCTCTTAAGGATGTCATGGTGGGATTTCCTATGCCTGCTGGTTTGAATGAGTCTTTGTCTTTGGCCATTCAGATCGGTCGACGCTTGCGCGAGCGTAAATGTGTGCACCATTTGGCGGTACTGCCTGAGGTTAAACCTGAGCCTATGCAGTGCGATAGGACTATGACTAGAGTTGAACGGCAGGAATACAGACGTCTGAATGGTCTGTGTTTCTACTGTAGTGATTCCACTCATGCTATTTCTGATTGTCCTAAGCGCACTAAGCGGTCCGCTAGGTCTGCCGTCATGGGTACTGTACAGTCCAAATTCCTTCTGTCCATTACCTTGATATGCTCTTTGTCGTCGTTTTCTGTCATGGCGTTTGTGGATTCGGGCGCTGCCCTGAATCTGATGGATTTGGATTATGCTAAACGTTGTGGGTTTTTCTTGGAGCCTTTGCGGTGTCCTATTCCATTGAGAGGAATTGATGCTACACCTTTGGCCAAGAATAAACCTCAATACTGGGCCCAGCTGACCATGTGCATGGCTCCTGCACATCAGGAAGTTATTCGCTTTCTGGTGTTGCATAATCTGCATGATGTGGTCGTGTTGGGGTTGCCATGGCTACAAACCCATAATCCAGTATTGGATTGGAATTCCATGTCGGTATCCAGCTGGGGTTGTCAGGGGGTACATGGTGATGTTCCATTTTTGTCAATTTCGTCATCCACCCCTTCTGAGGTCCCAGAGTTCTTGTCTGATTATCAGGATGTATTTGAAGAGCCCAAGTCCGATGCTCTACCTCCGCATAGGGATTGTGATTGTGCTATCAATTTGATTCCTGGTAGTAAATTCCCTAAAGGTCGATTA
Organism: Ranitomeya imitator; assembly: GCF_032444005.1. Taxonomy (NCBI): domain Eukaryota; kingdom Metazoa; phylum Chordata; class Amphibia; order Anura; family Dendrobatidae; genus Ranitomeya; species Ranitomeya imitator. The sequence goes on along the minus strand of NC_091286.1, from coordinate 564,121,806 downwards.
TTTAATTTATCCGTGCCCGAACACGCCGCTATGCGCAGTTATGTGAAGGAGTCCCTGGAGAAGGGACATATTCGCCCATCGTCATCACCACTGGGAGCAGGGTTCTTCTTTGTAGCCAAGAAGGATGGTTCGCTGAGACCGTGTATTGATTACCGCCTTCTTAATAAGATCACTGTTAAATTTCAGTATCCCTTGCCATTGTTAACTGACTTGTTTGCTCGGATTAAGGGGGCTAGTTGGTTCACTAAGATAGATCTTCGTGGTGCGTATAATCTGGTGAGAATCAGGCAAGGAGATGAATGGAAAACTGCATTCAATACGCCCGAGGGTCATTTTGAGTATCTAGTGATGCCGTTCGGACTTGCCAATGCTCCATCTGTGTTTCAGTCTTTTATGCATGACATCTTCCGTGAGTATCTGGATAAATTCCTGATTGTTTACTTGGATGACATTTTGATCTTCTCAGATGATTGGGAGTCTCATGTGAAGCAGGTCAGAATGGTTTTTCAGGTCCTGCGTGCTAACTCTTTGTTTGTGAAGGGATCAAAGTGTCTCTTCGGTGTGCAGAAAGTTTCATTTTTGGGGTTCATCTTTACCCCTTCTACTATCGAGATGGATCCAGTTAAGGTCCAAGCCATCCAGGATTGGATTCAGCCGACATCTCTGAAAAGTCTGCAAAAGTTCCTGGGCTTTGCTAATTTTTATCGTCGCTTCATCTGTAATTTTTCTAGCATTGCCAAACCATTGACCGATTTGACCAAGAAGGGTGCTGATTTGGTTAATTGGTCTTCTGCTGCTGTGGAAGCTTTTCAGGAGTTGAAGCGTCGTTTTTGTTCTGCCCCTGTGTTGTGTCAGCCAGATGTTTCTCTTCCGTTCCAGGTCGAGGTTGATGCTTCTGAGATTGGAGCAGGGGCGGTTTTGTCACAGAGAGGTTCTGATTGCTCAGTGATGAAACCATGTGCTTTCTTTTCCAGGAAGTTTTCGCCCGCTGAGCGTAATTATGATGTGGGCAATCGAGAGTTGCTGGCCATGAAGTGGGCATTCGAGGAGTGGCGTCATTGGCTTGAAGGAGCTAAGCATCGCGTGGTGGTATTGACTGATCATAAGAACTTGACTTATCTCGAGTCTGCCAAGCGCTTGAATCCTAGACAGGCCCGTTGGTCGTTATTTTTTGCCCGCTTCGACTTTGTGATTTCGTACCTTCCGGGCTCTAAAAATGTGAAGGCGGATGCTCTGTCTAGGAGTTTTGTGCCCGACTCTCCGGGTTTATCTGAGCCAGCGGGTATCCTCAAGGAAGGAGTCATTGTGTCTGCCATCTCCCCTGATTTGCGGCGGGTGCTGCAAAAATTTCAGGCGAATAAACCTGATCGTTGTCCAGCAGAGAAACTGTTCGTCCCTGATAGGTGGACTAATAAACTTATCTCTGAACGTCATTGTTCGGTGTTGGCTGGTCATCCTGGAATCTTTGGTACCAGAGAGTTAGTGGCTAGATCCTTCTGGTGGCCATCTCTGTCACGGGATGTACGTACTTTTGTGCAGTCCTGTGGGATTTGTGCTAGGGCTAAGCCCTGCTGTTCTCGTGCCAGTGGGTTGCTTTTGCCCTTGCCGGTCCCAAAGAGGCCTTGGACACATATTTCGATGGATTTCATTTCTGACCTTCCCGTTTCTCAAAAGTCATTTGGGTGGTCTGTGATCGCTTTTCTAAAATGGTCCATCTGGTGCCCTTGGCTAAATTGCCTTCCTCCTCTGATTTGGTACCTTTGTTCTTTCAGCATGTGGTTCGGTTGCATGGCATTCCTGAGAATATTGTTTCTGACAGAGGTTCCCAGTTTGTTTCAAGGTTTTGGCGAGCCTTTTGTGGTAGGATGGGCATTGACCTATCCTTTTCCTCGGCTTTCCATCCTCAGACTAATGGCCAGACCGAACGAACCAATCAGACCTTGGAAACATATCTGAGATGTTTTGTTTCTGCAGATCAGGATGATTGGGTGTCCTTTTTGCCGTTGGCTGAGTTCGCCCTTAATAATCGGGCCAGCTCGGCTACCTTGGTTTCTCCATTTTTTTGCAATTCTGGGTTCCATCCTCGTTTCTCTTCAGGACAGGTTGAGTCTTCGGACTGTCCTGGTGTGGATTCTGTGGTGGATAGGTTGCAGCAGATCTGGACTCAGGTAGTGGACAATTTGATCTTGTCCCAGGAGAAAGCTCAACTTTTCGCTAATCGCAGACGCCGTGTGGGTCCCCGACTTCGTGTTGGGGATCTGGTTTGGTTATCTTCTCGTCATATTCTTATGAAGGTTTCCTCTCCTAAATTTAAACCTCGTTTTATTGGTCCGTATAGGATTTCTGAGGTTCTCAATCCTGTGTCTTTTCGTTTGACCCTCCCAGACTCCTTTTCCATACATAATGTATTCCATAGGTCGTTGTTGCGGAGATACGTGGCACCTATGGTTCCATCTGTTGAGCCTCCTGCCCCGGTTTTGGTGGAGGGGGAATTGGAGTATATTGTGGAGAAGATTTTGGATTCTCGTGTTTCTAGACGGAAACTCCAGTATCTGGTTAAATGGAAGGGTTATGCTCAGGAAGATAATTCCTGGGTTTTTGCCTCTGATGTTCATGCTTCCGATCTTGTTCGTGCCTTTCATGCAGCTCTTCCTGGTCGGCCTGGGGGCTCTGGTGAGGGTTCGGTGACCCCTCCTCAAGGGGGGGGTACTGTTGTGAATTCTGTGGCTGAATTCACTCCTGTGGTCACAAGTGGTACTGCAGCTTCTGAGCTTCCTCCCTCAGGTGTTCTGGTGAGCTCGTTAACTGCTTCATTACTTAACTCCGCCTGATGCTGCTATCCTTGCTCCTTGTCAATGTTTCAGTGTTGGATCTGAGCTTCTCCTGATTGTTCCTGTGACCTGCTGCTCTGTATAGCTAAGTGCTTTTTGCTTTTTTTTTTTGTTGCTTTTTTTCTGTCCAGCTTGTCTTTTGTTTTGCTGGAAGCTCTGAGACGCAAAGGGTGTACCGCCGTGCCGTTAGTTCGGCACGGTGGGTTTTTTTTGCCCCCTTTGCGTGGTTTTGCTTTAGGGTTTTTTGTAGACTGCAAAGTTCGCTTTACTGTCCTCGCTCTGTCCTAGAATATCGGGCCCCACTTTGCTGAATCTATTTCATCCCTACGTTTTGTCTTTTCATCTTACTCACAGTCATTATATGTGGGGGGCTGCCTTTTCCTTTGGGGAATTTCTCTGGGGCAAGTCAGGCCTATTTTTCTATCTTCAGGCTAGCTAGTTTCTTAGGCTGTGCCGAGTTGCCTAGGTAGTTGTTAGGCGCAATCCACAGCCGCTTTTAGTTGTGTTTAGGATAGGATCAGGTGTGCAGTCTACAGAGTTTCCACGTCTCAGAGCTCGTTCTTGTATTTTTGGGTATTTGTCAGATCACTGTGTGCGCTCTGATCGCTAAGCACACTGTGTTTCTGGATTGCCTTCATAACACCTGTCATTAGCAAACATAACAGTAACCCCTTTTCATATGTACTGCACCATGGAATTAATGGTGCTATATAAATAAACAATAATAATAATAATCCCAGGCGAGCGAGTAGCCAAACTGATATCTGCAGACACTGTCCTTTAAATAGTCATCATGGCTTGCATAATATCACTTAATGTAAGAGGTCTTAATCGCCCCTAGGAAGAGAAGGCTTACTTTGCAAAAGATAAAGTCTCAGAGAGCGGACATTATGTACTTACAGGAGAGGCACTATGACAAAATAGGTACAGTTGACAAAATTAAAAGACCTTGTGAAGATGATGGAGGAAGCCGGTAAGATTGTGTCAATATCCACAGTGAAACATGTACTGTATCAACATGGGCTGAGAGGCCGCTCTGCCAGGAAAAAGCCATTACTCCATAAGAAACATAAAAAAAGCCAGATTAATGTTTGCAAATGCACACAGGAACAGAGACCTTAATTTTTGGAGACGTCCTGTGGTCTTAAGAAACTAAAATTGAACTTTTTGGGCATAATGACTATTGTTACAGTTGAAGGAAAATGGGAGAAACAAAAAAATATTGAGTATCAATACCTTTTAAAATGTGCCTTTTATTTTAAACTATAAAAACAGAGCAAACGAAAGCTAATAACGCCTTACCAGGCAAAAAGTCAAAAACCGTAAGTGGTGTAAGGGTAAACTATGAGTCCTAGGTAAACCTAATTCTCCCTAGTTCACCCCTTCCTTACTGCGGAGGATGGCACCCTACCTTGAAAAAAATGGCATTCCCGCTCACCGATGACTTCCCCTAGATTCTCTCTGGAAATCCCTGACCGTTGACAATTGCCATAAGGAACCCAAATCACCAGATACCACACTTGTATCTTTATGGGTTAAATAACCCCCAAGGAGTAACCAGTACCCAATGAGGAACAAAAGTATTAGGGGAATGGGAGGGGTACCCTAATACTTTTGTTCCTCATTGGGTACTAGTTACTCCTTGGGGGTTATTTAACCCATAAAAGGACATGTGTAGTATCTCGTGATTTGGGTTCCTTATGGCAATTGTCAATGGTCAGGGATTTTCAGGGAGAATCTAGGGGAAGTCATCGGTGAACGGTGGAGCCATTCTGCGTTCAAGATAGGGTGTCATCCTCTACAGAAAGGAGGGGGTGAGCTAAGGAGAATTATGGTTACCTAGGACTTATCATGGTTTACCCTTACATCATTTACTCTTTCTGACTTCTTGCCTGGTAAGGCATTATTAGCTTTTGCTTGCTAAAGGCTAAGAACAACATCCCAACTGTGAAACATAGGGGTGGCAGCATCATGTTGTGGAGTTGTTTTGCTGCAGGAGGGACTGGTGCACTTCACAAAATAGATGGCATCATGAGAAAAAAAAGATTATGTGGCAATACTAAAGCAACATCTCAAGACATCAGCCAAGAAGTTAAAGATTGGGCGGAAATGGGTCTTACAAATGGACAATGAACTGAAGCAAACTGCCAAAATGGTAACAAAGTTGCTTAAGGATAACAAAGTCAATGTTTTGGAGTGGGCATCACAAAGCCCTGATCTCAATCCTATTGCAAATTTATGGGCAAAGCAGAAAAGGCCGGTGCGAGCAAGGCGACCTACAAACCTGGATCTGTAATGCCAGTTTTGTCAGGAGGAATGCGCACAAATTCCAACCAACTATTGTGAGAAAGTTGTGGAAAGATATCTCAAAGTTTGACCCAAGTCATTCAATTTAAGGGCAATGGTATCAAATAATAATTAAATGTATGTAAACTTTTGACTTTACAGTAAGTAATAAAAATGCCTTAAAACATTTTCTTTCTCCCATTATTCTGGCATTTGGCAAATACTAATAATTATGGTAATACTAATTGATCTAAAATGGGAAAGGTTTATTCTGATTTCATGTCAAATATTGAGGAAAACATGCATATTAGTGATGAGTGAGTATGCTCGTTACTCGAATTTCTCCGAGTATGCTCTGGTTGTCTCCGAGTATTTTGGCGTGCTCGGAGATTTAGTTTATGTCAACGCAGCTGCATGATTTGCGGCTGTTAGACAGCTTGAATACATGTGGGTATTGCCTGTTTGTTAATCAACCCTCTTGGCCTTGTCAGCCTTTAATAACAGCAAGAGCGGTGGGGTAGTGATTTTAATATCATCAAATTGCCCATTACAGGTGATCAAATAATACAGTGACCTGGGGAGATAGGTTACTTGTTTTAGAGGCACAACTAAAGGGCAAACCAATAATCCTATGTAATATTTATGAACCAAATGTAGGACAGATTCGGTTTTTGCAAAAGTTATTTGCATTTCTCTAGAAATTGCCTTCAGTGGCACTCCTAATAGGAGGCAACTTTAAGGACCCCTTTTTTAACCCCTTAGTGACAGAGCCAATTTGGTACTTAATGACCAGGCCAATTTTTACAATTCTGACCACTGTCACTTTATGAGGTTATAACTCTGGAACGCTTCAACGGATCCCGCTGATTCTGAGATTGTTTTTTCGTGACATATTGTACTTCATGTTAGTGGTAACATTTATTTGATATTACTTGCTTTTATTTATTAAAAAAATGGAAATATGGCGAAAATTTTGAAAATTTCGCAATTTTCAAAATTTGAATTTTTATTCCCTTACATCAAAGAGATATGTCACACAAAATGGTCAATAAATAACATTTCCCATATGTCTACTTTACATCAGCACAATTTTGGAAAAAAAAAAATTATTATGGAGTTATAAGGGTTAAAATTTGACCAGCAATTTCTTATTTTTACAGCAAAATTTACAAAACCATTTTTTTTAGGGACCACCTCACATTTGAAGTCAGTTTGAGGGGTCTATGTAGCAGAAAATGCCCAAAATTGACACCATTCTAAAAACTGCACCCCTCAAGGTACGCAAAACCACATTCAAGAAGTTTATTAACCCTTCAGTTGCTGCACAGGAACTGAAGCAATGTGGAAGGAAATAATGAACATTTTACTTTTTTTCACAAATATTTTACTTCAGAACCAATTTTTTTTATTTTCACATGTGTAAAAAAAGAAAATGAACCACATAATTTGTTGTGCAATTTGTCCGGAGAATGCCGATACCCCATATGTGGGGAGGGACCACTGTTTGGGTGCACAGTAGAGCTCAGGAGGGAAGGAGCGCCATTTGGCTTTTTCAACATAGAATTCCCTGGAATTGAGATCGGACACCATGTCGCGTTTGGAGAGCCGCTGATGTGCCTAAACAGTGGAAACCCCCCACAAGTGACACAATTTTGGAAACTAGACCCCCTAAGGAACTTATCTAGGTGTGTAGTCAACACTTTGAACCCCCAAGTGCTTCACACAAGTTTATAACGTAGAGTCGAAAAAATTAAAAATCATTTTTTTTTCACAAAAATGATCTTTTCACCCCCAATTTTTTATTTTCCCAAGGGTAGCAAGACAAAATGGACCCCAAAAGTTGTTGTGCAATTTGTCCTGAGTATGTCGATACCCCGTATGTGGGGGTAAACCTCTGTTTGGGTGCACAGTAGAGCTCAGAAGGGAAGGAGCGCCGTTTGACTTTTTCAACATAGAATTCTCTGGAATTGAGATCGGACACCATGTCGCGTTTGGAGAGCCCCTGATGTGCCTAAACAGTGGAAACCCCCCACAAGTGACACCATTTTGGAAACTAGACCCCCTAAGGAACTTATCTAGGTGTGTGGTCAACACTTTGAACCCCCAAGTGCTTCACACAAGTTTATAACGTAGAGCCGAAAAAATTAAAAATCATTTTTTTTTCACAAAAATGATCTTTTCACCCCCAATTTTTTATTTTCCCAAGGGTAGCAAGACAAAATGGACCCCAAAAGTTGTTGTGCAATTTGTCCTGAGTATGTCGATACCCCGTATGTGGGGGTAAACCTCTGTTTGGGTGCACAGTAGAGCTCAGAAGGGAAGGAGCGCCGTTTGACTTTTTCAACATAGAATTCTCTGGAATTGAGATCGGACACCATGTCGCGTTTGGAGAGCCCCTGATGTGCCTAAACAGTGGAAACCCCCCACAAGTGACACCATTTTGGAAACTAGACCCCCTAAGGAACTTATCTAGGTGTGTGGTCAATACTTTGAACCCCCAAGTGCTTCACACAAGTTTATAACGTAGAGCCGAAAAAATTAAAAATCATTTTTTTTTCACAAAAATGATCTTTTCACCCCCATTTTTTTATTTTCCTAAGGGTAGCAAGACAAAATGGACCCCAAAAGTTGTTGTGCAATTTGTCCTGAGTATGTCGATACCCCGTATGTGGGGGTAAACCTCTGTTTGAGCGCACTGCGGAGCTTGGAAGGGAAGGCGCGCCGTTTGACTTTTTAATCTCTTAATTGTGAGAGCGGACGCCATTTTGGGTTTGTAGATGTGCCTAACAGCAGAAACCCCCCACAACTGACCCCGTTTTGGAAACTACACCCCTCAAAGATTTTAATCAGGGGTATATTGAGCAATTTGAACCCACATGTATGACACAGAGTTTGATAACATTAGGTCGTCATATTGAAAAAATTCATTTTTTTCCACGAGAATCTTGTTTTAGACCTGAATGTCTCACTTTTTCAGAAATAACATCAAAAAGTGGACCCCACAATTCGTTACCCACTTTATTATGAGCGCAGCGATATCCCATATGTAGTAAAAAAGTTCTGTTTGGACAAATGGCAGGGCTTGGACAGAAAGGGGCACAATGTGACAAATTTGGCTTTATTTGAAATTGAAGATCCAGGACCCATTCAAAGCTTCTAGAGACATTGAGCAAAAAAGAAAATCCTTCCAGGAATTATTACTCACAGAGGGAGGCATGCTCCTAAAACACAATGGCTGACTATAAAATTGGTCTTGCTAACAAAACAGTTGTCCCGCATTTGCGTATATTGTAGCAGGAAGAATAAACTGTACTGGAATGAAGGGCAAAATGTGTAGGAAAATGCAGCCAACTATGTGGCAAAGCGGAGTTTGTTCCAAAGATGAAAGAACACCATCAGGGCTAGAATGGCAGACACTTTCAGAGACTGGTCGTACAACGTACTTTTAGCTCCATCAATCCCTATATGAGAGACGAATGTGCCAATAGACGTGGTACACCATAGCAAGCTCCCACCCGCCAAGGTCAGAACCGCTATATGCACAAAACAACCAGTTCTCTATAGAAAGTATTGTCTGGTACCAGAGGTTCGGCAAGAACCATAAAGTAAAGCCCATAGTGTATAAGTACGGAACTTCCTCATTTTTTAGAAATCCTACAATAAAATGATCATGCCCATATCATCAACATAAATATAAGTAATATAAATGGAAGCCAAAGTTTTGTGTAGCAAGACAGTTATAAAAACAGTCAAAGTTAGATAAATGGTCAAAAATGTTTGTGAGTAATCAAGTCATAGAATTCATTTTCAGATAATCTCACTTTTCATGATCATTTCTGGGGTCCACATTCTAACGCTTATTGACATAGGTACGTGGACGAGAATTTGTTGGAATAGTAGTTTGGTATGGGATTGATCGAGTCGTAGAATTTTCAGATGACCTGACTTTGCAAGAACATTTGTGGGGTCCACACTCTAGAGCGTACAGACGTGGGTACGTGGATGAGAATTTGTTGGGATAGTAGTTTGGTATGGGATTGATCGAGTCGTAGAATTTTCAGATGACCTGACTTTGCAAGAACATTTGTGGGGTCCACACTCTAGAGCGTACAGACGTGGGTACGTGGATGAGAATTTGTTGGGATAGTAGTTTGGTATGGGATTGATCGAGTCGTAGAATTTTCAGATGACCTGACTTTGCAAGAACATTTGTGGGGTCCACACTCTAGAGCGTACAGACGTGGGTACGTGGATGAGAATTTGTTGGGATAGTAGTTTGGTATGGGATTGATCGAGTCGTAGAATTTTCAGATGACCTGACTTTGCAAGAACATTTGTGGGGTCCACACTCTAGAGCGTACAGACGTGGGTACGTGGATGAGAATTTGTTGGGATAGTAGTTTGGTATGGGATTGATCGAGTCGTAGAATTTTCAGATGACCTGACTTTGCAAGAACATTTGTGGGCTCCACACTCTAGAGCGTACAGACGTGGGTACGTGGATGAGAATTTGTTGGGATAGTAGTTTGGTATGGGATTGATCAAGTTCTGGAATTAATTGTGAAATGGGGTAAAATGGGATCTACTAATTAAAATATTATTTATCAATTGTTCCAAATTGTACTACTGGGGCCACTAAGCAGAAAATAAAAATTATTGAAAAAAAGCAAACTAATAATTGTAGGTGGTGTGGTAGGTCTCAAAACAGGGGGAGATACAAAGGCCTGGTTGGGATGGGCATGTGGGGCAATAGAATCGGGAATCACTCCGCCTGCCATGCTTTCTGCAAACTCGGCACCTTTTTTGAGGCTACCTTTGGGTGGGAGTGACAGGGACAGGGTGAGGAAAATGGCGTTCTGACAGTCTCCGGGAATCCTCAGAGTCGAAGGCTTCCCCCGGTGCCATGGACTCAAATATGAGGCTCTCTACTACTTTCTCCTGAAAGTGCAGGAAAGTTAGCGGTCCTTGAGATTTTTTATATAGGACATAGTAACATAGTTAGTAAGGCCGAAAAAAGACATTTGTCCATCCAGTTCAGCCTATATTCCATTATAATAAATACCCAGATCTACGTCCTTCTACAGAACCTAATAATTGTATGATACAATATTGTTCTGCTCCAGGAAGACATCCAGGCCTCTCTTGAACCCCTCGACTGAGTTCGCCATCACCACCTCCTCAGGCAAGCAATTCCAGATTCTCACTGCCCTAACAGTAAAGAATCCTCTTCTATGTTGGTGGAAAAACCTTCTCTCCTCCAGACGCAAAGAATGCCCCCTTGTGCCCGTCACCTTCCTTGGTATAAACAGATCCTCAGCGAGATATTTGTATTGTCCCCTTATATACTTATACATGGTTATTAGATCGCCCCTCAGTCGTCTTTTTTCTAGACTAAATAATCCTAATTTCGCTAATCTATCTGGGTATTGTAGTTCTCCCATCCCCTTTATTAATTTTGTTGCCCTCCTTTGTACTCTCTCTAGTTCCATTATATCCTTCCTGAGCACCGGTGCCCAAAACTGGACACAGTACTCCATGTGCGGTCTAACTAGGGATTTGTACAGAGGCAGTATAATGCTCTCATCATGTGTATCCAGACCTCTTTTAATGCACCCCATGATCCTGTTTGCCTTGGCAGCTGCTGCCTGGCACTGGCTGCTCCAGGTAAGTTTATCATTAACTAGGATCCCCAAGTCCTTCTCCCTGTCAGATTTACCCAGTGGTTTCCCGTTCAGTGTGTAATGGTGATATTGATTCCCTCTTCCCATGTGTATAACCTTACATTTATCATTGTTAAACCTCATCTGCCACCTTTCAGCCCAAGTTTCCAACTTATCCAGATCCATCTGTAGCAGAATACTATCTTCTCTTGTATTAACTGCTTTAAATAGTTTTGTATCATCTGCAAATATCGATATTTTACTGTGTAAACCTTCTACCAGATCATTAATGAATATGTTGAAGAGAACAGGTCCCAATACTGACCCCTGCGGTACCCCACTGGTCACAGCGACCCAGTTAGAGACTATACCATTTATAACCACCCTCTGCTTTCTATCACTAAGCCAGTTACTAACCCATTTACACACATTTTCCCCCAGACCAAGCATTCTCATTTTGTGTACCAACCTCTTGTGCGGCACGGTATCAAACGCTTTGGAAAAATCGAGATATACCACGTCCAATGACTCACCGTGGTCCAGCCTATAGCTTACCTCTTCATAAAAACTGATTAGATTGGTTTGACAGGAGCGATTTCTCATAAACCCATGCTGATATGGAGTTAAACAGTTATTCTCATTGAGATAATCCAGAATAACATCCCTCAGAAACCCTTCAAATATTTTACCAACAATAGAGGTTAGACTTACTGGCCTATAATTTCCAGGTTCACTTTTAGAGCCCTTTTTGAATATTGGCACCACATTTGCTATGCGCCAGTCCTGCGGAACAGATCCTGTCGCTATAGAGTCCCTAAAAATAAGAAATAATGGTTTATCTATTACATTACTTAGTTCTCTTAGTACTCGTGGGTGTATGCCATCCGGACCCGGAGATTTATCTATTTTAATCTTATTTAGCCGGTTTCGCACCTCTTCTTGGGTTAGATTGGTGACCCTTAATATAGGGTTTTCATTGTTTCTTGGGATTTCACCTAGCATTTCATTTTCCACCGTGAATACCGTGGAGAAGAAGGTGTTTAATATGTTAGCTTTTTCCTCGTCATCTACAACCATTCTTTCCTCACTATTTTTTAAGGGGCCTACATTTTCAGTTTTTATTCTTTTACTATTGATATAGTTGAAGAACAGTTTGGGATTAGTTTTACTCTCCTTAGCAATGTGCTTCTCGGTTTCCTTTTTGGCAGCTTTAATTAGTTTTTTAGATAAAGTATTTTTCTCCCTATAGTTTTTTAGAGCTTCAATGGTGCCATCCTGCTTTAGTAGTGCAAATGCTTTCTTTTTACTGTTAATTGCCTGTCTTACTTCTTTGTTTAGCCACATTGGGTTTTTCCTATTTCTAGTCCTTTTATTCCCACAAGGTATAAACCGCTTACACTGCCTATTTAGGATGTTCTTAAACATTTCCCATTTATTATCTGTATTCTCATTTCTGAGGATATTGTCCCAGTCTACCAGATTAAGGGCATCTCTAAGCTGTTCAAACTTTGCCTTCCTAAAGTTCAATGTTTTTGTGACTCCCTGACAAGTCCCCCTAGTGAAAGACAGGTGAAACTGCACAATATTGTGGTCGCTATTTCCTAAATGCCCAACCACCTGCAGATTTGTTATTCTGTCAGGTCTATTAGATAGTATTAGGTCTAAAAGTGCTGCTCCTCTGGTTGGATTCTGCACCAATTGTGAAAGATAATTTTTCTTGGTTATTAGCAGAAACCTGTTGCCTTTATGGGTTTCACAGGTTTCTGTTTCCCAGTTAATATCCGGGTAGTTAAAGTCCCCCATAACCAGGACCTCATTATGGGTTGCAGCTTCATCTATCTGCTTTAGAAGTAGACTTTCCATGGTTTCTGTTATATTTGGGGGTTTGTAACAGACCCCAATGAGAATTTTGTTACCATTTTTCCCTCCATGAATTTCAACCCATATGGACTCGACATCCTCATTCCCTTCGCTAATATCCTCCCTTAAAGTGGACTTTAGACAAGACTTTACATAGAGACAAACCCCTCCTCCTCTCCGATTTTTACGATCCTTTCTAAACAGACTGTAACCCTGTAAGTTAACTGCCCAGTCATAGCTTTCATCTAACCATGTCTCGGTTATTCCCACTATGTCAAAGTTACCTGTAGATATTTCTGCTTCTAGTTCTTCCATCTTGTTTGTCAGGCTTCTGGCGTTTGCGAGCATGCAGTTTAGAGGATTTTGTTTTGTTCCAATCTCCTCACTGTGGAATGTTTTAGAAATGTTCTTACCTCCCTTCTGAGTATGTTTTCCTGGGTCGTCTTTGTTCGAGTCTAATGTTTTTCTTCCCGTCCCCTCTTCTTCTAGTTTAACGCCCTCCTGATGAGTGTAGCGAGTCTTCTGGCGAATGTGTGTTTCCCAGGTTTGTTGAGGTGTAGTCCGTCTCTGGCGAGGAGTCCATCGTACAAGTAATTCACACCGTGGTCCAGGAATCCGAATCCTTGTTGTCTGCACCATCGTCTTAGCCAGTTGTTTGCATCAAGGATCCTGTTCCATCTCCTGGTGCCATGCCCGTCTACTGGAAGGATAGAAGAAAAAACTACCTGTGCATCCAGTTCCTTTACTTTCTTCCCCAACTCTTCAAAGTCCTTGCAGATTGTCGGTAGGTCCTTCCTTGCCGTGTCATTGGTGCCAACATGTATCAGAAGAAATGGGTGGACGTCCTTGGAGCTGAAGAGCTTTGGTATCCTATCGGTCACATCCTTGATCATCGCACCTGGAAGGCAGCATACTTCTCTTGCAGTTATGTCCGGTCTGCAGATGGCTGCTTCTGTGCCTCTCAGTAGTGAGTCTCCCACCACCACCACTCTTCGTTGCTTCTTGGCTGTACTTTTTGCTGTCACTTGTTGCTGTGTGCCCTTTTCTTTTTTGCTTGCTGGTATTGCTTCATTCTTGGGTGTGCCATCTTCATCCTCTACAAAGATTTGATATCGGTTCTTCAGTTGTGTGGTTGGTGATTTCTCCATGGTCTTCTTGCTTCTTTTGGTCACATGCTTCCACTCATCTGATTTTGGAGGTTCTCTGACACTTTTTGCACCTTCTGTGACCAGTAGAGATGCTTCTGTTCTGTCTAGAAAGTCTTCATTCTCTTTGATGAGTTTCAAAGTTGCTATTCTTTCTTCCAGACCCCGCACCTTTTCTTCTAAAAGGGCCACTAGTCTACACTTCTGACAGGTGAAATTGGATTCTTCTTCTGGTCGATCTGTGAACATGTAGCACATGCTGCAGCTCACCATGTAGGTTGTCACATCTGCCATGTTGCTCCTAGATCCTGCTGACTTGCTGTGTGTTTTCCTTCTTGTGTAATCTACTCAGCCAAGCTCTCTTGCAATAATGTCCTACAGGCAAAAATTACGGCGCGCGGTTTGGTGATGCTTTCGAAGCAGCTGGTCCCGGCTGTACCCAACGATCTTCTAGCTTAGGGAGACTTCGCTTCTCCCAGAAGGCACCTGGAATATGCAAATTAGCCTCCTGAAGCTTGAATCCCTGGTTTGGTGATGCTTTCGAAGCAGCTGGTCCCGGCTGTACCCAACGATCTTCTAGCTTAGGGAGACTTCGCTTCTCCCAGAAGGCACCTGGAATATGCAAATTAGCCTCCTGAAGCTTGAATCCCTGGTTTGGTGATGCTTTCGAAGCAGCTGGTCCCGGCTGTACCCAACGATCTTCTAGCTTAGGGAGACTTCGCTTCTCCCAGAAGGCACCTGGAATATGCAAATTAGCCTCCTGAAGCTTGAATCCCTGGTTTTCCCTGGTTTTTGTTTACAACAGGACAAAGCTGTTGTAGGTGGCAGTCTGAATTAGATAGATTCCCACCTTTTTATACCACGCCCTGGTCTTCCTCTTGACCAGGTATGGTTGCAGAACCTGGTCTGACAGGTCTACGCCACCCATATGGTTGTTATAGTCTGTGACGCAGACAGGTTTTTCTTTGTCCCTGGTGGCACCCCTCTCTCTGACCGTCACAGTGGTGTCCGTATGCAGTGTGGAAAGCATATAGACGTCCTTCCTGTCTTTCCACTTCACTGCAAGTAGTTGGTCGCTTGCAAGTGAAAATGACGCCCCCCTCTCCAAACGTCTGGACACCAACTGTGACGGAAACCCCACTCTGTTTTTCCTCACTGTCCCACAGGCCCCTGTATTTGCAGCATGGAGGGATTTGTATAGGGGGATGCTAGTGTAATAATTATCTGTGTACACGTGGTACCCTTGATTGAGAAAGGGCGTCATTAGCTCCCAGACAATTTTGCCTGGGATACCAATTGTCTGGGGGCAGTTTGGGGGGTTTATTTGGCGGTCCCTACCTTCATAAATTAGGA
This sequence comes from Ranitomeya imitator, assembly GCF_032444005.1. Classification (NCBI taxonomy): domain Eukaryota; kingdom Metazoa; phylum Chordata; class Amphibia; order Anura; family Dendrobatidae; genus Ranitomeya; species Ranitomeya imitator. The sequence goes on along the minus strand of NC_091286.1, from coordinate 564,106,671 downwards.
AGGTGGACGTGTACCCTGATGAGCTCTCGCAAGCTTTATATAATTTTACGCCATATTTGGCTCTCTTGGAGGGAATAAATTGGCGGAATGACAGACGGCCCTTGTAGCTCATCAAGGACTCGTCGACTGCCACATTTTGCTCTGGGGTATAGGAATTTAGAAAGGAAGTTTTTAGGAGGGAAATTAGGGGTCTTAATTTATTTAGCCGATCGTAGTTGGGGTCAGTTCTTGGGAGAGCTTGGGAATTGTCACTGAAGTGGAGGAATCTCATCAGGGCTTCGTAACGGGCTCGGGACATGATGGCTGCAAATACAGGGGTGCAGTGGACAGCTTTTGTTGCCCAGTAAGAGCGGAGAGTGGGTTTTTTTACTATACCCATATTCAGGGTGAGGCCTAAGAATTTTTTAATTTCGGGGACATTTGTGGGGATCCAGGAACGGGAATGAAAGGCAGTGGGTTTTTGGGAAATATATTGCCAGGCATATAGGTTAGTTTGGTGGACGATTAATTGCAGGACTTCGGGGCTAATGAAAATTTCAAAAAAATCAATGGGGGTAAAATTGGCGACATCTACTTTTATTCCAGGGACTGCAGAAAAAGGGGGAATTTGAGGGGAAAATGAGGTGTCATTATACCACAGCGGTGGGGGGACTGCGGTACTTGGTCCTGCCTCTGAAGCTTCAGCAGTGACGACCGACTCCGCTACCACCGGGCTGGGGGATCCCGTGGAGGAAGAGTCGTCATCACTGTCTGAAAGCTGCTCAGCTTCAGGGGCAGAATCTGTTTCGCTGCCGGAGCTGCCGGAGCAAAGCAGGCTGTAAGCTTGCTCCGCGCTAAAAGTTCTGCGAGCCATTTTATCTAATTCCTCCCCTAACCCTAACCCTACCCCTACCCCTAACCCTAAAAAATTAAAAAAAAAAATTATAATTTTTTTTTTCTTTTTTTTTTTATAATCCTCTGCTGATGATGCAGGGATTACGGAGAACGGGGGTGGGTAAATTGGATGCTGGCGGAGGCAGATGATATGTTATTTGTAACTGACAGGGCAGCACTTGAACTGTAGTCTCTCTCTCTTCTCTCCTAGAACAACTACAAGGAGAGAAGAGAGAGGTACAGCCCAAGTGCTGCCATATTTATTAAATATTAGGGGTTTTGATCACTGTAATTGGACATGTTACAGTAATCAAAACCCAGCAGCCAATGAGAAAATTCTCATAGGTTGCTGGGTCTCTGCTGGCAGATCATGGCAGGCGCACTGCGCATGCGCCCGCCATTTTCTTCCAGCAGAGAAGAAGATGGGGGGCCAGGAGCAGTGGGCTGGGGACCGGGGACCAAGGGCTGTGGACCGGGGACAGGGGGACATCAGGAGGAGGTATGGTGGGAGGCTCGGGGGCTCTATTTCTCTCCCCTCTGATGTGCGATCACATCAGAGGGGAGAGAAATGCAAAGCATTTTTTTTTTTTACAAACTATTTGCAGCGATCGCAATCCCGGGGGTCTGTAAAGACCCCCGGGATTGCGATCGCTCCAGGGGGTCTGTAAAAACAGACCCCAATACACTGGGGGAAGCTAGGCTTTGGCGGGCGCATCTGCACATGCGCCCGCCATTTTGGAGCACGGACAGGAAGGAGGAGGGTCGGGGACCGGGGGGGCACCTTCTCCGGTACATAAGGTACCGTGGGGGGCTCGGGGGACCCTATTTCTCTCCCCTCTAATGTCCGATCACATTAGAGGGGAGAGAAACACAATACTAATGCGTTTTTTGTTTTTTTTCTTTTTGCGATCGCCGGTAAACGGTTAATTACCGGCGATCGCAAAAGCGGGGTCGGTGAAAACCGACCCGAATCATGTTCTCTGGGGTCTCGGCTACCCCCGGCAGCTGAGACCCCGGAGAAAATCGGCCTCTGGGGGGCGCTATCTACTTTTTCCACAGCGCCGTTAATTAACGGCGCTGTGGCTTAAGTACCCTTAGCGGCCGCCGTTAAAAGGCGTATCGGCGGTCGCTAAGGGGTTAAATCTTTGATAAGCATTCAATGGGAGGGATCATTCCTCCACCAAACCTTTTCAGATTAGCGCTGGAGTTTAGGAAACTCATTAGCGCTAACTCTGTATTAGATTTATGGAGAATATATCATCCAAAGGAAAGGGCCTACTCTTACCATTCCCCTCCTCACGTACTCATACCAGAATAGATTTCTTTTTTTATAACATTTTAACCCTTAAGTTACTTGAGAAAGTAGAAATGGGCTCAATTACCTTGTCTGACCATGCACCAATATTACTACACCTAAAATCCTCCCATTCTCTAACTAGGTATTGTTATTGGCGTTTGAATGAATTCTTGGTTAAGGACCCCTATCCTAGGAAAACATTATTTGTCCATCTTTCTGAATTTTTTCAACTTAATGAGGGTTCAGTGTCCTCTCCCTCTGTTTCATGGGAAGCACCTAAGGCAGTTATTAGGGGTCACTGTATCAAAGAGGGGTCTAGATTTAAAAAAAAAAAAGATGCAACATTTTTATATAATGAACTAACCTCCCAACTTAAAATTGTGAAACTTAAATTGGCCACATCCCCTTCTATGAAAACCTTGAAAAAGGTTCCGGAGGTCAGAGATAAATTGAAAGACTTATCCATATGAAATTTGAAAAACTTCTCCTATACACTAACAAAAATATTATGAAAAAGGTAATGATGCCCATAAATAACTGGCCCAACAATTGAAGGACCTTGTTATGTCCTTGAGCCCTCAGGCTCTTAGGGGCGCAGATGGTACAATTCATTATAACCCCTCTGAAATTTTGAATATATTTTATAACTTTTATAAAATATTATACAATCTCCAAGAGACTCTCCCCTCGAATCTGTATCGCTAGGTCACTTTATTGAAAAATTACTTATCAAATCTTAATTTACCAATCCTCCCTTCAGAAGCAACAAGTACCCTTACTAAACCAGTCACTCAAGAACAGATATCAGACATCTTCAACGACTTACCCCTGGGTAAGTCTCCAGGGCCTGATGGGTTGATGTAGCTATATTACAAGACTTTTGCTAAAGAGCTAATTCCTTATATGAGAAGGATGTTCAATTATTTCGTGAAAAACTCACCCAAATACTCTATCACACTTACATTTGATTCTCATTCCTAAATCAGGTAGGGACTCCCATGATTGCTCTTACTACCAAACCATAGCCTTATTAAATTTAGATTTGAAAATATTTACACATATGTTGGCTAACAGCCTTAACTTCTGGCTACCTCAACTCATAAATAAGGATCAAGTAGGCTTTATGCCCTTTCATCAAGGAGGAGATAACACAAGAAGGGCGATAGATTTGATTGATGCGTCTAATAAAAGTAAAACACAAACCCTCATTCTGAGCCTAGATGCAGAGAAGGCTTTTCATCGTCTTAATTGATCTTTTCTGTTTGAAACAGTGAGGATGTTTGGTATTTCAGGTACTTTTCTTACAGCCTTAAATGCATTGTATAGATCCTCTTCGGCCTCAATAAAACTCTCTATCATCATCTTCCCTAGCTTCAACACCTCGAATGATACCAGACAGGGGTATCCCTTCTCCTCTCTTTTGTATGTAATGTGTATTGAGCCTTTGGAAGCAATTGTACATCAGAACCCTAAAATCTCTGGGCTGGAAGTCAAAGAGAAGATATTTAAGATTTCACTAATTGTGGACGACGTTTTGTCAACCCTCACTAAACTTCACACAACACTTCCTAACCTCATGGACACGCTAAAGGAATATAGACACTTATCGGGGTATAAAATAAACACCTCCAAAATGGAAGCCTTACCCTTGAATGTTTCTCCTAATGTTTTAGAGCAATTAATAATAAACTTTAAGTTTAGGTGGAAAACTGAGGATACTAAACATTTAGGGGTTAACTTATCTTCATCCTATTGTAATCTATATAACAACAACTTTCACCCTCTCTTTGGAGAATTGAAGAGGCTACTGAATAAGTGGATGCCACTCTCACTCTCACTAATCAGCTGCATAGCTTTGGTTAAAATGTCTCTCCTCCCCAAGCTAATTTATTATTTTGATACATTCCCTGTCTGTGTTCCTCTGGGTGAACTTTAGTCACTACAAGCCACTATAATGAGATTCATCTCATATTATAGATGACATAGAATCTCTAAGGCTACTTTCACACTAGCGTCGGAATCTCCCCGTCGCAATGCGTTGGGCAGGGATTCCAACGCTAGCGTTTGACGCACTGCACAACAGGTGCAGCGGATGCATTTCTCCGGCGCATCCGCTGCCTCATTGTGAGGTGCGGGGAGGTGGGGGCGGAGTTCCGGCCGCGCATGCGCGGTCGGAAAAAGCGGTCCGTCAGGAGCAAAAAATGTTACATTTAACGTTTTTTGCTCCCGGCGGTCCGTGTTCCGTCGCACGACGGTTGCGACGTGTGGCAAAACATCGCAATGCGTCGCTAATGTTAATTTATGGGGCAAAAACGCATCCTGCAAACAACTTTGCAGGATGCGTTTTTTGCCATAAACGACGCATTGCGACGTATTGCAAAAAAAACGCTAGTGTGAAAGTAGCCTAACAGGTTCTCACTTCTCATAGATCACAGGAGGTTTTATCACTTCCGGATATCATTACTATCAGTATATCAGTATCTTTCCATACTACTGGGAAGCTCACTTAAGAAGAATTTCTTTGTGGGCTTCATTATGGGCTTATAATACACTAGATGGTGGCCCGATTCTAACGCATCGGGTATTCTAGAATATGCATGTCCACGTAGTATATTGCACAGCCCACGTAGTATATTGCCCAGCCACATAGTATATTGCCCAGCCACGTAGTATATTGCCCTGTCACATAGTATATTGCCCAGTCACGTACTATATTGCCCAGCTACGTAGTATATTGCCCAGCGACGTAGTATATTGCCCAGCAACGTAGTATAATGCCCAGTCACGTAGTATATTGCCCAGCCACGTAGTATGTTGCCCAGTCACGTAGTATATTGCCCAGCCACGTAGTATATTGCCCAGCCACGTAGTATATTGCCCAGCCACGTAGTATATTGCCCAGTCACATAGTATATTGCACAGCGACGTAGTATAAAGCACAGAGCCACGTAGTATATTGCCCAGCCATGTAGTATACTGCCCAGTCACGTAGTATATTGCCCAGCTACGTAGTATATTGCCCAGCCACGTATGTTACAGGTTAAAAAATAAAAAAATAAACATATACTCACCTTCCGAGGGAGCCCTTGTAGTCATGTCGCCTGTGTGTGCAGTGCACTCGGCAGCTTCCGGTCGCAGGGTTGGTAGCGCAGGACCCGTGATGACGTTGCGGTCACATGACCGTGATGTCAAGGCAGGTCCTTCCTGCGCAGGCGCGCAGGACCTGTGATGAGGTCGTTGTCACATGACCGTGACTGTTATGATCTGGTAATTCAGTACCACAATGGACATAGAAGTCAGAGCACATACAGTGACCTGACAATAACCCAAAAACATAGAACGAGCTCTGAGACGTGGGAACTCTGCTGACCGCAATCCCTAATCCTCTCCAACCACACTAGAGGCAGCCGTGGATTGCGCCTAACGCTCCCTATGCAACTCGGCACAGCCTGAGAAACTAGCTAGCCTGAAGATAGAAAATAAGCCTACCTTGCCTCAGAGAAATACCCCAAAGGAAAAGGCAGCCCCCACATATAATGACTGTGAGTTAAGATGAAAAGACAAACGTAGAGATGAAATAGATTTAGCAAAGTGAGTCCCGACTTTCTGAACAGAGCGAGGATAGGAAAGGTAACTTTGTGGTCAACACAAAACCCTACAAACAACCACGCAAAGGGGGCAAAAAGACCCTCCGTACCGAACTAACGGCACGGAGGTACACCCTCTGCGTCCCAGAGCTTCCAGCAAGCAACAAAAAACAAATAAGCAAGCTGGACAGGAAAAAACAGCAAAAGCAGAACTTAGCTATGCAGAGCAGCAGGCCACAGGAACGATCCAGGAGGAAACAGGTCCAATACTAGAACATTGGCTGGAGGCCAGGATCAAAGCACTAGGTGGAGTTAAATAGAGCAGCACCTAACGACTTCACCACATCACCTGAGGAAGGAAACCCAGAAGCCGCAGTACCACTCTCCTCCACCAACGGAAGCTCACAGAGAGAATCAGCCGAAGTACCACTTGTGACCACAGGAGGGAGCTCTGCCACAGAATTCACAACACGTGACATCATGGCAGGTCCTTGTCGCATACCATCCTTGCCACCGGAATCTGCCACTTGCATGGAGCGGTTACCGAAGCGTCGCGAGGAGCTGGAAAGGCGGCGGAAAGTGAGTATATCATGATTTTTTATTTTTTTTATTATTTTTAACATTAGATCCTTTTACTATTGACACTGCATAGGCAGCATCAATAGTAAAAACTTGGTCACACAGGGTTAATAGCGGCGGTAACGGAGTGAGTTAACACCGCGGCATAACACGGTCCGTTACCGCTGGCATTAACCCTGTGTGAGCAGTGACTGTGGGGAGTATGGAGCGGGCGCCGGGCACTGACTGCCGGGGAGTAGGGAGGGACTAATCGGACTGTGGCCGTCGCTGATTGGTCGCGGCAGCCATGACAGGCAGCTGGTGAGACCAATCAGCGACTTGGATTCCAAGACAGACAGAGACCACGACCAATGAATATCCGTGACAGAAAGAAGGACAGACAGAAGGACAGACATAAAGACGGAAGTGACCCTTAGACAATTATATAGTAGATGGACTGAAAAAGAAAAGTTATGGATGGCCCCTGTTCACCCAAACTCTCTTTTTTGGACAACGGAGTCTATTAATATAACATTTCCTTTACTGAGTCCTGAGTGCAGCTCAAGAGACATTTGGCTTTCATGTGCAAAGCGTTTTGGCTTGGCCTCTCACAGTTCCCCAGTGATATCCTTTATTTATCAACCTCTGATTCTGAATTGCTCAGAACCAACAATGGTCCATCCGTGGATTTCAGAGGGATTTTCAGATATGCAGACTTGGTTGATGGGGACACTTTGGAAATTCTCTCATTTGATTTGATTAAAACTAAATTCTCCACAACTAATCGAGAATTCTTCCAATATATGGAAACTAAACACCTGCTGCTTTCGTTATTTGGCTCAATGACTATCTCCCAACCAACCCTGCTTGAGAGGCTGTGTAGGAAGAGGCCATCAAGTAAGGGGTTGATATCTGATATTTATGGGATTTTGAATTACCCTCAGGTAGATCCCCCAAGAAAACACTCCTATATGATTAAGTAGGAGTCTCTCCTTGGAAGGGAGCTGTCTCCACAAAGCTGGCAGCGTATTTGGGACAACACAGCCAAATCTTCCATGTGTACTCTATATAAAGAGAACAATATAAGATTTTGATGTTTTGGTATCATACCCCTGAAATACTTAATAAATTGAATCCCGAGTTCCCAAATACATGTAGGTGCTGTGATTCAGCAGTTGGTTCTCAATATCACATTTTTTGGTCCTGCCCTGGGGTGTCGGGATTCTGAGAATTAGTGAAAGTCTTAATACAAAAGGTACTCTTTATGGATGTAGGGCTGGATCCTATAATCTGTTTGCTAAATGTTTCTTCTAGAGGGTTGGATAGGAATTAATCTAAATTACTATTACATATATTAACTGCGGCCAGGTGTTTGATCACCCTACAATGGAAACAATCAACTCCTCCTACTCAGGGGCGGACATATCATTGGTGCAACATGTGCAGACGCACAGGTGCCCAAGAGGTAAGGGGGCCCATTTCTACTTCCTAATCTGGTGCAATTTTACATTTTTATGAGCTCTTGAGCTGCAAAGGGCCAATATATTGTTCTTGCACAGGGGCCCTTTTCAGACTGTGTCCGCAAGTGCACAAATATATGACAGCTTTAATGATTGAGAGAGTGGACAGATTCAATGTTATCTGGACCCCTGGGATTATTTTTGGGTTCGCAATAATAATTAGGACCTTCTGGATTTTGACCCCCTTTTCCCTAACCCTTATTATTGGCGTGTCCTGGCTTTTGTTTATCTATGGTTATATAAAATATCTGAACTGAAATAAATAAATGGTTGGGATTTGCTCTATTATGACACCAGGTACAACTATTAGAGGAGACTTAATAGTGGTCTACAAATATCTCAAGGGCTGTCACATTGTAGTAGGATCGTCTTTATTCCCATTGCTTCTAGTCTTTCCTTGTGCAAATGAGATGAAACTGAATGGGAGGAGGCACAGACTAGATATTAGAAAAAAAATTTTGACAGGGTGATCAATGAGTGGAACAGGCTGCCTTGAGAGGTGGTGAGTTCTCCTTCCATGGAAGTCTTCAGAGGCTGGACATACACCTGTCTGGGATGGTTTAGTGAATCCTGCTTTGAGCAGGGGTTGGACCAGATGACCCAGGAGGTTCCTTCCAACTCTAACATTCTATGATTCTATTATATAAAGAGTTATTGATACCTCAGTTATTATATGTTATATATTTTGGTACAAATTAAAACTTCATTGAATTACATCATCATTGCATTTTTTTTTTACCTATGCTTCATAATATGTGTATTTCTTTGTGATAATATTGACTGTGATAAATTTTATAAAATTTAACAAAAATTTCAGTTCTAAAAAAAAAAAATCAGAGAGGGCAGATATCAGGCAACATCAGAGACAAAGTCACCAGTTAGCAGAGGTCAGAACAAGGAAGATGGAGGCAGAAGCAAAATTATCAGGCAAATGGAAGGTTAAATCTCAGCAATGTGGTATGATAACTGAGAAAAGGAGGAGACAAAGACCAAGGTCAGTATAAACTTATAATATAAGAATAAAACAACAGGATGCTCCAGGGTGTAGTGGCCAAATTGGAAGAGAACGTTGGTCAGGGGAGGTAGGGAATGTGCCTGTGTTGTGCTAATGTCAGCCACATCTCTTTCATAGAATGAGGATAACAGTGCAGTTTCAGGTGATGTTGCCTCTTTGTCTTGAGTAGTGACGTTGTTGTAGTAGTGATGCCACCGACGTTTTAACAGTGTCCCCAGTGTTAAAAATGTTGGCTTTTGACATACTGTAGATTTTGGCTAAGCAATAGATGGTGGATCAGGAGGAAGGAAGAAAAAGAACTTTTTCACCAGGGCCTATAAGGTGTTAACTCCATTTCTGCTACGTTGGAATCAAACATGCTGTTTTCAGGACTAGTGGATCGATGCAATTCTTGGAGAGGATCTAACAGGAAAGTATAATGGAAAAGATAATTTGCTTCCTGTTTGTTGAGTCCATGCTTAACGAGAGAGCCTCCTGTCACAGCAGACCTGGTCCTTGCATGAGCTTTGTATACATTTGAATGGCGGCTTTGTAATGGTACATTTTCGACATTGAATTGATTGGGTAGTTGCGGGTTCCTCTATTGATCACAGCTGATCACTAGGGGTTAGAGAATCTAACTTTCACAATAGAGTTGTAATGGAGCAATAACCCCTTTAAATCACCTCCTTAACCTTCGTCCGGCTGAGTAGGTACAATTGTAACTATTCCATTTTAAAATTGCAATAACTTTTTTTTTCGAAAAGCCGTAGAGGGCTGAAATTTTGTGACATCTCTGCAGTTTTGGTCCAGAATATATTGGCCAAATTTCAATAAAATATATATGAAGGTACAATTGTACTTCTGCAGCCTGTTAACGTTGTAAAATTATGCAGCCTGACGAAGGTTAATATCTTCTATATATACCTGTATAATGTCTGTTCTTTCTCCATAAAATTTGCCAACACACCTAATAAATATTATTATGCTATGCTTTGGTGACTTTCTCATAGTGAAGTAAGAAAATGCTTGTTCAAGCCAGTTTGAGTGACAGAACATGCTTCAAGCTAGCAATTAGAGCAGAAAACTGGATGAGACCAACCTAAAAACATGGAGTTACTCGTCGCGTCTAGTGAGACAGAAATCCTGGGACAAGTTTTGAATGGCGGCAATATAATGTGCCTAAAGGCGGTGAAGTGTTCTTTGGTATTTCACTTATTAATCACCTGTTTAGAAAGAATTATGTTGTCATGGAATTACTCTCCTTAGAGTCGTGCAGGGTTTTAATCTTTCCTACATGGATTATACAGATTTACACATTGTTTAAACATGAGCATTTCAGAAATTCATATTATTACTTTTGACATGCAAAAGATAAAAGGAGCAGGCAAGACAGGAGACTTGATTTAGTGGTTATTGTTTATGTAAATCAAATATAAGATAGTCTACGGCACCAAACCATTGCTTTTAAATAATCACCCTTCTGTGAACAAATGCGGTGTAGAAAAATTGAATCCAGTGCTGCAAAGCGATTACGGTAAGTATTAACAATTCAGCCAAGCAAGAGAAAAAAAGCAGAAAGCAGCACTCACCATTTCCTAAAAACAGGCTTTTATTGCGGTATATAGGACATGCAGGGGGAGTACAGGTGGTGCAGGGGAATCAATGGACGACAGCCGTTGATTCCCCTGCTTTGTTGAAGCATTTGTTGGGAAAATTTTACATAACATTTTAGATCACATTTATCCTGTGCTCTATGCTGAGCACTTACATAGGGGTTTCCATCTATATCTCTGAGTGACGTGATTCAGATGAAATCCTGAGATATCCATTCACTATAATGATGCAGAAGAGTTACTCTGGTCTCCTTCTGGCCTTTGTTTAGCAGTCTTACTGCTTTTCAGAAGTGCACAAAACTGTGGCCGACGGCACTTTTATTCACGCCTAAAAAAAAGACACCGCCGGATCACAGGCCAGATGGCATCCACAGTGCCTCCATCTGCCTCATTATAGGGAATCTTCTGCTGGGGTTCCATCTGAATCACGTATTTCAGAGATTTACACAGAAACCTTGGTGTAACCGCTCAGCACAGAGCTCACAGCAGGTGAAGAATTGATTTTATTTATTTTTAATGCCGTTCCTCGTTTAAGTGATTACATAATTTTATTCTTCAGGTTAGTGAGATTACAGCGAAACAGCGGAACCAGATTTATATATTTTTTTCATGTTTGACTGCGGTCACACACTAAAAGCTATGGCTATGGCTATGGAACTAGTTTTTCCATAGCCATATTTTGAGAACTAAAATTTTTACATATTTCTGCTAAGAAAGTTATGTGAGGTCTTGTTTTTTTGCGGGAAAAGTTGATGTTCTTATTGGTACCATTTTTGGACACATGACATTTTCTATTCAGTTTTATTGGGAGACAGAATGAGCAAAAAATAAGCAATTCATTAATTTTTTTCATTTTTTTTTTTTTACTGCCATTCTGCATGTTGTAAAATTGATAAGGCAGCTTTATTCTTCAGGTCAGTACGATTACAGTGATTCCACATTTAAAAACTTTCTTAAGTTTTTGCAATTTTACACAATAAAAACTTATAGAGAAAAATTATTTTTGCATCACTTTATTCTGACAGCCATAACTTTTTAATTTTTCCACTGATGGAGCTGTATGGGGACTTGTTTTTTTATCGCAGGACAAGATGAAGTTTTCAGTCATAGCATTTTTATTTAAATTCGCCTTTTTGATCACATTTGATTCCACTTTTTTCCCAGCCGTATGATGAAAAACCACAGTTTGCTACTATTTTACAGCGTTCACCGTAAGGGTTAACTACTGTGACAGTTTTATAAATCAGATACGGCGATACCAATTATATGTACTTTTTTGTTTATGTTTATTTGTTTTTACATAAAAATGTGTATTTATTGGTATAAGATATATATTTTGCTATTTTGTATATATTTTTTTATCTTTACTATTCTTTTTCCTTTTTATTTAGTCTCTCTATCGGGCTTTGACTTTTTTTTTTTATTTTGATCGCTGTTATAAAGCATTGGAATGCACCAGCATTTTAATGCTTTATACCTGTCAGGGCTGCACTAACAGACGCATCTTAGTCCAACTCTAAAGGTACCGCCACACTAGACGATATCGCTAGCGATCCGTGACGTTGCAGCGTCCTCGCTAGCGATATCGTCCAGTGTGACAGGCAGCAGCGATCAGGCCCCTGCTGTGCTGTCGCTGGTCGGGGAAGAAAGTCCAGAACTTTATTTGGTCGCTGGACTCCCCGCAGACATCGCTGAATCGGCGTGTGTGACACCGATTCAGCGATGTCTTCACTGGTAACCAGGGTAAACATCGGGTAACTAAGCGCAGGGCCGCGCTTAGTAACCCGATGTTTACCCTGGTTACCATCCTAAAAGTAAAAAAAAACAAACACTACATACTTACCTACCGCTGTCTGTCCCCGGCGCTCAGCTTCTCTGCACTCCTCCTGTACTGGCTGTGAGCGTCGGTCAGCCGGAAAGCAGAGCGGTGACGTCACCGCTCTGCTTTCCGGCCGCCGTGCTCACAGCCAGTACAGGAGGAGTGCAGAGAAGCTGAGCGCCGGGGACAGACAGCGGTAGGTAAGTATGTAGTGTTTGTTTTTTGTTACTTTTAGGATGGTAACCAGGGTAAACATCGGGTTACTAAGCGCGGCCCTGCGCTTAGTTACCCGATGTTTACCCTGGTTACCGGCATCGTTGGTCGCTGGAGAGCTGTCTGTGTGACAGCTCTCCAGCGACCAAACAGCGACGCTGCAGCGATCCGGATCGTTGTCGGTATCGCTGCAGCGTCGCTAAGTGTGACGGTACCTTAAGCACTGTCTAAGCTGCTTTCCACAGCTGGGTGGCGACCCTGGATCAACATGGCAACGATCGGGCCCCTGCGATGATGTCACGGGGGCACTGATAAGAAGGGAGAGGGAGTTCCCTCCCTCTCCCTGCCTTCTAAATGCTGCGATAGCTCTCGATCACAGCATTTAGGAGGTTAATCAGCCAGTGGCGGTGCTGGCACTGTCCCTAGCTATTACTGCCGAAGCTCGGCCAACAACTGTGATCATGCGGAGTGCTGATATTTCAGCATCTCCTGTGCGATCATGCTATGATCAGTCAGTTAATCTGTCTGACCAATCACAGCGTCCTGAGTGAGGTGACCGATGGCATGGGTCCCCACACCTCTGCCCGTGCTGCTCAGCTGCCAGTGACAGTTGTCTGCATGGATCCGTCACTGCGTGTTTACATACGGTAACATATATACATAGCCGGAGTTGCGGAATAACATGAAAACTATATTTCTTGGTAGGGGATACTCTCCAAATAATACAGATAATGAATAGAGAACATTGGGAGCATAAATACCCTATTATAAGACAGATGGATGCAGCCTCAAATAGATCCCAAATCTTGTTTACGAAAAAGTCCACATTTTAATTAACCCCTTTCCAACATCGGAAATAATAGTACGCCTTTCCGGGCACATGACAGCTGATCTATACAGCTGATATGTGCCCGCAACAGCCGAATCGCGAGCCACCCACGGCTGTTAACTAGCTAAATGCTGTTGTCAATTTCTGACAGCGGCATTTAACTCGCGCTTACTGGAAGTGGGTCACCGATGAGTCGGCATGACAACCAGAGGTTTGCGGCAGACCTCTATGGTTGTTATTGCCAGATTGCTATGAGTGCCACCCCGTGGTCGGTGGTCACAGCAAGTGAGCATTTCTGATACACACAGGCGATCGGATTATCGCCTGAGTTCAGCAGAGGCGATTGAAGTACTGCAGCTTCTAGTCTCCCATGGAGACTATTGAAGCATGCAAAAAGCAAAAAAAAAGTTTTTTAAAATATTTAAAAAATAAAAGTAAAAATCACTGCCCTCTTGCCCCACTCAAAATTAAACAATAAAAAAAAATCAATTAACACATATTTGGTGTTGTTGTGAACAGAATAGCCCGATCTATATAAAAAAAAAAGACTTAACCTGATCGCTAAGTGGCGTGACTACAAAAAAAGGTCAGAACTCCAGAATTCCTTTTTTTTGGTCGCCACTACATTGCAATAAAATGTAATAACGGGCAATCAAAAGATCATATCTGCACCAAAGTGGTATCAATAAAACATCAGCTTGGTGCACAAAAAATAAGCTCTTACCAAACCCCAGATCACGAAGAATGGAGATGCTATAGGTCTTGGAAAATGGCGCCATTTTTTTTTTTTCGCTACGAAATTTTGGATTTTTTTCACCACTTAGATCAAATAGAACCTAGACATGTTTGGTGTCTATGAACTCGTAATGGAGTTTTGATCTCCCTGAGGTCATTCATCCTTATGTTTATAGTCCTTTTACCAGGCACTGCTCCTAATAGCCAGTTTCCTACTCCACACTGATGAGGGGCAAATACCCCGAAACAGCTGTCTGTGGATTGATACCATGTTTTGGCATAGGTGGTTTTACCTTTTGGGATGCTACCCTTCCCGTGGTTGTTCCTTCCCGTTGAAAGACCTGGCTATTTATTGCTTGCGTTGAGAAACACATGATGGTGTCTCCGCGGCTTTTCTACATGCATTTGCATATTTCCCATAAGGGATGGGGGCAGTGTTCTGGATCACTGCGTTGAGAAACACATGATGGTGTCTCCGCGGTGTTGGATGTTTTGATCTCCCCGAGGTCATTCATCCTTATGTTTATATGAACTCGTAATAACCTGGAGAATCATAATAGCAGGTCAGTTTTCGCATATAGTGAACATGGCAAAAAAACAACTGTGGAATTGGACTTTTTTTTTTTGCAAAAAAAAAAAAAAGCAATTTTTTTCCTATTTTACAGTATTCGATATGTTAAAACTAATGCTATTGTTCAAACATACAACTTGTGCCACAAAAACAAGCCCTCACATATTGACAGAAAAATAAAAAAGTTATGGCTCTGGGAAGAAAAGGAGCAAAAAACGAAAGTGTAAAAACGGAATTACCTCTTGTGGTGAAGGGGTTAAGGTCAACCAAACAAGACAAATTATAGTGTAAATATATCCATATAAAAATGGCATTTATAAAAACAGACGGGCAACAATACAACCATGGGACCATGGGGCAACAAAAAAGACTTTCTGTATGTCAAAAAAAGCCAAGGGGGCTTCATTGTAAAAGACAATCTATGAAATACAATGTATTAATAGTATAAGCACCCTAAAAACGTTTTAAGGAAGGGATAGAGGAAGTGTGTGCCCAATTGATGGACCTACCGCTGACGTTGTTTCTGATGTAGTCGTTCACATTTTACATCTTTTCCATCTGGCCCAGACCGACATGACAACTTCTTCCAGGGAGGACTCAGCTGCAGAGATTACAGCAAAGACACATTTCACGTCTCATATTTTCAGCACCGTCCCCATCTATTCCCAACCTGCACAAACTCCTCATCCTGCTGATATCCCAATGCTGAACCGCTGCTGTCATATGTGTCCCTATTACTGCACCTGCTGTGTGGTTCTGTGTGCCCTCTAAATTCTAAAGCAACCCACTAGAATATAGTAATACCAGGTGCACTGTATCATGGCCCCATAGATAGCTTCCGAATAGTATAATGCACCAGATAGTCCTCAATAAGGTATAATGCACTACCCATAGACCTCCATATCTTATAACGCACTCCCCATAGGCAGACTCTATAGCATGATGCAGCCCAAATAGTCAAACTCTATATAGTATAATGCAGTCCCCATAGGCAGACTTTATATAGTATAATACACCCGCTATAGGTAGACACTACTGTATAGTATACTACACTCCCCTAGGCAGACTCCATAGTATACTGCACTCCCCATAGGCAGACTCTATATAGTGTAATGCACTCCACATAGGCAGACTATATAGTATAATGCAATCCCCATAGGCAAACTCTATATAGTATAATGCACTCGCCATAGGCAAACTCTATATAGTATAACTCACCCCCTATAGGCAGACTCTATATAGTATAATGCAGCCCCCCGTAGTCCGAGTCTAATGTAATGCAGCACCTCCATATGCAGGCTGAAATATAATGCACCCCCTTAGGTAGAATGTAATATAATGCACGTGAGTCGCCCGCAGGGCAGTGAGGTACTCGGTACTGGGTCCAGTCGCAAGGGGGATGTCACGGTGGCTGCGACCCAGTCCGTGGCCCTGGGCCTCAATGTTAAAGGGGAAAATGTTCAAAGTTTGTCGTGACGCCACCTGTGGAGTTCGGTCAGTAGTTGGAACAACGCTGCATTAAAGGGGTCCCCTGAGGGATGTTGCGGCAGCACAGATGTTACACTTCCCACAGGTGAAGTGGGGTCCCCTGGGGTCCTATGGTGTAGGGCGTGGATAGTATGTGCCGGTGAATAAATGGAGGAGACAAGTTGTAGTCTTTACCTGGTTTATTGCAGATGGTAGGCCACAGTCCAGGGCACCAGCAACAGGTACATTAGGAGTCCAGGCAGGTCAGGTAGACCTTTGGCAGGTCAGGTAGAAGCCTTCCACTCTGCGCTTGCTGTAACTAAGGTCCCTGCTGCCACTAAATGTTCCCAGCAAAGTCCTAATTCTTTCCCCTGTCCTGGGACAGGTACCTGTATGGTAGGCATCTTGAGCCGTGCTTACTGGGGTCTTTTCACTGAGACTCCAGGCTCCAATGTGCTGCTGTACCACAGGTGAATATCGGCAAAGTCCATGTAATCCTCTGCCCTCCGATTCTGCTTAGTGTCTTATAGTTCCACAAAAGCCTCTTGCTCCAAGTACCCGGATTCTGCGCACTGACTCCGTGGAGGCCTTCTTGTAGCCTCCTGGAGTCCTGTATCTCCACTGTGCTCCGTCCCTGTCTGTCTTCGCTCACAGACTGTCTGTACAAACTAAACTAGCTCCTCCTCCAAACTAGCTCCTCCTCCAAACCAGGATCTTTATCCATGGAAGCTGGCCTAAAACAGGGGTTTGAGCTCCCCCTCCTGGCCTGGATTTGGAAGGTGTTGTGTGTGTGATAACCTGCCAAAGGGAATGTCACTTGTCTCCAGGCATAGCACTACCCTCTCCCGAGAGGAAGGCAGCACTACTGTGGTACCCGAACTCCTGTAGTGCTACACACACCCTTTAGGCAGACTGTAATATAATGCAGCCCCCCATAGGCAGAGTGTAATATAATGCAGCGCAGCCCCTTAGGTAGACTCTATAGTATAATGCAGCGCAGCCCCTTAAGTAGACTCTATAGTATAATGCAGTGCAGCCCCTTAGGTAGACTCTATAGTATAATGCAGCGCAGCCCCTTAGGTAGACTGTATAGTGTAATGCAGCGCAGCCCCTTAGAGAGATCGTTTCTCCCTGCTCTGCCGCAGATTGTAACTGTATCGGCGTACTTTGCCCACACAGTACATCCTGACTCTGGCACTGGTTTCAGATCGTAATCTTTCATTGCATGCCCTTCAGTGTTCAGTAGTGAATGCTGCGTGTGTGTGGTAACAGAGCAAGCAGAAATTAATGAGCTGGTGGCAAGTAAACTCACAACAAATTAAGGATCTGAAAACCTTTTAGCTGAAACCAAATGACCCAAAAACTGAATCTGCCGCACCTCAAATTGACATTTCTCTAGTTTGGCAAATAAATGATTGTCACAAAGAACCTGAAGCACCTGTCGAACATGCTCCTGATGGTCCTCACGAGAACCAGAGTAAATTAAGATATCATCCAAGTACATCACCACAAATCTACCCAAGAAAGAAGAAAAAATATAATTGAAGTTCTGAAACACTGCTGGAGCATTGTTCAAACTGAATAGCATCACCAAATTTTAAAAGTGACCCTCGGGTGTATTGAAGGCAGTCTTCCACTCATCACCTTGGTGAACACATACAAAGTTATATGCCTCTCTCAGATCCAGTTTAGAAAGCCACTTGGCACTGCTAATTGATTAAACAGATCAGAAATAATAGTTAATGGGTATGGATTATGTACAGCAATCTTATTAATATCTCTAAAATCCAAACAAGGATACAAACCTCTATCTTTTTTCTTACAGAAAAATCCCACAGTGACTGGTGAGGTGGAAGGCCTTATTTGACCCTCGGAAAGACTCTTTTGAATGTATTCTTTCAAGGCATCTCTTTCAGTAAAGGTACCGTCACATTAAGCGACACTGCAGCGATATAGACAACGAGCCGATCGCTGCAGCGTCGCTGTTTAGGTCGCTGTAGAGACGTCAAACACAGCAACTCCAGAACGATGCAGGAGCGATCCCGTGACGTAATGGCGACTCACTTATCGTTCTCGCTGGTTGTTAGCTCCATGAAAAAACATTGCAGGCGTCGTTGCTTTTGCTGTCAAACATGACGAATCACGCCGACCTGACGACTAAATAAAGTTCTGGACTTCTAGCTACGACAAGCGATGTCACAGCGGGATCCTGATCGCTGCTGCGTGTCAAACACAACGAGATCGCTATCCAGGACGCTGCAACGTCACGGATCGTTGTCGTTCTCGTTGTAAAGTTGCTCAGTGTGAAGGTACCTTAAGAGAAGTTAAACAGATGAGATTTAGGCAATTTTGCCCTGGGATAAATTCTATAGTACAATCATATGACCTACACTGGGGAAGACCTTCACATTCAGTCTCAGTAAAGACATTCTCAAATTCCTCAATATAATCTAGAAGAAGAGATCTAATAGATGCCAGGGATTTAGATAACTGAAAAAAACTAAAATTCCTCCAAGACGTAACCTTGTGAGCCTTCCAATTGATGGTAGGATTGTGTTTCACCAACCAGGGCATATCCAACACAACTTTAGCTGGTAAGAAATGAAACACCATGAATAAAATTGATTCTTAGAAGTAACTGCAGCGCCCCAGAGATCTGGTCGTTGCAGTAACGTCGCTCTGCCACTGAGGGGAGTGATGGTACGTCTGATGGCACTAAAGGAGCTCTACTGACCAGGTATCATCAAGCACACACTACACTTCACACTCCGGCCACTAGGGGGAGCAAAAGGCTTATTTATTGGGCCACTTCTCACATTGGTAAAACTAGGGGTTGGACAGGAAGTTAGGAGAACGAAGCCTGGGAGAGCTCCTGGGAGGACCTGTCAGAACTGGGAAATCTGGCAGGTACCTAGGGAAAGGACAGATTGTTACGGAACCGCGCCTGCACTACCTTGCGGCGGTATCCTAAGAAAGAGACAAGAAAGGAAGGATATTGTGGAACAGTGAGAAATGAGATCAGCACAAAGGAGATCCAGTAGGAGTCGTGCCCCGAGAACGGCAACATCTTACTGAGGCACATAGCCGGTGGCCGGAGCACCGAAGAAGTAACAGTCTCCACGCATTACTTCAAACAGTGGCAGGACAGTTAATTACAGGTTGGCTGTCTACCATACAACACCTAAGAAGGACATAGGAGGCAATCGTGGGAGAGGGACAACACTAGGGTTCCAGAATAACTCCAGGCCTACCTGTCATAAAGGTGCGTCCTAGCCATAACATACCTGGGGGACGGAGAAGAGAAAGATCTAGAACGAACGAGAACAGAAGTTGTGAGGACTATCCTGAATGCTCAGCAGGGAAGCACTACAACACACAGGCGCTAGTGGGTAGACACTGATTTCCACCTGCAAAGGGAACTCTGGATGTGCCTTCGGACCGGCCGGTCTCAGACAGCCCTGTTGAAAGTGCCCTGGATTGAGGATCCTGAAACCTTCAGTAAAAGGTAAAGAAACTGAACCCTGTGTCCTCGTTATTCCTCGCACTACGCACCATCACCCTTTATTGGACGTCCCTTAGCAGGGTCACGGACCGGGTCCAGCCACCGTGACAACCCCAGAACTGAGACAGAAAGGACTGGTACCAAGTAACCTGTGGCCCTGTGTCTGGGGGCGATCCATAACATGACTTTGGGTAAGGGGAGAATTATCAATTGCGAATACTTGAAAAGGACGATCGAGAGCAGAAACTGTGTACCCACAGTCGATAGCAAAAGCACTGCCAATGAGATCTAAGACGGAACAATTAATTGTCATTAATGAGCCCTAGAACAGAGAAAAAAGCATCAACTGAGGAAAACAATGGAGTATCCACAGGCATAGAAAATTCCCAAGCCTGAGAATCTCCATGGAGCAAAGACAGAAAAATAACAACACATTGACTCTCTCCTTTGGATGAGGCAGGATGGAGACAAAAATACAACTTGCATGAAGAAAGAAAGATGTAAAACTTACTTCGGTTTTCGGTGAAACAATCCGGTAAATTTACCTTAGACTCAGAAGACTGTTTTGGGTGGCGTAGAACCTGCATCACCTCCAAAGACAAGAACCGCAATTGTGCTGTCAGGGTGTCCACAGTGTCCATGAAGGCTTCTTACCACAAAGAAATTAGAGTGGGCTGTTGATAAATGTCATGAAAGTGTAGCAACTCACTCGGGAAAATAGGCAACACATTAAAACTGCAACTGACCCTGCCGGTTCCTGTAAAGGCTATAGATCCTGAACTCGCAGTCCCTAGGGGTTCCTATGTGAGCAGAGATAGCCCTAATCACAGACTAAGCAATGCCAACTCCAACCTATGCTGCCTGAAAGGCCGTCATGCGCTACACATTTCTCCTAAAGAACCAGACAGTAGAACAAAGTGCAAGTTACCTACAGAAGGTAAAGTGTGCTGAAATAGAAACAGATCCCAGAGTGAGTAAAACAAACCATGGAAACAAAATAAAGTATTTAGTACAAAGTGTTAGAGAATATGCCGCCTACTTCCTAAAACGATCCAGAAGACAGGTGCAGAGTAAAGAGCATAAATAGTAAAGAGATAACTACTAGTTGGTCTTTCACAGACTGGCTTAAACTACAGCAGTATGGCTGAACATCAAAACGACTATCACCAGCAGGAAATACCAGCAAGGGGAAAGTGTATGAAGCTGCACACAAAAGGTGATAGGGCAGACAAATGGATAAATGAAAACACCTGCAACTCTAAAAAGACTGAAGCAAGGATAACAGAATCTAAACACCTGGAGAAAAGGTGTATCTGCTGTAGCTCAGAGGATAGAAAAGCTGACCACAAAGCACAGGCTCAAGGGTTGGAACCCAACACATTCCATTCACATCAAATTGATTTGCTCATCTCTACTAATGAAGCATTGATGAATCCCGATGGACTGTTCTACTGCAGTACTATTGTCCTACTTTAGTGTTGGGAATCTGGAAAATGATTAGTAATGGAATGAAAATCACAAGGTTTCATTAAGCCGAGATTTGCGTGAAATGATAACAGTGGTCAATATACTGTAACTGTATTCAGAAAATCTCACCAAGCCTCATGTTAACTTCCTCTCATTTATGTGCGAGCAATTCTTTTTCCAACCAAAACACTTTTAGACATCCTGTCGTGATACTGCCTATCCTTGTGTTTCTTTTGTTTCGTTTTTATCTCAGATTAGATTATAATCTCTGAACAAGTTATAAATTGCACATTGATGTAAAATTGTAGTAAATATTGTTAAATACTGTACCACTAGACTAAAGCCCCCATCACACATAGCGAGATCACTAGCGAGATCGCTGCTGAGTCACAAGTTTTGTGACGCAACAGCGACCTCAGTAGCGATCTCGCTATGTGTGACACGTAGCAGCGATCAGGCCCCTGCTGTGAGATCGCTGGTCGTGTCGGAATGGCCTGGACCGTTTTTTGATCGTTGAGGTCCCGCTGGGTAGCACACATCGCTGTGTTTGACACCTTACCAACGACCTCGTTGACAGGACGTCCCATTGAATCGTCATGAAATAGCATCGTTGTACAGGTCGCTACAGGTCGCCGCATCGCTGCTGCGTTGTTGGGGAGATCGCACTGTGTGACATCTCACCAGCGACCACATAGCGACGCAGCAACGATCCCTGACAGGTCGTATCGTTGTCGGGATCGCTTAAGCGTCGTTATGTGTGACGGGGCCTTAATGCTGATGGAGATGGATGATTTCAAACATAATGAACATTGGTCTGGTGAAATTTAAAAGGGTTGTCCACTACTGGATAACCCCTGCTATAGCACTTTAGTATCCCATAGAAAATAAAAATCAGTATTCAGCCAGCGTTGCTATTCTCCATTTGTCATTTGACTTTCTTGTGCCACGGAACCGCTGCAGCTAAACAGAGGCCACTGGTTGAATGCAACCCTTGAGTATGCCATCAAAGTGTATCTCGGCAGATTGGCTGCAGCAGTTATTTTACACAACAATGTCACATGACTCACTGTGTCCATAACATTAGAGGACTGTCGGCGGAATCTGGCAGGATCAGACAACTATCTAGTATATAAGGAAAAACTGGAATATAAGTTGGTCTGCATACAACGTGTAGGCGCATGTTCACATTGGCCACTAAACAGACAAAATCTAAGATAAAAACAAAATGAGCAAATGCTATACTGTAAATAAATAAATAGCAATAGTGCATGAAAATAACGTAGGCTAAAAAGTTAACATACAGCTCTGGCAAAAATTAAGAGACCACCACATCAAAACCCTGTCATGGGCAGCCCAATGTCCAGACCTGAACCCCATTGTAAACCTTTGGAATGTAATCAAGAGGAAGATGGATAGTCACAAGCCATCAAACAAAGAAGAACTGCTTCCATTTTTGCATCAGAAGCAGTGTGAAAGACTGGTGGAAAGCATGCCAAGACGCATGAAAGATGTGATTAAAAATCATGGTTGTTACATAAAATATTGATTTCTGAACTCTTCTTGAGTTAAAACATTAGTATTGTTGTTTCTAAATGATTATGAACTCATTTTCTTTGCATTATTTGTCAGAAAAAAATGCAAAATTTATTGCTTGGAAATTTGGAGACATGTCAGAAGTTTAAAGGCTAAATAAACAATTTACATTTTACAAAAAAATATACCTATAAAGAACAAAATCAGACAAACTGAACATTTTGCAGTGGTTTGTTAATTTTTGCCATAGCTGTAATTTTGATTAAAAAAATTATACTCGGCCCATATTCACATTTACATCACTCGACATATGGTAAGGTTTTAATACTAGACGTTAGGACCGTCCTGAATAGGGTCACCTTGACGTGGTGGGATGGCTTTTACTGCTCAAAATTATGTTAACTAAGTACCCTTTGTTTTTTTCATGCATTATTTTTTTATTTGTTTATTTACTGCAGGGTGTTTGCTTATGTTGTTTATCTTATGTTTCATCTAGTGTATAGGGGCTGTCCTAACTCACTCCCGACGGGAATCAGAAGAAAGAAAGATCAGCCAGATTGGATCTCAAAATCACCCATCCTTATGTGTATAGAAGGTACAGGTGCTTAACAGCAGCTTATTCCTCTCTGTGTAGAGTCCCTGTGTTTTACATGCATGATCTACCTATGATTTTCATGGATACAACACATACCCATTATAATCTATAAGGCTGCTCACATATCTGTGTTTTTTCACAGACTGTGTGTCCATACAAAAATCACGCAGTGAAATCATGTCCATTTTTTTATCACTTTCACTAATGAAAAAGGCCAAAACAAGTCTATGGATCATTGAAAATCACGGACAATACACAGAAGGCATCCACTTGTAATCTGTGTGCCGGCCACGATTACCATTGTAAGGCCGGGTTCACACTGCGTTCAGTGTCTCCGTTAAATGGACTACATTACACCGCGGCATAACGCGGTGTAATGTAGTCCGTTAACGCCGCCATTGAATGCAATGTCAGATGCATCGCTAGCGCATGCCCACAATAGGGTGCTAGCGATGTGCCATCATTGAATGACGGGTCCGTCACTGCTAGCGCAGATGGAGCTAGCAGATGCTCCATCTGCGCTAGCGCTGTGCCAAAGTCGGCACTTGCGTTAGCGCAGTCCATTTAACATATGCGTTGAACGGACTGCACTAACGCAATGTGAACCTAGCCTAATGGATAACATGAATTGTTGTTTATTCGCTTATTTATTCTCATGTGAAAAACAGTGATGGGAAAAAACTGACATGCTGACCAAACACTGATGAAACTCGGATCCAAAACACTGATGATGATGATGGTGGTAGTCGCGTACCCTTTTTATTCGTAAGTGAACAAACACAGGTGTCTGGATGAGGCCTAATTGTGTGATCAAAAAGCTAACATAGCATTCTGCTGAGCAAGTGTTTGACAGCCATTTATGGCTCCCTATAATTCAGTGGTGAGCATCTATTATGGGGCAAAAAATTACATAAATATCCAAGATTGGACAGGAAGGCATGGAAGCTATAGGGTGCCTAATGAATAGTCCATCACTTCATCAAAAATCTCTACATTTGATCAAAGGAGTGGGTAGGACTAGGTGGAAAACAAGCTCATCAATCTGACCAAAGGCCAAATTTGCACATCCTGCTCTTTGGAGAATGGCCAGGATATGACGCAACACTGTGAATGGGATTTTAGGAAATCTTGTACATGCGGGTAAATTTATGTTGCGGATGGTCACAGTGGATTACACCCTTTGCGATGCAGAAGTAAATGTATGGTAAATCCTAACCATTTCCACTACGAAATCCAAGGAAAACCTGAAGGAATGGTCAGGTGGACCTTGAAATGCTGAAGTGGTGGCACTCATGATAGCCCTGCTTGTTGTGCTGCTTGGAGGAGGATTTTACACTATGGAAGGTCTGAAGCAGAAAGGACCCAAGTGCACACACCCTACCTCTGCCCCAATCATTGTTCTGATATAAATGACAAATTCCTGGAACAATTTTTCCACGGGAATTAGGGTGACTAAGGGAAATGGTGTCCCCACTTTTTTGCCAAAAGACTTCTGTCCCAAGTAAGCTGTCCTTTCTTCGTCCTATTAATCTCAATAAATGTGTAATTTCTCCTAAAATTGCACTCCCACTATGCCTCTTGAGAGATAGAGCCATTAAGAAGAATCTGTCAGCATGTTTTGCTATGTAATCTGACAGCAACATGATGTAGGGACAGAGATCCTGATTCCAGTGATGTATCACTTAGTTTACTGGGTGCAGTAGTTATGACGACAGAATCACAGTTTTCTCGGCTGCAGACCTCGGAATGCTGAGCCCTGAATAATCCAGCCCACACCACTGATTGGCAGCTCTCTGTGTACACTGTATATTGACAGAAAGCTGTTCATTAGTGGTAGGGCTGGGTTGTACCAGGAGGCAAGGGGCAGCTTGTCTTGTAGCGATAATCTACTTCTAATAAAACACTGATTATATTGAAACAGCAAAACACAGTAGGTAAGTCACACATTGCTGAAATCAGGGTCTCTACCCCTACATCATGGTGCTCTCAGATTACAAAGCAAAAATATGGTGAAAAATTTCCTTCCCCTGAGGAATCCACCCTTGGTTGGCGACACGTGTTGGGCATTGTGCCCTGTCTCTTGCTCTGGCCTTTACCTGACCCAGGCCACCATGCTTGTTCTATGACCAACACCATTAGCATCTCTGCCCTCTAGGCGTAGGTATTTATGCCTCTCCATTTATAATCTCGGTTTCATTGCGCTATTAGCACCTCGTCACTTGTACATTTTGCACTTTATGCTTCCATTGTTATCACTGCCTGTGCCTCGATACATACTCTTGTGTGCGGTTTATAATCTGCTGGGACATTAGGTCACTAGCTTCAGGGCAGTGCCAATATTGAGACTACTGCCCTATTGGGGCTCCTCTCGTGCATGTTGATGAGATTAGGCTTGTATACTTACCTTTTTAGTTCATCATATCAGAACCTGTATTATGTTTCTTCTTGCAGAAAACAGAAAAGGATAATGCCAGCTCACCGTTGAAGTTTATAGGAGTCCAGCGTGCCCGGAACCACGAGCCGACCACTTGTGTAGCAATTGCAAAAAAAAAAAAAAGAAAAAATGTTCCAGCTTCTGGTGAAATTTTCAAAGTAATCTTTATTCCATCAAAAAACTATTTAAAAAAATATGGTGAACAGGGACAGGAGCAAACGACGCATTTCGAGCACGGTTGTTGTTTATCCAGCTTATTTGAAAATGACCAAACAACAGTCTTAAACGCACCTTTAATTGCACCTGTGTATTCAAGACTTGGTCATTTTCAAGTAAGCTGGATAAAGAACAACCGTGCTCGAAACGCGTCACTTGCTCCTGTCCCTGTTCACCATATTTTTTAAATTGTTTTTTGATGGAATAAAGATTACTCTGAAAATTTTTACCAGAAACTGGAACATTTTTTCTTTTTTTCATGTTTCTTCTTGCCAGGGTCTCAAATCAAACTATTGTATTTAGGTCATCTTAATATTCATAAACTGTTTGACACGGCCCATCACCCTATTTTTGGTGGTTGTGTGTACAGTCACGTGTTTTGATTTTTAATTGTTGTTTGTAGTTTGCATTCATAAAATTATTTTGATCCCTTTTTATGTAGCGTGCTCTTTCTCTTCTTGTTCTTTGCAGATTCCCTTTATGGATTACGTATATCCTATCTCAATCCTAATTTCCGCCAGTATTTTGACCATAGCAAATAGATGAATGGCTGCGCTCAATTGTACTAAAGCAAGGGAATGTGTGATACATGAAATGTGAATAGTATAATGGTTCGTGAAATCTATAAAAAAACACACAAGACGCTTAGCACAAAATTTGGCCAAAAAATGTGAGCCCATCCAGCATACGTCAAGGTAATCTCATGAATCGGATGGGGCCCTGACCTGACTGCCTAGTGTGAACACTTACCTCTGGCTAATATCATTGTGTTTTTTCATAGATTTCACAAGCCATTATGCTATTCACATTTCATGTATCGCACATTACCTTGCGTAAGTACAGTTGAGTGCAGCCATTCATCTATTTGCTATGTAAGTTGTTTTTTGGTTATGCACCAGTTCAGACTGGATCGCTGTTCAGTCAGTTTACCATTACCTGCTAAGTATTTTTACCATGTCATCACATCCAGGTACCTGTCCTGACGCCGAAGGTGTCACAATCAGCATCTAACATAAACCAGCGATATAACCATTGTTTTCTGAAAACCGTAACAAGAGGACATCTCTAGAAACAAATACATATTCCATTAGCAAATGATTGAGAAAACAAAAAAATTGCAATAAACTAATTCTATCTATATATTTTTTTTTGCCAATCAGCTTAGTCTAAAAACAAAGGGGGTACGCCGAGTCCTCATTATACCGGATTATACCCTAGCCACAAAATTAAAAATACAATTAGTGGGTATTAAAATGACACCAGTTGGGACATATGGCTGTAATTGGCATCATTGCACCCGCAGCAGTGTTATTCCCTCCTCCATTGCATTCTTTCGATCTTCCTTAAAAGGATAAAGCCTGCGCACTGCCTCTTTCCTCCCACCCCTCCTTCTGTCGAAAGCTTCTGGTTATGCTTGCTTCTGCCAGTCCTAAGGCATAGAGAGTCCTGGAGAACAAGATCTGCTGCAGGAGCCAGGAATCAAGAAGAAGACACTCAGTAAGAACTAACTGTAGGAGGAACATCACACCAGAGCCACAGAACAAAGAGACCCAAGAGCAGGAGACTCAGGCCATCTGTGCTGCAGTCACTGGTACCTGGGGAGAGGCGCACGCATCAGTGACTTCTACGCCAGCCAAGGGGTGAGTACCGACTTTATACTACTTGGGTTTATTGTCCCCATCTCGTATGGTTGTAGGTAGAGTTCTTCATGGCGTATAAGTAAGAAGTGCTCAATACATTGATTTATCCTCTGCAGACCGTGAGCCCTCGTGGGCAGGGTTCTCCCTCCTTACGTACCTGAGTGCCTTGTTTTTTGCTCATGTTTAGTTGTATTTGTCTATATTTGCCCCCTTTTCACATGTAAAGCGCCATGGAATAAATGGCGCTATAAAAATGTACAGTAATAATAATAATAATAATTTATGATGACGCCCTCTAAATCTGAAAGTCCTGTATTCCGTCTGATCTATGAGTACGGTATTTATTTATCATTATACTTATTGTATAGGTGCATGAGATAAAATCAGAGTCAGATTTCTTCATAATCAGATCAAATGCTAAGAGGAACGAGTATCCATTTAGTCACGGTTGAAAAACCTGTCCGACAAGTAATTGATTTGATTGGTTGGATGACACGAGGGTGCTATGTGCAATGCAGAAAAAGCACCAAATGCTAAAACCTGCACGGAAGCATACAGTAACAATACATTCTCAGAAGAGATTCTTGTTACAACATTACTAGTGATCTCACATGTAAGAAAGGAGTCAAAGAAGGAAAAAAAACACAAATACTCAGCTAGGGAGAGCAAATGATATGTCCTAGGAGCGGTGCTGTGTCCATAATGCTGCACTAATGCTCATCACCATCAAACAGCAGAATGACTACAGCGGAATACTAAACAGCACTACCGAGTGCAACAGAGCCCATATGCTGTAAACCGGGCAGTGTGAGACTGATTAGTGCCCCGCAGCCCCTTATAATAGCGTACGCCAATAATACGGAGTAATCAATAAACTACGGAGCCTAGCTGTGTTCTAGGTGGCATTGAGGGTGCAAGATCTCAGCACCCAGTTCATCTGAGTTAATGACTCCCCCATCAGGGTATGCCACCCGTACGATGATTGGGGAGGCATTAACGAAGGAAGGCAGCATGGTGGCTCAATGGTTAACATTATAGCACTGCAGCACTGGGGTCCTGGATTCAAATCCCACCAAGGACAACATCTGTACGGAGTTTGTATGTCCTCCCCGTGTTTGCGCGGGTTTCCTCCGGGTTCTCCCACACTCCAAAGACATACAGACCGGGAATCTAGATTGGGAGCCCCAATGGGGACAGTGATGATAATGTCTGTAAAGCGCTGCGGAATAAGATAGCGCTATATAAGCAAAGCATAATAAATAAATAAATGAATGAATGAACCCTGATGTCCACCCATCAGTAATGTACCCTACGTGAGCAGACATGGCACACATCCTAAGGCCATGCCAGACTGTTACCGCTCACTCAGACGTCAAGTCTTCACATACAGCACATGTTCTGTGCGTGCTTTTCACCAACTCATTTTGGTCTATGGGCCTGTTCACATGTCTGTGCATTTTTTCAGACAGAGTGGTCCGACAGGTCCGATTTTGAGCTGAGACATGGATCAAACTTGGCAACCCCAGTCTATGGGTGAGTGAGAAAAAAAAAATATCAGACAGCACTTGGATGTCATATTGGTGCTGCCCGGTTCTCACTGACTGTTTAATAGGAGAATGATGAGAAACTTCCATCGTTTTATTTTTTACATAAAAGAAAAAATGATAACACTTGAACCAAACCCTGATGGTTAAGACTGATGATGATGATTAAAACTGACACCGACCAAACTGATGAAAATCGGATCAATAATACGGATTTATTTTTGATGCAAAAATGACTGAGGTCTGAATGAACCCTGTGTGACCCATATGTTAAGATCCCACTGACCAAACACACAACAATCGTCCTAAAATAATAATATCATTACAATATACCTCCACCTAACTGTTTGTAGGGCAAGGCTTTCCAGCGTGAGTCATTCTTACTACTTGTCACTCTGCCCTATTTTAATCTATTAAAACTACGGTACATTAATAGTTGGTTGTAAACGTCGATACTGTGTCTTATTATTATGCAATAACCACACACCAAACTTATTAAGGGACAAACCTAAACACAAATAATTGTGACTTATGATGCAAATGTGCATTGGTCAGTTCTGCTTAATCTCAGCTGAATGTAATATAAGTGACAAATACTCCGCTCACATTAACGCATTTTGTATAGTGATACCATATAGTAACACTAAATACTGCAGCAATTAAAATAGGACATGCATATCTGCGGTATGAACGAGGTATCTTTCATTATTTAGAGGTCGGTTCCATAGTCCTCTGTGGCCCACTGGCAGCATATGCATGACTGGTTTCAAGGATAATAGTGCCCCTGGTAAAAAGCAAACTAGCTCACCCACGCCCTCGCTTGCCATTTTTAAAGAGTTCTTTAAAGCGCAGCCATGCTGCCGCTGTTATCTGCCGACATCTATAATAATATTACTCTGTTACAGATTCCCCATGATATTACGACATATACTCCAATGCCACGAAAAAATTATTTCCATACACTGCTAAATAATAAGTGATATTTTTTAATCAAGTATTTTTTTCTTAGTTTTCACTTTTTAAGCAAACAAACAAACGATACCTTGATTTGTCAGCATGGTGGCTCAGTGGTTAGCACTGCAGACTCGCAGCGCTGGGGACCTGAGTTTAAATCTCACCAAGGACAACATCTGCAAAGAGTTTGTCTGGTCTCCCCGTGTTTGCGTGGGTTTCCTCCGGATACTCCGGTTTCCTCCCACATTCCAAGACATACTGATGGGGAAACTAGATTGTGATGGTGATGTATGTAAAGTGCTGCGGAATATGATGGCCAACTATAATAAATAATATAAATAAATGCCAACCCCCCCCCTCCAAAAAAAACGTATACATTGGTGCTTTGCATAATATTGTAATACTGGGTAGTTTAATGGCCACAGCTGTTAAAGGGTTTCTGTCCGCACAGAATGACTGTTCACACGAAGTCTGCCACTCGGGGCTTCATGATGGGCCCATCATTCATGTACACCCTCACACCTACTTATTTTCTTTCAGTCTCCACCCCCTCTCTGCTTTGAAGACAACAACCTTTAATGCTGGTTTTTATATTTCGTTGCATTGTAGTAAAGCCGAGATTGCCCTAGTTCTGTTCTCTTTTTATATGCTTTCTGCTACGCCTCTGGGAGTTACCTCTGCACCTTAGTGTAAGAATCATTGGTTTCATCACTGTTCGCAAAATCCTCAGTTGACTTTCCAATTCCTTGGTGATCCTCCCTTGGCAACTGAAAACATTATGACTTAAAGCGAACCTGTCAGCAGGATTTTGTAATGTAAAGTTAAAGGGAACCTGTCAGTAGGATTTTGCTCAGTAACCTACAGACAGTGTCAGGTTGGTGCTGTTATACTGATTAAAATGATGCCTGGGGTGATCAAATCCGTCTTGTGGTTGATGTTTAATCTGTATTTGTAGTTTTCATGAGATTCTTGTGCTCTGGGGCGGGGCTATGGGAGGGGCTTTATGAGGTGCTCTTCTTACATATTCATCCTTATGGGCTTATGACAGGTCATTGATCCCTCAGTGACCTGCCCCCTATTTTACATACTGCATAGAATATTGTGGGGTTAGACATTTTTTTTAACTTCATCAAAATGGTGCCCGAGGTGGCACCTGTGCAGTATCAGCTATCGCGTTACGATAGATTCTAATGCGCAAGTGCTGCCGCTGGTGCAATTTTGCTACAGCTAAATTTTTTTTATAACCCCACTATAGTATATGCAGTATGCAAAATAGGGGGCTAGTCACTGAGAGATCAGTGATCTGTCATAAGCCTATAAGGATGAATATGAAGGCAGAGTCTCACCCACAGCCTCGCCCACAGGCCGCCCCGGAGCACAAGGATATCATTAACTGAAAACTACAAATAAAGATTAAACAACAACCACAAGACGGATTTCATCAACCCAGGTATCATTTTATTCAGTATAATGGCACCAACCTGACAGTGTCTGTAGGTTACTGAGCAAAATCCTGCTGATGGGCTCCCTTTAAAGCTTCATTATTTCTAGATTAATTCTTTGCATTTATAATTTGTGTTGTTAAAAAATTATTACTTTTCCACATGTAGTCAATCTCTGCACTCTGTATGCCCCATGTCTTTGATATAATTAGCAGGACTAATGTCATAGAAAAGTGACGGCAAACCTTTTAGTGACCGATTGCCCTAACTGCAACCCAAAAGCAGGCAGAGGCAACAGAGAGCAGCCGCAGACAGAAGCAGGCTTACCAGACTGCAGATATAAATGAATATGCTTCATATCCTGGTATATGCTCCCCCCATCCTGGTATATGCCCCTCATCCTTGTATATGCCCTTCATACTATCCTTGTATATGCTCCCCATCCTGGTATATGTACCCTATCCTGGCATACATGCCCTCATCCTAGTATATGCACCCCAACCTGATACACATGCCCCTATGAGTACTTAGCCAGTAGGACTTGGGTTTATATAGTAATGCACCAAGATTACTAGGAAATCATATAAAAAAATGTGCAATTATGACCATAATATCAAGAAATGTACAAGAGCTAAATCTTTATTGAAAATGTATTAAAATATATTATTAAAGAACATGAAACACACAGTTAAGCCATTTGTTAAAATGGCATCACACTCCATCATGGAGGGTAAATGCCCCCATCCTTGCATATGCCACCATCCTGCCAGCGCCGCTGTTTAACGGAAAAAAAAACTAAACACAATAAGCATTGCTACTCACCTTCCTTCCTGTCCTGCGCCACATAGTCTCCCGAAGCTGGCAGCTGGCCTCTGATCGGTCAGCAGCGTGTTTTGTGGCGCATGGACCTAGCAAGATAATGCGCTGCAATACACTTCAGCTGGATGAGCGTGTGTCCTCGGACGCACGTTTAGCTGAAGTAGGGAATGGCATCGCCGGGCACCTCAACCAACGGCCCAAATCCACTTATGCGGAACAGCGACACGTGCCAACATGGAGGCCTCTGTGTGCCCCGTCTGGCACGCGTGCCATAGGTTCGCCACCAGTGTCATAGGACATAGTATCCCAATTTCCTTCTTTCAGATGTCCGTTTACATAGTTTGAATTCTATTGGTGTTTTTCACGTTAATGGCTAAACGTCCTATGTCTGATCACAGACTGAGAGGTCCGCAGAAGCAAACTGGAGACTGAAGAAGACTCTACGCCTTTGAAATGTTGTGCTGGAGAAGGATGTTATCAATACCATGGATGACAAGAAGAACAAACAAATCAATTTTGGAACAAATCCAGCCAGACATGTCACTTGAAGGAAGCATCATCAATCTATGACTTGTCAACTTTGGACACATCTGACGAAGGAAGCAATCACTGAGGAAGGACATCCTAGTCGGAAGAATAGAATGAACAAGATGAAGAGGAAGACCAACTACTCAATGGCTTGAAACGGTCACAATAATGGCGGAGAAGATCCTGATGGACCTATCTAGGCTTGCACAAGATGGATCTTCCTAAAGATCATTCATCCATCAAGTCAACATGGCTCAAGATCGAGCCGAAGGCGGTAAAAAAAAATGGATCAAATCCACTCTTGGCTTAAGGTGACCAGATGGCCATTGTAAAACTTGAACCAGTCATGATGGCAAATCTATATAACGGAAAAGGATGGCAGGATCTGTCTGCTATTTTTATATACACTAGTCTGTAAACTAGATCAGAATAATGCTTGCTGTGATTTTTTTCACTCCTTGAGTACCACTCTCTGAAGAGAGCTGGGACCATAATCTCAAGATTAGGAAAAATAGAGAGAAAAAGGCTTCAGCTCACCTTTAGGAGGAACTTGAATTGGGTTATAATAATTCAATATGCTGCAGCGCTTTACAATTTGCACACATTGTCATCCATCAGCGAAGCACCAAATTTAGTCTCTGCCAGACATGAAAACAACTGATATGAAAAAGTAGGAATCCAGCTTAAGAGTAAAAAAAATAAAGTCTTTATTTAGTCATTTTTAAATAATAAATGGCATTATTGTAAAACATCAAATGCGATGCAGTTGGAGATAACAGGTGTGGAGGAAAAAAAATTATTGAGAAACCGGTTTCTTAAAATGACTAAAGACTTCATTATTTTTACACTTGAAGCTGGATTCCTACTTTTTATATAATTAGTTTGCATTTGATTGCATTAAATAAGTATTTGATACAATATTTGATACAATAGAAAAACAGAACTTAATGAAAATAAAGGAGGTCAGACATGTCCTGTAGTTCTTGACCAAGTTTGCACACATTGCAGCAGGGATTTTGGCCCACTCCTCTATACAGATCTACAGATTTTGCACAGTACTGTATATATTTGTATATTTGTAGTTTTTAAAAAAAATTGTTTGTATCACCATTTTCTGAGACCTATACATTTTTTTGGCAAAGGAAGTGTCTGGGTTTTTATTTTTTAGTTTGGCAAATGTAAGTTTTCACTTGGGATACATACAATGTTTTATAGCTTTTTATTGCATTTTGGGGGGAGAAACACCGAAGAAAGGTACTGGAATTAATTTCAATTTCTGTTTTTTTTCACAGCGTTTACCATATGAGTTCAATAAGATTATATATTGATACACCAGACTTAGTGATTATCACTTTTGTAATGGGAAAAGGGGTGATTTCAATGTTTAGATATAAATTATATGTAGATAGATAGATAGATAGATAGACAGACATGTAAAAGTTTGGCTTTTATTGTGAACAGTTAAGCAAGTTGAAAATGACATGATTTCTAAAATGGCTAAAATTAAAGATGACATATTTGGTTTGCATTTTAGGCAAAAAAAAATTGTCATTTTTTACAGTTGGGCCAATGCAAAAATGTGAGCAACCTGCATGGTTAGTACCTAGAAGCATGTCCTTTTGCAAGTATTACAGCTTGTAAACACATCTCGTAGCCATCCAAGAGTCATTTCAATTCTTGTTTGAGTGATTTTAATTTATTCTTCCTTGGAAAAGTCTTCCAGTTCTGTGAGATTCCTGGGTTGTCTTGCATCCTCTGCTATTCTGAGGTCTAGTCACAGATTTTCAATGATGTTCAGATCAGGGGACTGTGAGGGCCATTGTAAAACCTTCAAGTTCAACCTTTTCAGGTAGTCTATTGTGGATTTGGTTTGGTTTCATTATCCATTTGTAGAAGCCATCCTCTTTTCAACTTCAGCTTATTTTACTGATGATGTTTTGTTTGCATCAAGAATTTGTTGAAATTTCACTGAATCCATTCTTCCCTCTACCCGCGAGGTTTTCTAATTATGACTCTTCCATGAAGACCATATTTGTGCAGGTGTCTCTGAACAGTATAACAATGTACCACAACTCCAGAGTCTGCTAAATCTTTCTGAAGGTCTTTTCAAAAGACTCTTTTGCAGTCATGCCGAGGTTCTGATTTGCTTCTCTAGCAATGCTAAAAGCAGCTTTCACTGAAGTTTTACTTGGTTTTCCAGACCTTATCTTGACCTCCACTGTTCCTGGTAACTGCCATTTCTTAATTTACATTTCAAACTGAGGAAAGGGCAACTTGAAAACACTTTGCTATCTTCTTGTAGCCTTCTCATGAGTTGTGGGCCTTCACTATTTTCATTTTCAGAGTGGTAAGCAGCTGCTTAGAAGAACCCATGGCTGCTGTTTTTTTGGCACAAGGTTAGAGGAGGCTTGGTTTTTGTAAAGCTGGTTGCAATCTGCATCATCTGGACTTCGCTAACTATGATAGTGAATAAGCCATAACCCTAGCAGGCTAATTAAGATCTGAAACCTTGGTCAAAGTTATCTGAACACACAAATCTCTAAGAGTGCCCAAACTTAAAAATGACTATATATATATATTTATTTATTTTCAATTTTTTTTGCCTAAAATACAAAGGAAATGTGTTATCTTTAATTTTAGCTGTTTTAGAGATCATTTCATCTTCAACTTGCTTAACTGTTCACAATAACAGAAATTTTGACCGGGGGTGCCAAAACTTTTACATGCCACTGTAGATAGATAGGTAGATAAATATGTATATAAATCTACACATATCTACAGTATATCTATCTAAGGAGTGTAGGTAGGATCCAGTGCCAACAGCCTAAGGCTACGTTCACATTTGCGTTCTGCCGGGCTGCGTCGGGCGCAGCCGCGGCGACGCATGCGCCCCTATATTTAACATAGGGGCGCATGGACATGCGTTTGCATGCGTTTTGCAATGCATGCGTTTTTTTTGCCGCAAGAGTTAGGACGCAGAGGACGCAGCAAGATGCATTTTTTTTGCGTACAAAATTCGGCAAAAAAGGACGCATGCGTCGCAAAACTATGCGTTTTAGCGTGCGTTTTTGTTTGCGTTGTGTGTTGCGTCGCCGACGCAACATCGCGCAACGCAAATGTGAACGTACACTTAGGATGATGGGAAGAGCTTAGTCAGAAAAGAAGACAGTCAAAACCTCCAATAATATACCATAAACAGAAAAAAAACAAAAACTGACCAGCACCTCTGAACAGAATAATGCAAGTGTGAACAGGTGCAAGCTGCTATGACTGCATGATATATAAACAAAAACATAAGACAGCACTCTGCAAGCACTAAGATGTATACAAACATTGGATATATGAAATTTGGACTGCATTACTGCTATTTGGATTAGTGTACAGATTGACCATGAGGCATACCTTTCTTTTATGGTACCCTAACCAAATATTTATCAAACATGCCTCTCCAGGGATATAAGCCTACACATTTAAATGACAGATCGGATAAAAACAATGTAAGCTGACAGGAGCAGTGCGCAGTCACAACCTCCTATAGTATACAAAATGCTATTAGTCTACGAGAGGCACGTTTGATAAATATTAGATTAGGGTCTCATCAAAGAAAGCTATGCCTTGTGTGGTGATTATGAATAGGCCAATTGATGCGCTAAGTACATTCATATTTATAAATATATTTTATAAAACAGTAATACAGTCCAAATCTCCTATAATCAATGTTTGCATACACCTTAGTGCATAGAGCGCTGCTGTATTCTTTTTTTGTTGGAGGAGTTGCTGGGATTTTTTTTTTTTTTCATTTTTAGGGAATTTTTTGTGTTCAGTGTTAGTTAAAGACTGGGTATTAGATCAACGTGCTTTGGAATAATGAGAGACCCATGACCCATGGCAAAGCAACTGTTGCAAAAAAGAATACAACCCTGTAGGATATGTGGTTGCAGGTCCCCATAAACAGTATGGTAAGTCGCATGTGATACATGGCCAGCCACCATATTGTCGTAAGGCACAACAATTCTATGTAGCGGATACTTACATAATGTTTTTCTGCGCTTTTAATTTGAATGTTACCTTTTGGCACAAGGAGCATTTATCTGTAAAGATTAGTAACCTTCAGGATGACATACTGTAACATAGATGACAATGTAACAGGGACATTATAAAACAATTTCCAAGTTACACAGACATTCTTATTGCATAATCTGACCATTAGGGTTAATTAAATCGAAAACCAAAGGAAATAAAGGCCATAGAATTGGAAGCCTATGTTGGGCTAATCAGTACATTTGTGAGGATGCCCTCCCTGCTGACACTTGTGGCCTTATCAACTGGGACAAATGGCAAGTGAGGAAGACCTCAAAGGAGATACAGGAAAATGCTGCACAATAAAGATAATAGAAAGACGGCAACATGGAAACGCGTCAGCAGCTTCACGCTTTCCTTATTAGGCACCTGCGAATTCCACAGCTCCTACAGGATAACTAAACTTGTATTGTTTCTGGATTTGGGGGAAGGCATCAACATTTGTCCATGATACATCGTGATATTTCAGTGTATCTTACAATTGGATATGAAGAAGCCAAAACAGATCTGTCATCAGAAATCACAATAAAAATGTCATATATATTTTTTTAAATAGATATCTTCGCCCTGATGGGGCAGGTATACTTACTTGAAGATCCATTTGAAAATGGCTGTATATTCCTGACATTAAAGGGAACCTGTACCATGAAAATGCCATCCACTCTGCAGGCACCGTGCTACAGGGCAGGGGAGCAGAATCATATACAGTTTTGGGAGAAAAGATTCAGTATAATCTGTGTTTTATGCATTTAATCCTTTGCTCTTTCTGGGATTATCAGTCCAGGGGGCGGTCCTATGAGTAACTGACAGCTATCTCAGCATAAACACTTATACATAGAAAGCTGCCAATCACTGACAGGACCGCCCACTGGACTGATAATCCCAGAAAGAGCAGAGGATTAAATGCATAAAACACACATATATACTGAATCTTTGCTGAAACTGTATATCCATCTGATCTGCTCCCCCTGCTCTAAAATATGGTACTGGCAGACTGAACGGCATTTACATGGTGACAGGTTCCATTTAAGATGATCATTTTATGATTCCAGCTATAGAATGAGAGAGCTCATGAATCCAAGTGTATTTACTCTCCTTCAACCCACCCAGCCTGACTGACAGCGAGGACGGACACTGAGGAGCTGTCAATCAGGCCAGGTGGGTGGAGTTTAAGGTAAAGTTTCATACAAAAATGATACAGCCATGCTGACATTGAGTTTCAAAGTGAGTACATTAGCCTCATCAGGTCTATTTAATTATGTATGCAGTTTTTATAGTGAAAAATGATGACAGATCCGCTTTAATCAAGAGTGTTCTCATTTACTGTCAGCAAATAAATATGTAGAAGATGATTAGGAAATAGAACACTAAGGGGAAATTCCCACAAGTCAGTTTTCAGCCGTAACAAAGTTGTAAATTATAATGTAAATCTGCACCTGTTCACACCTGATTTTCTGGTAACATGGGAGATCCGCCTAATTCGATAGGCACAATTTATTAGCAGGTGCGTGGCTCCTCATAAATTAAATAAATCTTGCTCCAGCAGTATCTTTTATTAAAACCTGAGTATTGAATTCTTAAATGTCTGTTTTGATCAAAATCTCTGTTAAACCTGTCTCATGCTGAGGACAACACAAAATGCCTACATTTGTATCCTGGATTTGGGTAGTTGATACATCTAAAAAAATTTATATAAAAGATTTTCATTCAAATTCTGTACAAAACTAATTGAACTTAAAAAAAAAGTAGTAACCCCTTCACAATCAGAGGTATTTTTGTTTTTGAGTTATCGTATTTCGCTCCCCTTCCTCCCAGAGCCATAATTTTTTTAATTTTCGGTCAATGTGGTCATGTGAGAGCTTGTTTTTTTGCGGTACGAGTTGTACTTTTGAACAACACCATTGGTTTTAACATATCATGTACTGCAAAAATGGGGAAAAAATCCAAGTGCGGTGAAATTGCAAAAAAAAAGTGCGATTCCACAGTTTTTTTTTTTTTTTACTATGTTCACTAGATGCTAAAACTGACCTGCCATTATGATTCTCCAGGTCATCACAAGTTCATAGACCCCAAAGATGTCTAGTTTCTTTTTTTTATTTAAGTGGTTAAAAAAAGGCCAAAGTTTGGTTAAAAAAAAAAAAAAAATAGTGCCATTTTCCAAGACCTGTAGCGTCTCCATTTTTCATGATCTGGGGCTTGGTGAGGGCTTGTTTTTTGCACAGAGGGACGTTTTTATTGATATAATTTTGATGTACATACAATCTTTTGATCGCCTGTTATTGAATTTTATTGGAATGTAGCTGTGACCAAAAAATGTAATTCTGACGTTTTGAAATTTTTTGTCATTATACCATTTAGCGATCGGGTTAATTTTTTTTTTTACATTGATAGATCGTGCGATTCTGAACTCGGCAATACCAAATGTGTGAATTTGAATTTTTTTATTGTTTTATTTAGAATGGGGCGATTGTTATGAAAGACAATTCAGTATCACAATGGACATGGAGGTCAGAGCACATACAGTGATCTGACAATAACCCAAAATAATAGAACGAGCTCTGAGACGTGGGAACTCTGCAGACCGCAATCCCTGATCCTCTCCAAACACAACTAGAGGCAGCCGTGGATTGCGCCTAACGCTACCTATGCAACTCGGCACAGCCTGAGAAACTAACTAGCCTGAAGATAGAAAAAATAAGCCTACCTTGCCTCAGAGAAATACCCCAAAGGAAAAGGCAGCCCCCCACATATAATGACTGTGAGTAAGATGAAAAGACAAACGTAGGGATGAAATAGATTCAGCAAAGTGAGGCCCGATATTCTAGACAGAACGAGGATAGGAAAGATAACTTTGCGGTCTACACAAAACCCTAAAGAAAACCACGCAAAGGGGCAAAAAGACCCTCCGTACCGAACTAACGGCACGGAGGTACACCCTTTGCGTCCCAGAGCTTCCAGCAAAACAAATAGACAAGCTGGACAGAAAAAATAGCAACAAAAAGCAAAGAAGCACTTAGCTATGCAGAGCAGCAGGCCACAGGAATGATCCAGAGAAACACAAGTCCAACACTGGAACATTGACAGGAAGCATGAATCAAAGCATTAGGTGGGGTTAAGTAGAGAAGCACCTAACGACCTCACCAGATCACCTGAGGGAGGAAACTCAGAAGCAGCAGTACCAGTTTCCTCCACAAACGGAAGCTCCCAGAGAGAATAAGCCGAAGTACCACTTGTGACCACAGGAGGGAGCTCTGCCACAGAATTCACAACAGTACCCCCCCCCTTGAGGAGGGGTCACCGAACCCTCACCAGAGCCCCCAGGCCAACCAGGATGAGCCACATGAAAGGCACGAACAAGATCGGGAGCATGGACATCAGAGGCAAAAACCCAGGAATTATCCTCCTGAGCATAACCCTTCCATTTAACCAGATGCTGGAGTTTCCGTCTTGAAACACGAGAATCCAAAATCTTCTCCACAATATACTCCAATTCCCCCTCCACCAAAACCGGGGCAGGAGGGTCAACAGATGGAACCATAGGTGCCACGTATCTCCGCAACAATGACCTATGGAAGACGTTATGTATGAAAAAAGAATCTGGGAGGGTCAGACGAAAAGACACAGGATTAATAACCTCAGAAATCCTATAAGGACCAATGAAACGAGGTTTAAACTTCGGAGAGGAAACCTTCATAGGAATATGACGAGAAGATAACCAAACCAGATCCCCAACACGAAGTCGGGGACCCACACGGCGTCTGCGATTAGCGAAACGTTGAGCCTTCTCCTGGGACAAGGTCAAATTGTCCACTACATGAGTCCAAATCTGCTGCAACCTGTCCACCACAGCATCCACACCAGGACAGTCCGAAGACTCAACCTGTCCTGAAGAGAAACGGGGATGGAACCCAGAATTGCAGAAAAATGGCGAAACCAAGGTAGCCGAGCTGGCCCGATTATTAAGGGCGAACTCAGCCAAAGGCAAAAAGGACACCCAGTGTAAGGACTTGGACTGTATATCTGTTTCTAGTTGCTGTTTGCCCTCAGTTCAGTTACTTTTGCCCTTACCTAAGATGGAGTCATTGGCCTCACGGGGGCCATCTTGTTTCCTGTCAGATTTTCCATGTTCCTGTCTGTGGTGTATTTAAGGGAGCTCTGAATATATACTCATTGCTTGAGTATCTTGTTCCTGACTTGTGATCAAGCTGGAAGAACTGCTATCTTGCTGGTTTCTTCGTTACTTTGGGATACCCCATCTGTCTCCGGTTCTACATCTCTTCATTGCAAAGACTTGTTTCCCTGGATCTGTTCTGCACCCGTCTCTGCTGCTGGACTGCTCCCTGCTAGGAGGCCTAGCCTGGTCTCCAGGTCTCTGGATCTCACATACTTGGACTTCCACGGTCTGTACACGTGCTTACTGCCTATCCAGCTCTGTCTGCTACTAACCTGCTGTGTCATAGCTGTTTACCTGCATATCATTATAAATATTCTTGAACTCTTAACCTATTGACTCTCGGCCTCTTTTCTGACCCATGATACTGATCTCCACTGCACTTAGCACTAAGTTTATTACACCCAGTCATCCTGATCGGCAGAAACAAAGCATCTCAGATAGGTTTCCAAGGTCTGATTGGTTCGTTCGGTCTGGCCATTAGTCTGAGGATGAAAAGCCGAGGAAAAAGACAAGTCAATGCCCATCCTACCACAAAAGGCTCGCCAAAACCTCGAAACAAACTGGGAACCTCTGTCAGAAACGATATTCTCTGGAATGCCATGCAAACGAACCACATGCTGGAAGAACAATGGCACCAAATCAGAGGAGGAAGGCAACTTGGACAAGGGTACCAGATGGACCATCTTAGAAAAGCGATCACAGACCACCCAAATGACTGACATCTTTTGAGAGACGGGAAGATCTGAAATAAAATCCATAGAGATGTGTGTCCAAGGTCTCTTAGGGACCTGCAAGGGTAAAAGCAACCCACTGGCACGAGAACAGCAGGGCTTAGCCCGAGCACAAATCCCACAGGACTGCACAAAAGAACGCACATCCCGCGACAGAGACGGCCACCAAAAGGATCTAGCCACTAACTCTCTGGTACCAAAGATTCCAGGATGACCAGCCAACACCGAACAATGAACCTCAGAGATCACTTTATTTGTCCATCTATCCGGGACAAACAGTTTCTCCACTGGACAACGATCAGGTTTATTAGCCTGAAATTTTTGCAGCACCCGCCGCAAATCAGGGGAGATGGCAGACACAATTACTCCTTCCTTGAGGATACCCGCCGGCTCAGATAAACCCGGAGAGTCGGGCACAAAACTCCTAGACAGAGCATCCGCCTTCACATTTTTAGAGCCCGGAAGGTACGAAATCACAAAGTCAAAACAGGAGAAAAACAGCGACCAACGAGCCTGTCTAGGATTCAAACGCTTAGCAGACTCGAGATAAGTCAGGTTCTTATGATCAGTCAATACCACCACGCGATGCTTAGCTCCTTCAAGCCAATGACGCCACTCCTCGAATGCCCACTTCATGGCCAGCAACTCTCGGTTGCCCACATCATAATTCCGCTCAGCAGGCGAAAACTTCCTGGAAAAAAAAGCGCATGGTTTCATCACTGAACAATCAGAACCTCTCTGCAACAAAACAGCCCCTGCTCCAATCTCAGAAGCATCAACCTCGACCTGGAACGGAAGAGAAACATCAGGTTGACACAACACAGGGGCAGAAGAAAAACGACGCTTCAACTCTTGAAAAGCTTCCACAGCAGCAGAAGACCAATTGACCAAATCAGCACCCTTCTTGGTCAAATCGGTCAATGGTTTGGCAATACTAGAAAAATTGAAGATGAAGCGACGATAAAAATTAGCAAAGCCCAGGAACTTTTGCAGACTTTTCAGAGATGTCGGCTGAGTCCAATCATGGATGGCTTGGACCTTAACAGGATCCATCTCGATAGTAGAAGGGGAAAAGATGAACCCCAAAAATGAAACCTTCTGCACACCAAAGAGACACTTTGATCCCTTCACAAACAAAGAGTTAGCACGCAGGACCTGAAAAACCGTTCTGACCTGTTTCACATGAGACTCCCAATCATCCGAGAAGATCAAAATGTCATCCAAGTACACAATCAGGAATTTATCCAGGTACTCTCGGAAGATGTCATGCATAAAGGACTGAAACACTGATGGAGCATTGGCAAGTCCGAATGGCATCACTAGATACTCAAAATGACCCTCGGGCGTATTAAATGCAGTTTTCCATTCATCGCCTCGCCTGATTCGCACCAGATTATACGCACCACGAAGATCAATCTTGGTGAACCAACTAGCCCCCTTAATCCGAGCAAACAAATCAGATAACAAAGGCAAGGGGTACTGAAATTTAACAGTGATCTTATTAAGAAGGCGATAATCTATACAAGGTCTCAGCGAACCATCCTTTTTGGCTACAAAAAAGAACCCTGCTCCTAATGGCGACGATGACGGGCGAATATGCCCCTTCTCCAGGGATTCCTTCACATAACTGCGCATAGCGGTGTGCTCAGGCACGGATAAATTAAACAGTCGACCTTTTGGGAATTTACCACCAGGAATCAAATTAATAGCACAATCACAATCCCTATGCGGAGGTAGGGCATCGGACTTGGGCTCATCAAATACATCCCGGTAATCAGACAAGAACTCTGGAACCTCAGAAGGGGTGGATGACGAAATTGACAAAAATGGAACATCACCATGTACCCTGTTGTGGATTCTGTTTTTGGGCTCCCTCTGGTGGTTACAGATGGTACTGGGTGACTTGTGTTCTCTGCGGTCTCTGGTGTCCACCTGTTCTATCAGGATATGGGAGTTTCCTATTTAACCTGGCTTTCTTGTCATTTCCTCGCCGGCGATCAATGTAATCAGTGTGTCTTGTTACCTCTGGTTTCCGCTTCTGTAATCATCAGGACAAGCTAAGTTTTTGATTTTCCTGTTCCACGTTTTGCTTTATTTTTGTTTTAGTCCAGCTTGCAGTTATGTGATTCCTTGTTGCTGGTTGCTCTAGTGAGCTGATATTACTCCTCATGTTCCATGAGTTGGCACATGAGTTCAGGTAATTTCAGGATGTTTTTTTGTAGGGTTTTTCGCTGACCGCGCAGTTCACTTTTGTATCCTCTGCTATCTAGTTTTAGCGGGCCTCA
Source organism: Ranitomeya imitator (assembly GCF_032444005.1). NCBI lineage: Eukaryota > Metazoa > Chordata > Amphibia > Anura > Dendrobatidae > Ranitomeya > Ranitomeya imitator. Next base: position 564,062,648 of record NC_091286.1, on the reverse strand, counting down.
TTTTGCTGAATCTGTTTTCATTACTACGTATGTGCTTTCCTCTCATTTCACCGTCATTACATGTGGGGGGCTGCTATTTCTGTGGGGTGTTTCTCTGGAGGCAAGAGAGGTCTTTGTTTCTTCTAATAGGGGAAGTTAGTCTTTCGGCTGGCGCGAGACGTCTAGAATCATCGTAGGCACGTTCCCCGGCTACTGCTAGTGTTGTGAATTAGGTTCAGGATCGCGGTCAGCTCAGTTTCCATCACCCTAGAGCTTGTTCTGTTTTTTGTGTGCTTGTCCTTTTGTGATTCCCTGCAATTGGGATCATGACAGTATCGCCGGCCCGAAAAGTGGTAATCGTATTGGCTGAAGTAGGAGGAAAAGCAGTCTGAGGAAGTTTTTTTTTTTTTTTTTCCTTCCCTCAGAGTTTGCTGCCTAGCCTTAATTGCAGCCTGGCTGCGTCTTACCTCCTCTTAATCCTTGAATGGCTCTGACCTCAGCTGTTTTTCATGGATGTCCAGTGTTTGGCTTCCAGCCTGAATAATCTTGCTGCTAAGGTTCAAAATATACAAGATTTTGTTGTACATGCTCCTATGTCTGAACCTAGAATTCCTATCCCAGAGTTTTTTTCTGGAGATAGATCTAGTTTTCTGAATTTTAGGAACAATTGCAAGTTGTTTCTTTCTTTGAAATCTCGCTCCTCTGGAGACCCTGCTCAGCAAGTCAAAATTGTAATATCTTTCCTGCGGGGTGACCCTCAGAATTGGGCATTTGCATTGGCACCAGGGGATCCTGCGTTGCTCAATGTGGATGCGTTTTTTCTGGCATTGGGTTTGCTCTATGAGGAACCTAACCTAGAGATTCAGGCTGAAAAAGCTTTATTGGCTCTCTCTCAGGGGCAAGATGAAGCAGAAATATATTGTCAGAAATTTCGGAAATGGTCGGTGCTTACTCAGTGGAATGAGTGCGCTCTGGCTGCAAGATTCAGAGATGGCCTTTCTGAGGCCATTAAAGATGTAATGGTGGGGTTCCCGGCGCCTACAGGTCTGAATGAGTCTATGACTATGGCTATTCAGATTGATCGGCGTTTACGGGAGCGCAAACCTGTGCACCATTTGGCGGTGTCTTCTGAACAGGCACCTGAGACAATGCAATGTGATAGAATTCAGTCCAGAAGTGAACGGCAAAACTATAGGCGGAAAAATGGGTTGTGTTTTTATTGTGGTGATTCAGCTCATGTTATATCAGCATGCTCTAAACGCACAAAAAAGGTTGATAAGTCTGTTGCCATTAGTACTTTACAGTCCAAGTTCATTCTGTCTGTGACTCTGATTTGTTCATTATCAGCCATTTCCGTCGATGCCTATGTGGATTCAGGTGCTGCCCTGAGTCTTATGGATTGGTCATTTGCCAACCGCTGTGGGTTTAGTCTGGAGCCTCTGGAAGTCCCTATTCCTTTGAAAGGAATTGACTCTACACCTTTGGCTATGAATAAACCTCAGTACTGGACACACGTGACCATGCGTATGACTCCCGTTCATCAGGAGGTGATTCGCTTCCTGGTACTGTATAATTTACATGATGTCTTAGTGCTTGGTCTGCCATGGTTACAAACTCATAACCCAGTCTTGGACTGGAAAACAATGTCTGTGTTAAGCTGGGGATGTCAGGGGGTTCATGATGATGCACCTCCGATTTCTATCGCTTCATCTACTCCTTCTGAGGTTCCTGTATTTTTGTCTGATTATCGGGATGTTTTTGAGGAGCCCAAGCTCAATTCGCTTCCTCCTCACAGGGATTGCGATTGTGCTATAGATTTGATTCCTGGCAGTAAATTTCCTAAAGGTCGTTTGTTCAATCTGTCAGTGCCAGAGCATACTGCTATGCGGGATTATGTTAAGGAGTCCTTGGAAAAGGGACATATCCGTCCATCTTCATCTCCTTTGGGAGCAGGTTTTTTTTTCGTGGCCAAAAAAGATGGTTCCTTGAGGCCTTGTATAGATTACCGTCTTTTGAATAAGATTACGGTCAAATATCAGGATCCTTTGCCATTGTTGACTGATTTGTTCGCTCGCATTAAGGGGGCTAAATGGTTCACTAAGATTGATCTTCGGGGTGCGTATAATCTTGTGCGGATTAAGCAGGGTGATGAGTGAAAAACCGCATTTAATACGCCTGAGGGCCATTTTGAGTATTTGGTGATGCCTTTTGGACTTTCTAATGCTCCTTCTGTCTTCCAGTCCTTTATGCACGATATTTTCCGTGAATATCTGGATAAATTTATGATTGTGTATTTGGATGATGTTTTGGTTTTTTCTGATGACTGGGAGTCCCATGTTCAGCAGGTCAGGAAGGTGTTTCAGGTCCTGCGGGCCAATTCTTTGCTTGTAAAAGGTTCAAAGTGTCTCTTTGGAGTCCAGAAGATTTCTTTTTTGGGGTATATTTTTTCCCCTTCTACTATTGAGATGGATCCCGTCAAGGTTCAAGCTATTTGTGACTGGACGCAGCCTACATCTCTTAAGAGTCTACAGAAGTTCTTGGGCTTTGCTAATTTTTATCGTCGTTTCATAACTAATTTTTCTAGTGTTGTTAAGCCTTTGACGGATCTGACTAAGAAGGGTGCTGATGTTGCTGATTGGTCTCCTGCGGCTGTGGAGGCCTTTCAGGAACTTAAGCGCCGGTTTTCTTCTGCTCCTGTGTTGCGTCAGCCAGATGTTTCGCTTCCTTTTCAGGTTGAGGTTGATGCTTCTGAGATTGGAGCGGGGGCGGTTTTGTCACAGAGAAGCTCCGATTGCTCGGTGATGAAGCCATGTGCGTTCTTTTCTAGAAAGTTTTCGCCCACTGAGCGGAATTATGATGTTGGTAATCGGGAGCTTTTGGCCATGAAGTGGGCATTTGAGGAGTGGCGTCATTGGCTTGAGGGTGCTAGACATCGTGTGGTGGTCTTGACTGATCACAAAAATCTGATTTACCTTGAGTCTGCCAAGCGTCTGAATCCTAGACAGGCTCGTTGGTCACTGTTTTTCTCCCGTTTCGATTTTGTGGTTTCATATCTGCCAGGTTCAAAGAATGTGAAGGCGGATGCTCTTTCTAGGAGTTTTGTGCCTGATTCCCCTGGAAATTCTGAGCCCACTGGTATCCTTAGGGATGGGGTGATTTTGTCGGCTGTCTTCCCAGACTTGCGACGTGCTTTGCAGGAGTTTCAGGCGGATAAACCTGATCGTTGTCCGCCTGAAAGACTGTTTGTTCCGGATAATTGGACCAGTAGAGTCATCTCCGAGGTCCATTCTTCTGCGTTGGCAGGTCATCCTGGAATATTTGGTACTAGAGACTTGGTGGCCAGGTCTTTTTGGTGGCCTTCCTTGTCGAGGGATGTGCGTTCTTTTGTGCAGTCTTGTGAAGTTTGCGCTCGGGCTAAGCCTTGCTGTTCTAGGGCCAGTGGATTGTTGTCACCTTTGCCTATCCCGAAGAGGCCTTGGACGCACATTTCCATGGACTTTATTTCGGATCTCCCTGTCTCTCAAAAAATGTCCGTCATCTGGGTTGTGTGTGACCGCTTTTCTAAGATGGTTCATCTGGTCCCCTTGCCTAAGCTACCTTCCTCCTCTGAGTTGGTCCCTCTGTTTTTTCAGAACGTGGTTCGTTTGCATGGGATTCCGGAGAACATTGTTTCTGACAGGGGATCCCAGTTTGTGTCTAGATTTTGGCGGACGTTCTGTGCTAAGATGGGCATTGATTTGTCCTTTTCGTCTGCATTCCATCCTCAGACGAATGGCCAGACGGAACGAACTAATCAGACCTTGGAAACTTATTTAAGGTGTTTTGTTTCTGCTGATCAAGATGACTGGGTTACCTTTTTGTCGCTTGCCGAATTTGCCCTTAATAATCGGGCTAGTTCTGCTACCTTGGTTTCTCCTTTCTTTTGTAATTCGGGGTTTCATCCTCGTTTTTCCTCTGGTCAGGTGGAGCCTTCTGATTGTCCTGGAGTGGACATGGTGGTGGATAGGTTGCATCAGATTTGGAGTCATGTGGTGGACAATTTGAAGTTGTCCCAGGAGAGGGCTCAGCAGTTTGCTAATCGCCGTCGCCGCGTGGGTCCTCGACTTTGTGTTGGGGACTTGGTGTGGTTGTCTTCTCGTTTGTTCCTATGAAGGTCTCTTCTCCTAAGTTCAAGCCTCGGTTTATCGGTCCCTATAGGATCTTGGAAATTCTTAACCCTGTGTCGTTTCGTTTGGATCTCCCGGCATCGTTTGCTATTCATAATGTGTTCCATCGGTTGTTGTTGCGGAAGTATGAGGTACCTGTTGTTCCTTCGCTTGAGCCTCCTGCTCCGGTGCTGGTGGAGGGAGAATTGGAGTATGTTGTTGAGAAGATCTTGGATTCTCGTGTTTCCAGACGGAAACTTCAGTATTTGGTCAAGTGGAAGGGTTATGGTCAGGAGGATAATTCTTGGGTGGTTGCCTCTGATGTTCATGCTGCTGATTTGGTCCGTGCATTTCATAGGGCTCATCCTGGTCGCCCTGGTGGTTCTCGTGAGGGTTCGGTGACCCCTCCTCAAGGGGGGGGTACTGTTGTGGATTCTGTTTTTGGGCTCCCTCTGGTGGTTACAGATGGTACTGGGTGACTTGTGTTCTCTGCGGTCTCTGGTGTCCACCTGTTCTATCAGGATATGGGAGTTTCCTATTTAACCTGGCTTTCTTGTCATTTCCTCGCCGGCGATCAATGTAATCAGTGTGTCTTGTTACCTCTGCTTTCCGCTTCTGTAATCATCAGGACAAGCTAAGTTTTTGATTTTCCTGTTCCACGTTTTGCTTTATTTTTGTTTTAGTCCAGCTTGCAGTTATGTGATTCCTTGTTGCTGGTTGCTCTAGTGGGCTGATATTACTCCTCATGTTCCATGAGTTGGCACATGAGTTCAGGTAATTTCAGGATGTTTTTTTGTAGGGTTTTTCGCTGACCGCGCAGTTCACTTTTGTATCCTCTGCTATCTAGTTTTAGCGGGCCTCATTTTGCTGAATCTGTTTTCATTACTACGTATGTGCTTTCCTCTCATTTCACCGTCATTACATGTGGGGGGCTGCTATTTCTGTGGGGTGTTTCTCTGGAGGCAAGAGAGGTCTTTGTTTCTTCTAATAGGGGAAGCTAGTCCTTCGGCTGGCGCGAGACGTCTAGAATCATCGTAGGCACGTTCCCCGGCTACTGCTAGTGTTGTGAATTAGGTTCAGGATCGCGGTCAGCTCAGTTTCCATCACCCTAGAGCTTGTTCTGTTTTTTGTGTGCTTGTCCTTTTGTGATCCCCTGCCATTGGGATCATGACAGTACCCCCTGACAACCCCAGCTGGACACCGACATGGATTTCCAATCCAATACTGGATTATGGGCTTGTAGCCATGGCAACCCCAACACGACCACATCATGCAGATTATGCAACACCAGAAAGCGAATATCCTCCTGATGTGCAGGAGCCATGCACATGGTCAGCTGGGTCCAGTATTGAGGCTTATTCTTGGCCAAAGGCGTAGCATCAATACCTCTCAATGGAATAGGACACTGCAAGGGCTCCAAGAAAAACCCACAACGCTTAGCATACTCCAAGTCCATCAAATTCAGAGCAGCGCCTGAATCCACAAACGCCATGACAGAATATGATGACAAAGAGCAGATCAAGGTAACGGACAGAAGAAATTTTGACTGTACCGTACCAATGGTGGCAGACCTAGCGAACCGCTTAGTGCGCTTAGGACAATCAGAGATAGCATGAGTGGAATCACCACAGTAGAAACACAGCCCATTCAGACGTCTGTGTTCTTGCCGTTCAACTCTGGTCAAAGTCCTATCGCACTGCATAGGCTCAGGTTTAAGCTCAGGTAATACCGCCAAATGGTGCACAGATTTACGCTCACGCAAGCGTCGACCGATCTGAATAGCCAAAGACATAGACTCATACAAACCAGCAGGCATAGGAAATCCCACCATGACATCCTTAAGGGCTTCAGAGAGACCCTTTCTGAACATAGCTGCCAGCGCAGATTCATTCCATTGAGTGAGCACTGACCATTTTCTAAATTTCTGGCAATATACCTCTATCTCATCCTGACCCTGACAAAGAGCCAGCAAATTCTTTTCTGCCTGATCCACTGAATTAGGCTCATCGTACAGCAATCCGAGCGCCAGGAAAAACGCATTGATATTACTCAATGCAGGATCTCCTGGCGCAAGAGAAAATGCCCAGTCCTGAGGGTCGCCGCGCAAAAAAGAAATAATAATCAAAACCTGTTGAACTGGATCACCAGAGGAACGAGGTTTCAAGGCCAGAAATAACTTACATATTATTTTTGAAACTCAGAAACTTAGTTCTATCTCCAAAAAACAAATCAGGAATAGGAATTCTTGGTTCTAACATAGATTTCTGATCAATAGTGTCTTGAATCTTTTGTACTCTTGCCGAGAGCTGATCCACAAATGAAGACAGACTTCTAATGTCCATCGCTACACCTGTGTACTGAACCACCCAAATGTCTAGGGGAAAAAAAAGACAAAACACAAAGCCAAGAAAAAAAAATGGTCTCAGAACTTCTTTTTCCCCTCTATTGAGAATCATTAGTACTTTTGGCTTCCTGTACTGTTATGAAAGGCAATTCAGTATCACAATGGACTTGGAGGTCAGAGCACATACAGTGATCTGACAATAACCCAAAATAATAGAACGAGCTCTGAGACGTGGGAACTCTGCAGACCGCAATCCCTGATCCTCTCCAAACACAACTAGAGGCAGCCGTGGATTGTGCCTAACGCTACCTATGCAACTCGGCACAGCCTGAGAAACTAACTAACCTGAAGATAGAAAAAATAAGCCTACCTTGCCTCAGAGAAATACCCCAAAGGAAAAGGCAGCCCCCCACATATAATGACTGTGAGTAAGATGAAAAGACAAACGTAGGGATGAAATAGATTCAGCAAAGTGAGGCCCGATATTCTAGACAGAACGAGGATAGGAAAGATAACTTTGCGGTCTACACAAAACCCTAAAGAAAACCACGCAAAGGGGCAAAAAGACCCTCCGTACCGAACTAACGGCACCGAGGTACACCCTTTGCGTCCCAGAGCTTCCAGCAAAACAAATAGACAAGCTGGACAGAAAAAATAGCAACAAAAAGCAAAGAAGCACTTAGCTATGCAGAGCAGCAGGCCACAGGAATGATCCAGAGAAACACAAGTCCAACACTGGAACATTGACAGGAAGCATGAATCAAAGCATTAGGTGGGGTTAAGTAGAGAAGCACCTAACGACCTCACCAGATCACCTGAGGGAGGAAACTCAGAAGCAGCAGTACCAGTTTCCTCCACAAACGGAAGCTCCCAGAGAGAATCAGCCGAAGTACCACTTGTGACCACAGGAGGGAGCTCTGCCACAGAATTCACAACAGGCGATAGAGGGGTGATTTGAACTTTTATATTTTTGTTATTTTTTTATATTTTTAAAAACTTTTTTTACTTTTTGTATGCTTCAATGCATGGGAGACTAGAAGCTATAATACTACAATCGCCTCTTCTGCACACACGCGATGATCAAATTGCCTGTGTGTAGCAAAAATGCTCACTTTTTATGAGCGCCGTCCACCGGGTGGCGCTCATAGCAATCCGGCTATGACAACCATAGAGGTGTGCTGGAGACCTGTCATGCCGACCCATCGGTGACCCCTGATCATGTGACAGGGTCACCGATGGACGGGATTAGTGACGTGTTAACTGCTGCCGTCAGAAATTGACAGTGGCATTTAACTAGTTAACAGCCGTGGGTGGATCGCGATTCCACCAGCAGCTGTTGCGGGCACATGTCAGCTGTATATATAAGCTGACATGTGCCCGGAAAAGTGCGGGCTCAGCGCCGAAGCCCGCACCAAACAGGGAGTCCAACATCAGTGTACTATTACGCCCAATGTCGGAAAGGGGTTAGACAGTGTGAAGGCAGATGGAGCAAAGTAATAAAGAGATAGCAGCTCTGGCAAAAGGGCTGGAGACCATTCAAACTGCTGATCAAACTAATCTGGTACTGATGGACTATCTTAAAGGGAACCTATCAGTAGGTTTTTGCTACCTCATCTGAGAGCAGCCTGATGTAGGAAGAGAAGCTGAATCCAGCGATGTATCACTTAGATTACTGGGTGCAGCTGTTTTGACACAATCAGAGTTTTTAGATTTAGCAATGAAGCAGAGCTGAGAAAGCTAATCCCGCCCACACCAGGCTCTGTATATACAAAGTTCATAGATAGTGAGGTGCTTAGTTAGGAGACCAGTCCAGCAATTTTAATCTCTTAGTGATAAATCCTTCATAGCTTGTAAACAGCAGCATTTTGCACTTTGACAAGTGACACATCCCTGAATTCGGTGTCTCAGCCTCTATCTCCTGCTGTCTTCAGGTTACATAGCAAAAACCTGCTGACAGATTCACTTTAAGGACACTGTGTAAACTGTGGGAAAAAAAGTTAATTTTAGGGCAAATATATCAAATTTACCCTTAAACCGAAGCTATGAAGCTTTACAAGTCCCCAGAGTTTCATTTACCTGAACACTTTTATATTTTACTAGGTCAGAGTTGGAACCTGCTGCCTATGACAGTATGGCAAATAGGTAGTACCATCATGGGCCACATGTTGCAGACTATCTAGCGCCTCTGCATGGTATGACATGTACAAAAGGACATCTGCTACAGTTTTATAACGGTGGTGTAGTTAGATGCCCACAGAAAGGGTAAATGGGTTCTTAAGCTATTTGTAGCTTGTGGACCATCTTGGCTCATATAAAATGGGTGGTCATTTTGAATCTTAAAAGTGTTGCTTAATCTGTTAAAGGAACATAGAAAGTTTCATTTTCAAGACTATAGGCCAGTGCACAACCTGTGGCCCAGGGGCCACGAGCATCTATCAATGCCTTTCTGTACAAAGCTCATCTATTCCATCATAGACATTCCTGTTGCTTGGCTGCACATATGTATCTACCATGTTAAAGAGTAGGAGAGTGTTAGGTTGCCCCAAACGGATTGTTAAAGGGGTTGACCACTGCTAGGACAACCCCTTCTCTAACTAAATGTTTGGCAACGATAAAAAACACCCACCAGTACTCATCTCCCATGCCGGCTCCCTTCCAGTGATGTCAGAATTTGCGTTTTCAGGGCTCATGTGCGGTTGTTATGACACATGAGCCCTGCACCCAATCAGTGCTGGCATCACTGTCTCCGCTTACGGACAAATTGAACATCAAGAGGAAGTCAGAGAGTAGCCATAGCCATAGCTTCCTGTTGATGTTCAATACATCCATAGGCGGGGACAGTTACGCCATTGCTGATTGGGCTCAGAGCTCAAGTGACATAACAGCGCGACAGTCCCGGGAACGTAAGTGCCGACTCGGGAGGTGAATTTTTGTGTTTTTACTTTATTGCCGCCAAATATTCCGATTTAGGGGGAGTTGTCCTAGTAGTGGACAGTCCCTTAACTATTAATGTTGCATTGTGTGTGGGCAGATCTGTGATCATGTCATCATCGTGGTAAGGAATAAAAGTACAAAAGTAACCATGCAGGAGTGCTGCCATAATAATTGTAGTTTATAGGAGAAGGGAAACACTCGACTGTGCCATTGTCTTACATAAACTGTGATGGAGAAAGGTGAATCCATGGCCTCTTCCTTTATGGATTGTGAATGGAAGAATAGAGGTCCTCTATCCTACTGATAGCGAAGAGTCCTAAAAATGAAATCGGCACCTAATAGATATTTATTTTGTGATGTTGATGATGTTGTATTGCCGCCCACGGGGTTGGTTCAATATGACAATGTGGCCATCGGACCAAAAGTGATTGTGCACCACTGCTGTAGGCAGTAAGAATGACAGAAGTTAAATCTGACCATGAAAGCTTGTTGAGGCATTTCATGTATCTTGTAGGGCAAGTTGTCAAGTGAACTATAGACCAGGATGAAAAATACTGAGGTAGCGCCGACAGTCTGACATAAACACTTAACTTTCCCAGAACACGGACAATCCAAAAATATCTGATAGAATCGCGTTCCTCTTGTTAGCTGCTGCCACGAGTACTGAGAGAGAAGAGCTCCTAATGGAGGTAAAATCTGGTCATGGTGGTGGCGAGGCCTGGTTCTCAGCAAACAAAAAGTAGAGATGCTAATTACATACATACTGTATTGGGTGGACTTAACACATTGGTTACGGTGATAAACATACTGATATTTTTAAGATATTTGTAAGCTGTTTCCAGTCATCTCCGTACATTAGGAGGCATGATGGCTCACATCAAACATTTCCCGAGGAGTTGAGACATAAAGCAGATGACCACAGTGACTGAACAGTTACAAGGCTTTTCTCAATATAATTTTTGGGATAGTTTTTTGCATTTTCCACCAATTTTTATTTTACCTTGTGGACATATTAGTGTCTGAAATTGTTCATTAAACAATCAATTGATTTTGCAAGGGAAGAGTTTTTTACTGGCAAAACCGCGCCGCTGATTATTTTGGCTGTGTGGTTTTGCTGGTGAAATATCTGCTCCCCCAAGAGGTTACGTGTTAAATAATCAGAAAACTGTAGTGGCAGTCGGATTTCAGCCCCATCGTGGATTTCCCAATACTGTTCTATCTCTAAGACTGATGGAGACACTTTTGTTTGTTTCTATAGGTTTCATTTGGATAAGATACTTGATCCAAAGCCATGGACAACATATGAATGGAGGCTGAACATAAAGTCTTCCTTCGTGCTCTCTAAAAATGGAGATGCTACGCCGCTCATCTGTGTTTGCTGCAGAAGTTTTAGAGGTTTTCGACAGGTCCCCCACAGATAAAGAGCTGGTAGCACAGGGAAAAGCTTTATGCAGAGACTATATACAGGCCCGACTTCAGCGTGCTGGCCTTGGATGGAGCAAACCAGAACATGGCATGTCTTCTTCAGCAAGCGGGCGTATGGTGGAGGTATCTGAAACCTTCCTGAGACTTGGTAGGTATTTTTTAATATTGGGATGACTGTTATGTTTAATGGACAAAGGCTTGGATATCAGGGGAGACTCACCAAAACTTGCCTAGGAAAAGTAGTAGCAGTTGCCCACAGCAGCCAGTCAGGAAAAAAAAATATGAAAAAATCTGAGCTGACATCTGATTAGCTGCTTTAGGCAATTTTTATTTCTGCTCAATTTTTAATATATCTCTACCATCGTCTTAGTCTATTCCAGAACAATAGTTTTTTTTCTAAACAGGCACACTTTTACAACCGTAGCCAATGAGCCTATACATTGGCAAAAGGAGTTCCTGTACCTCTGTATTACATCTTCAAAATTCTGTATGCAATTACACATGCCATAATTTTTTTTACCGATTCCCTATCAATCCATATAAAAACAAAATTCCTCCATGTGCACATAGTCTGATTCTCTCTATTACAGGGGTGTCAAACTGCATTCCTCGAGGGCTGCAAACAGGTCATGTTTTCAGGATTTCCTTGTACTGCACAGGTGATAATTTAATGACCTACACACATAATGATTGCAGCACCTTGTGCAATGCTAAGGAAATCTTGAAAACACGCATGGTTTGAGGCCCTCGAGGAATGCAGTTTAACACCCCTGCTCTATTATGAACTGACAAAGAATATCCAGACCTAATACAGACAGAATATACAATAGGTGAAAACTACATGGCCCATGTCTTGTGCAACCTGATCTTTGTTCTCCTTAAATTTTTCACTCATAAAAATTCTACTAATTCTAAAAGACGGGCATCTAGGAACATTAGCAGACTGTCTTGGAAAATGCAGCATATCTCCACCCAACCTCACATCTTATGCGCCTTCTTTCTCCTTATGGCTCTCTACGTGACTATGTTTTGCTTATCCAATGGGACATAAACCAGACACCTGTCTGAGGTTGATTCAGTTCATGTTTGTGCATATTTTCTACAGGATATTAAAGTTTATGTTCATACATTCAACCTTTAGTCTTAACAATGTTTCTTGGTATCAACCATGTCCTCAAGCCTCTCATAATAGACATACAACTGTATTGTGGATGTGGAGAACATTTCAGCCCCGTTATGAATATACGGACTTTATAGCTTTCTACCCACGCAGACTAAGGCCGGGTTCAGACGGCCATATGAAAACTCAGGCAAGTCACATCCACAAATTGCAGAGGTGACTAGCTCCGTGTGCAGCAGCTACCTACCATTTACATGGACCAAAGTTGTGGTTTTTCTCACTCAGACCATAGGTCCACATGGAATATTGGCCATGTACACAGGCACATTGGCTATAATGGGTGCGTATTCTCTCCATGTGCTATCCATGGGACACACGGACAGCACACATCCGTATAATACGTTTGTCTGAACAAGCCCTAACGTCAATTTCAAACAAGAGCAGAACATCCACAAATCCTGACCCGTTGATGCATCTAAAGACGCTAATTGACAGCCTCATAGTTCCAGTTAATAGACCCACAGTTGGGTCGGGACAAGAAGCCGTAGTACAGGCACTGAAATACGTCCATATTACACTGGGGAAAAAGAGAGTTTTAAATATCTTACAGTAAAATTTCTGGTTTTATCAAATCACGTAATGTTTTCCTCAAGTGAATAAAGGCAAACAGATGGAAGTCATTAAGCTTCAATGAGCAATCATTGGGCAATTTCCAAGTGATAAACTTAAAGGGGTTTTCCCATGAAAAAAAAGTTGATTTTAATCAATAGAACTTGGAGTAATAATAAGTTCCACAATTTCATGTGTTTAAATAAAATGTTCCTGTGCTGAGATAATCTTATAAATGTTCCCCTGCTGTGTACTGTGTAATGGCCATGTCTGACCCTGCAGGAACATGGTCTGATCATAGCACATCTCCTGGGCAGGGGAGGAAGCAAAAGAGTATACTGACAGGACAGCACAGGAGCACAGCTGATTCTCTCTCTGAGGTAAAATATTTCACTGCTTTTTTTAAAACAATGTTTTACTTCAAATAAAGAACAACTTGTGATTCCATGCTGTAATGACTATATACTTTTTTTTCTCCCTCACCTGCCCAGGAGCTGTGTACATTCAGACCATGTTCCCGCACAGTCAGACACAGCCATTACACAGTAGCGGCACATTTACAAGATTATCTCAGCACAGGAACATTTTATTTAAAGTGAATCTGTCAGCAGGATTTAGCTCAGCAACAGACACTGTCACATTGCCGCTGTTATATGGATTAAAGTGATACCTGGGGCAGCACGGTGGCTCAGTGGTTAGCACTGCAGTCTTGCAGCACTAGAGTCCTGGGTTCAAATCCCATCAAGGACAACATTTACAAGTTTATCAAAATTTACAACACAAAAGTGGCATAAATTGTGATAGTGATGCACGCCATTCGCTGATTGGAGTAAACATTTATTGCGGTGAAACTGAAAGTTACATCAAATTCATTAAGAAGTGTACATGCACGCCTCTTTATAAATTTGGCACATCTTACTCCAGTGCACTCTTCTAAAACACTGGGGTACAAAACATCAGTCTTATAGGGCCATAGGGCAATCCTAATCCTACAGCCCCGTGTCCATAGGACGATGTGTTGCTGAGAATGATGATTTGTAAAAAAGCTTAAGACAAATTTGACCCAATGAAGAAGTGTTTTGCTTGTTCTTTGTGTGATTCGGTAGTCTGTTTTCACTGCTCGATTTTCAGGGAACGAGCGTTCCCAGCAATGTTTGCGCTCTATAATCGCCAAGTGTAACTGTAACTCAATATAACAATTTAGGGAATTACAGATACCGTAATCCCAATGTACATGCTTCATTTATTTTATGAAAAGTCCAAGAATCTGAGATGTAGGAACAAGTAGGATAGTGACTCTGCGTGATACAAATGGAAATAAAATCAGACTACAACAAGTGACCACAAATTCCAGTCTCCTTCACCCTTGTGCATATCACATAGTACTGAATAGCACATTGCTAGGCCTCTTTCACACGTCAGTGTCTCTGTTACGTGTACTGACAGTTTTCTCACATACCGGAGACACTGACACACGTAGACCCATTCAAATGAATGGGTCTATGCACATGTCTCCGTGTGTTCACGGACCGTGTGTCCGTGTGCAAAACACGGAGACATGTCCGCTTTTCTCCGGCAGCACGTACCGCAATACGTTCTGCACACATGCACACGGAGAACAGTGTGCACTCTCCTCCGTGTGCACGTACCGCCCGCAGGAGAGACAGCACTACAGTAAGCGCTGCCCCCCCCTGTGTGTGGTGCTGAAGCCGGCAATCATTCCTTCTCCCCAGCAGCATTCGCTGGAGAGAAGGAATGAAAAATCAAGTTGATTTTTTTACAATATGCGCATATTCATCACTGTAATGAGCGGTACCACATGACTGCTCACACAGGACCTGCTGCCGGCGCTGAGAGCATACATCGCAGGAGCTGGGTGAGTATTTCTCGGCAAGCGGGCGGACGCACATGGGATGGGAGGCGGGAAGGGACCCACAAACTTTATTTTTAACACAAAAAAAACCTTGATTTTTCATTCCTTCTCTCCAGCGAACGCCGCTGGGGAGAAGGAATGAATGCCGGTTTCAGCACCAAAAGCAGGAGACAGCGCTTAACTGTAGCGCTGTCTCCTGCATGGTCCGTGTGGTCCTCAGTCGGCACACGGCTGCCGCACGTGTGCCACACTGATGTGCCACGTGAGCACACGGACAACTCCGGTACCGATTTCTCCGGTACCGGAATTATCTGGACGTGTGAAACCGGCTTTATGCTGTAATGTCTATTGTCTGTACAAATCCCCTCTATAATTTGTAAAGCGCTGCGGAATATATTGGCGCTATATAAATAAAATCATCATCATCATCATCATCCATCACATACTTAAAGGGTTATTCAAAATATTGGAAGTTATTACCTACCTGTATAGGATAGGAAATAGCTGGTAGATCGGAGAAAAGTATTTCTTTCCTGCTACATTGTCTTGAGACAAAAGTTTAGTAATAACAATCTCCCATTATTGATTATTGCAGGGGATGAGCTTGAATATATGAGGCCAGCTGTATACCGGAACATTGCCCGACAGCTGAACATCTCCCTCGCCTCCGAGTCTGTCTTGTCCGATGCTTTCCTGGCAGTTGCTGCAGAGATTTTCTCAGCAGGTAGTAGAGCTGGAAATTGTACATGTGTTATTCTCAGAGTATTCCGCATTACTACTTCAAGGAATATTCTGATCTCAGAAAATGAAGTTTATAAGCGGAAACATTATGCATGTTCCATACTTTATGTTATAATTCTTCATGTTTTATTGGTTAGTTCCAAAGGTAATGCTAGCTGGAGGAGGACTGACGTTGCCGCAATGCTTCCGAGACATGCTGTGGTTTTAAAATTGATTGTTAAACATTCTCATGCTTTTGCAGAACATCGTTACTACCCACAGGACCACACACCCATTAAAATTGGGTTTTACAGGTGGAACAGCTGTTCTTTAGAAAAAGCATGTGCCTGTTTTAAAGGAAATATGTCAGCAGGCTTTTGCTATGTAATGAGAGCAGCATGATGTAGAGGCAAAGACCCTTATTCCAGTGATTTAACACTTACTGGGCTGTGTTTTGATGTTTAATTAAAATCAGTGTAGCATAGATGTAGATGTAGAATAGCTCAGAAAGCTAACCACGCCCACACAGCTTTCTGTGTACATTGTCTATTCACAGTGAGCTGCTTATCACAGAGGGTGTGGTCGGACAAGGGCTCATGTGCACTGTGGTCCATGCAGTGATAATATTCTGGTGATAAAATATGGATTGTATGGAAACAACAGCCTAATAAGTGACGCATCACTGAAATCTGAGTCTCAGTCTCTACATCATGCTGTCCTCAAATTACTTAGCAAAAATCTGCTGACAGATTCCATTTAATACAGTACTATTCTGACCTGTATTCTAAAGGGGACAACTGACTGAGCCCGGGTGGAGTCACAGTGGACACTGACTGGCTTCTGTCCTAGCAGCATTTGTCCTTTTCAGACATGCATAAACATGGTTTGCCACATTTTATGTGCCTATCTGAAAAAGAAGAATACTACCAGGATGGAGGCCAGACAGCGTCCACATTAAATCCGTCGGCGTCATTCAAGTGAATGGCTCTTTCGGATTTCCTATTAGAATACAGTTTTTTGGTAATTCCAACAGAAACTCCAACCCTGAGCTTGGCGGAGAGCACTGTATTAATGTGAACCTTGTGGCTACAGTCTCCGTGGTGCATGTCATTAGTTTTATGTTATTTTATGTAATTGGTGCTAGCCATAAAAATGTAATTGCCTCTTAAATCCCTATCTAGGTATGCGATCTGAAGCACACACAGCATCGTGCGCACTGAGTCCTTGATTTTGACATTCTGCAAGTCTGTAAAGTCAATCTACCAAACGGGTTATAGTTAGATGTTCATTTTATTTACAAAGTATTGCTGGGCATTGTGCCACGTTCCAAAAGCGAGTTCAACAGTACAACATATTGGATTTAAATAGATTAGTGGAATGTATACAATATACAGGGCGGTATTCACAGCTCAAGCGAATACTGAGGCATCATACGAGTGTATTCCTTTTTTTTTTAATAAATGAAAAATCTAATTTAAGGAAATAGAGTCACGCATGCACAAATACATTTTACATACATACACACTCTCTATACATATTTATAGCAGCCTTACTAAATGCAGGCATTAACATGTACACACTGACAACATACAGGTACATTCACAACATCTATATATCTAATTGTCTAAGGGGTACTTCCGTCTGTCTGCCTGTCTGTCTTTCTGTCTGTCTGTAAAGGAAATCCCGCATCGCTGATTGGTCGCGACCAATCAGCGACGGGCACAGTCCGGCTGAGAATTAGTCCCTCCCTACTTCCGTCCAGTCAGTGACCGGCGCCTGCTCCATACTCCCCTCCAGTCAGCGCTGACACAGGGTTAATGGCAGCGTTAACGGACCGCGTTATGCCGCGGTGTAACGCACTCCGTTAACGCTGCTATTAACCTTGTGTGACCAACTCTTTACTATTGATGCTGTCTATGCAGCATCAATAGTAAAAAGATCTAATGTTAAAAATAATAAAAAACAAAAAATCTGCTATTCTCACCTTCTGTCGTCCGCCAATGCACGCGCAGTGGCCGCCAGCTTCCGTTCCCAGAGATGCATTGCGAAATTACCCAGAAGACTTAGCGGTCTCGTGAGACCGCTAAGTCATCTGGGTAATTTCGCAATGCATCGCTGGGAACGGAAGCTGGCGGCAGCAGCGCGCACATCGGGACTGCTTTGCTGGACACCGGCGGGTGAGTATATAACTATTTTTTATTTTAATTATTTTTTTAACAGGGATATGGTGCCCACACTGCTATATACTACGTGGGCTTTGTTATATACTATGTGGCCAGTGTTATATACTGCGTGGGCTGTGTTAAGTACTATGTGGGCTGTGTATATACTGCGTGGGCTGTGCTATATATTACGTGGGCTGTGTTATATACTGCATGGCTGCTATATACTACGTGGGCAGTGTTATATATTGCGTGGCCTGTGTTATATACTGCGCGGGCTGTGCTATATATTACATGGGCTGTGTTATATACTACGTGGCTGTGTTATAGACTGCGTGTCTGCTATATACTACATCAAAGAACAGAGGAAAAAGCACCACTTCATATAATTGCACACCACTAATAAATAGTGAATAGAAAGGAAAACTTTATTGATACACTAATAAAATCAATTAAAATGGTATCATACCATAGTCCTCACGCTGGCCCACCAAAATAACATAGATAGGCACAGACACATATATAGAGCAATGCACAGTAACAGTGAAATACATATTATAATGCAAAAGTATGCCACACGTATGTCATAATATGACGCAGTGGCGCAATCAATGCACAAAGTACCCCCGGGGTGCAGAAAGAATGGAAAACGCCTGATAAAAAGAAAAAATATGTACACCTACACAATTGATCAATGTAGGACATGAAGGAGGTGTGCAGAACACCAGGGCCGGCTGCCAATATAAAATGGCAATATGAAGTATGGGCAGTGTGGTGATAAATATCAATCCACAGGCTCCAATATGGTATTATAGTTACCACATAAGAAGGTATGCAGCCAGGTCCTAGGTCCAGCCAAATAGATAACCCCCAGGCATGAAGGCAAGGAAGCCCAGCAGGGGAAACTAGGCGCCAGCGGCAGGGCACAGCGTGGGGAGAAGACCCAACGCGTATCGCCGTCACAGGGACGTCTTCACACTGCCCATATTTCATATTGCCATTTTATATTGGCAGCCGGCCCTGGTGTTCTGCACACCTCCTTCATGTCCTACATTGATCAATTGTGTAGGTGTACATATTTTTTCTTTTTATCAGGCGTTTTCCATTCTTTCTGCACCCCGGGGGTACTTTGTGCATTGATTGCGCCGCTGCGTCATATTATGACATACGTGTGGCATACTTTTGCATTATAATATGTATTTCACTGTTACTGTGCATTGCTCTATATATGTGTCTGTGCCTATCTATGTTATTTTGGTGGGCCAGCGTGGGGACTATGGTATGATACCATTTTAATTGATTTTATTAGTGTATCAATAAAGTTTTCCTTTCTATTCACTATTTATTAGTGGTGTGCAATTATATGAAGTAGTGCTTTTTCCTCTGTTCTTTGTTGTACTTATATGCCACTTTTATTGCACCCCTTATAACATTTTTTAGTATCATTGGTAGTGCACTGGCATCTCTTTGTTATATTGCTATATACTACATAGCTCCTATATACTACGTGGCCTGTGCTATATACTATGTGGCTGCTATATACATACATACAGTACATATGCTAGAATACCCGATGCGTTAGAATCGGGCCACCATCTAGTACTGTATATTCACAACACAAACACACACAAGCATGTACACTTACTATATACATTCACAGTGGCTGATGCAAAAAAAAAAGGGTGCAACATTTACAGCATACAGGCACACACTTACAGATATGCATGGCATACAGACATATACAGTTTAAACCAGTTTACATATGCATATGTGTCTTTTTATATAGTGTGTTTTCCTCAATATCTGACATGACATCCGAATAAACATTTCGCGTTTTAGGTCAATTAGGATTACCATAGTTATTAATATTTGCCAAATGCCAGAATAATGAGAGAGAGAATGTTTTAAGGCATTTTTGTTACTTACAGCTTAAACTGAATGACTTGGGTGAAACGTCTGGGATATCCTTTCACAAGCTTCTCACAATAGTTGGTTGGAATTTGGGCCCATTCCTCCTGACAAAACTGGTGTAACTGATCCAGGTTTGTAGGTCGCCTTGCTCACACCTGCCTTTTCAACTTTGCCCATAAATTTTCAATAGCATTGAGATCAGGGCTTTGTGATGGCCACTCCAAAACATTGACTTTGTTATCCGGAAACCACTTTGTTACCATTTTCGCAGTATGCTTCAGGTCATTGTCCATTTGGAAGTCCCATTTCCGCTCAAGCTTTAACTTCCTGGCTGATGTCTTGAGATGTTGCTTCAGTATTTCCACATAATCTTCTTTTCTCATGATGCCATCTATTTTGTGAAGTGCTCCAGTCCCTCCTGCAGCAAAACAACCTCACAACATGATGCTGCCACCCCCATGTTTCACTGTTGGAATGGTGTTCTTAGGGTTCCAGGCGTCTCCCTTTTTCCTCCCGAATGCCCAAAAAGATCAATTTTAGATTCATCAGACCACAGGACATGTCTCAAAAAATTAAGGTCTTTGTTCCTGTGTGCATTTGCAAACATTAGTCTTGTTTCTTTTGCAGTAATGGCTTCTTTCTGGCAGAGTGGCCTTTCAGCCCATGTTGATACAGTACTGGTTTCTCTGTGGATATTGACACAATCTTACCAGCTTCCACCATCATCTTCACAAGGTCTTTTGCTTCTGTCCTTGGATTGATATGCACATGTCAGACCAAAGCACGTTCATCTCTGGGACACAGAACCCGTCTCCTTCCAGAACAGTATGATGGCTGGACATTACCATCTTGTTTGTAGCTGCGTATAATTGTTTGTACAGATGAACGGTATCTTGAAGTTGTATCCAAGGATGAGCCAGACTTGTGCAAATCCACAATTTTCTTCCTGATATCTTGGCTGATTTCTTTAGACTTTCCCATGATGTTACGCAAAGCAGCAGTGTTTTTCAGGTGTGCATTAAAATACATCCATAGGTGTGGCTCTAATTAACTCAGATGTTCCAAAAAAAACAACTATCAGATGCTTCCAAACACATGAAATCATCATATGGGCAGTCCAGAATTATTTAAAAGCATAGTAATCTTTATGTAAACTTTTGACTCTGCAGTAAGTAATAAAAATACCTTAAAACATTCTCTTTCATTATTCTGGCATTTGGCAAATATTAATTGTGGTAATCCTAATTGATCTAAAACAGGAAAGGTTTATTCTGATTTCATGACAGATATTGAGATAAACATGCGTATGTGACTTTTTATAGAGTGTATGAGAACTTCTAGATTCAACTGTACATACCACACAAATACAGCGTGCACACATTCACTGCATGCATGCATGGCAAACAGGCATACACACAGGCACACTCAGGGCACAGATCGCAATGTATACACAACAAGGCGGGCAACATCATAGCTAGATGTATGCACAATTACAATGCAGTCCCAGCAGCCACATATGACTGAGGAGCATGGCGTAAAAATTATATATAACACAGTTGATTTCAGCACAATGTAATACGGGACACACATTTCTATCGTGTCAAAAGACGTCTATTATCTTATAAAAAAAATACATATTTCACCCAAAGTTAATAATTTATTTTTTTTCCTTATAAACTACTGACACCTTCAACAACAGTGGGTAGATAGTGGGGGGCTGGGGGGAGCATGTTCGCGAAGTGCTGTGTGTCAAATGGTAGCACCAAGAAGTCATTTTTTCTCTCCCATTAATTAAAAATTGATGTTTAATTTTACAAATGGCCTTTTTCATTGACTACCAATATCTAAAATTAACAATGATGTGATAAATGGTGAAAAACTCTTTTGTATAAAAGGCTAGTTAGGCTAGTTTCACACTAGTGTTTGGCTGGCATGGCTGCGGAGGGCTGCGGACTTCCTCCGTGAAGCCCCATCCACTGCCGCGCCTCTTCATTAAGCTCCACCTATGTCTGCACATGTCCTGCGTACCCTATCTTTAACATTGGGTACACAGGCCGTGCCGATGTATGCGGATGCCTCTACAAGCGTCGTTTTCACGCTGCGCCGACCTGCGCCCAACGCAACATTTTGCAATTTGTTGCGGTCGGCGCAGCGTGAAAACGACGCCAGGCCTGCGTACCCAATGTTAAAGATAGGTTACGCAGGACACATGCAGACATTGGTGGAGCTTAATGAAGAGGTGCGGCAGTGGGCGGGGCTTCACAGAGGAAGTCCGCAGTCCTCCGCAGCCATGCCAAACGCTAGTGTGAAACTAGCCTTAGATAGCTTTATGAAACCATAGAAATGATTACGTCTGATTCCTGTCATTCCCCTACTTACATCACCCACTGGGCATTATCAGACTGTACACATGGTCTCTTTGCTGGCACTTTTGTTTGTTTTTTTTTATGTATATTTCCATTTTATTTATTTTTTTGCTTCTACAGGAATCACATGGGGTAAAGTGGTCTCATTGTATGCAGTGGCAGCTGGACTTGCAGTTGACTGTGTGAAACAGTCTCAGCCAGCGCTGGTTCTGATCATTGTGGACTGTCTAGGGGAATTTGTACGCAAGACTTTGGTCACTTGGCTGAAGCGGAGAGGAGGATGGGTAAATATATAATTTTTGTTAAATCTTCTGCAGTTATTTCCATAATTCTATTAAAGAGGTTGTCCACTACTAGGACAACCTCCTCTCACTCGGAATGTTTGCCGCCGGTAAATAAAAAAACCGTGCTGGCGCCATTTCATCGGTGTCGGAGCTTGCGTTACTGACATGAGGATGTTATGATTTCTGAACCCTGAGCCCAATGAGTGCTTTTGGATGTACAACAAATCAAGAGAAAGCCAGAGGCCAACCACAGATCTCATCTCCAGTTGATTACGTATACCTCTGAAGGCGTGAGCAGTGACGCCAGCACTGATTGGGTGCAGGGCTCAGGTGTCATAACAACCTCACATGAGCCCTGGGAACACGAGCGCCGACACCACTGGAAAGGCGCTGATACGTTAGGGGAGTATAAGTGTTTTTATGTTATCGAGGCCAAATAGTCAGAGTGTAGTGGTTGTCCTAGTAGTGGACAACCCCTTTAAAGGATTAGTTTCCTCTTGAGTATTCTATCTATAATCAAGCTCGCACAAGTCCCTTCTGGATACCAGTCTTTTTTGGGAAAGATCACATCTGTGTCAAGTAGTCCACGGTTCACCTGATTTCTGCAGAATATGAGCAGCATGTCTCCTCTATGAGCTCTCTATCTCTGGAAGAGTCCACGGGTTAGTGTCGTCTAGGTCCTATTCAAGTCTGTTTTGGTTTGTTCTCCACCACCCTATTCCTCCTCAAGCTCACACTACATTGGGGCACTTCATGTATTCACAACCAATTGCTCAATAAATACTAACCCCTACCATATGCTGGGTATTGTACCATTCCATACAATTATCTCACATATAGCGTGACCAATAATGAATGATCTCCACTATGGTACTATATAAAACCAATATTTTATTAAACAAAACAATCCATAAAACAATATATACAATTTAATAACTGCATATAACAATCAAGTGCAAATTCAGCATACGAGGGACTATGATGCCATAGGTGATCTCTCAAAGAATGCAGGCCAATATATGCATAGGTATAAAATAATCTGACAATATTTAACCAAACCCCAATAAGAATAAAAGTGGTCTCTCAGCAGTATAAGCAAGGGGGAACAGTGCCGATACTACAGCAGGAAAATAAACCTATCTGTATACCCTATTCCCTAGCACTGCCTGGACTAATAATGTTGGTAAGGTATATGAGGTATGCGGCTAAGATGGCAATAGTAAATTACCTGGCAATCGGCCCGTGAAGACACCTCGGTGTCCCTCTGCCCCGACGCGCGTTTCGCAATGCTTCTTCGGGAGGCGTGTCAGGGCAGGGGGTAAGCCGGGTTAAATAGGGCAAGCCTCTGCAGTGATTGGCTCTGTATAATGGAGGACTATATTCAGCTGGTAGACGTAACGCCTATCCCGCACCCATTGGTGAGACCCGCATGTGATGATGTATGACACCCGAAAGTGCGACCAGCGGGGACCGTACGTAAGCCGGAAGTAGCCGGAAGTGGAGTCAAGCTGGGCGCCGCTGTACGGAATTCATCTCAGCCCAGGCTCAATGGTGCATGCGCAGATCGGCCGAGATCCGTAACAAATGGAGAGTCGGATCGCGGTCACGAGGCCGGAGAGTCCGGGTCCACCTAAGTGTGACACGGCTTCCCCCGCCCCTATCGACCGCTCGCCGCCCTCTCCCCAGATCCGCAATCCGCGCATGCGTACCGCCCAAAGGAGAAGAAACACCGTACTGTAAGTATGTAAATAACTCATAATATATATATGAATAATGCATATTTGTGCGAATGTGTCTATGTGTCCGCTTCTCTTCGGGACATTTTGGTACACAGTACCTATGATCCCAAAAGAGTAGCCAGAGATAAGAGATCCACTGCCGGACCGGGATTTTTCCCATGTGGTATCTGCAAGGGGTGTGCTAATATGAAGAAAACAACTACCTTTCAAAATCATGATGGTACTAGGATGTTTGACATTAGGGCACACATTACATGTTCATCTAGGGGTATCATATACCATGCAGTGTGCCCATGCGGGAAAGTCTATATTGGGATGACGAGTCGTGAATTGAAAATCAGGGTCAGGGAACACTGTTTAGATATTGATAAGGCCAAAAACATCATGGATGAGACCACGCTCAAAACCCTCCCCAAACATTTCAGGCGCTACCATCAATGCAATTTCAGGCTATTGTCAGTCACAGGTATCGATATATTGGATTTAGGGCCTAGGGGGGGAGACATGGGCAAAAGATTGGCGAAAAAGGAAAGCCAATGGATTTACAGACTGGGAACCTTAGTACCACAGGGATTAAACGAGAGTTTTGGATTCAGTGCGTTTTTGTAAGAGATATCATAGAGGATAGTAGAATGGTAGGGGGTTTGTCATTGACCTATCTGGTGGGCCATGATAATTCTCTCCCTTTTTATGGGTTTTGGAGGGTTTTTAACTTATTTGTTTTCTCTTTTTTACTGCAGAGTGCATATTGTCTATTATTGAGAGCACCATCTTTTTTGTGATTGGATGGAAGGATTCAGCTATCGAATGGCGGAAGATTATAGTGTGAGATTAGCACCCATCGGGAACATATCAATGAACTATGGACTCCATTACCCCGTCCATGGGGGATTGTATTGATTGACTGTATTATTATTACTCATATTATATATATATATATATATATATATATATATATACCGTATTTTTCGCTTTGTAAGACGCTCCGGATTATAAGACGCACCCCAAATTTTGAGGAGAAAAATAGGAAAAAAATATTTTTTAATAAATTGGTGGGGCGTCTTATAATCCATGCGTCTTATTACTTACCAGGGGTTGTGGTTGTGGTGGATCAGGGTCCCAGGCTCGTTGCCGGAGGCAGGAGTGGAGCATTGCTGCAGGCTGGGATGAGGGGGTCTGCAGGGGGCTCCTGTGCTGCAGGGGGTTCCTGTGCTGCAGCCTGGGATGAGGGGTCTGCAGGGGGCTCCTTTGCTGCAGGCTGGGATGAGGGGTCTGCAGGGGGCTCCTGTGCTGTAGGGCTGTCTCCGGTGCTGCGGGGGGCTCTGGCGACATTTTGTGAAAGACCAGAGCCCCCTGACAGTTCTTCCATGCGTTTCAGTATGACTAATTCCGGGAAAATGGCCGCCGGAATCTCGAGAGATGAGATCTCAGCGCTGAAATCTCATCTCCCGAGATTCCGGCGGCCATTTTCCCGGAGTCAGTCATACTGGAACTAACTCCGGGAAAATGGCCGCCGGAATCTCGAGAGATGAGATCTCAGCGCTGAAATCTCATCTCCCGAGATTCCGGCGGCCATTTTCCCGGAATTAGTCATACTGGAACGCATGGAAGAACTGCCGGGGGGCTCTGGTCTTTCACAAAATGTCGCCAGAGCCCCCCGCAGCACCGGAGCCTTCAGCATCACCCGGGGCAGCAGCGGACAACCCCGGCAGTGGCGGCGGACGACAGCGGCGGCAGGCGGTAGCGGCGGCGGACACCCCCTCCTCCCAGCCTGTAATGGTAAGCGGTATATCCGCTTTGTTAGACGCACCCACATTTCCCCCCCAAATTTGGGGGAAATAAAGTGCGTCTTACAAAGCGGAAAATACGGTATATATATATGTTAGGTGAAAACACCAATGCAAGACCTTGTATAATGGAAATTGTTTTTAAGTAGTTTCAAATTGTTATCTTATATGCACATATTATTCATAAGTAGCATACAATATGGATATACACCTTTTTGTACATTTTTTGCATCTCCATGGTGGAAGAGGACACCAATATTAGATTTTGTATAGTAGTGCCTGTTAGTTACCACTTTTAGCCGGGTAAGCCGGGTTAAATAGGGCAAGCCTCTGCAGTGATTGGCTCTGTATAATGGAGGACTATATTCAGCTGGTAGACGTAACGCCTATCCCGCACGCATTGGTGAGACCCGCATGTGATGATGTATGACACCCGAAAGTGCGACCAGCGGGGACCGTACATAAGCCGGAAGTAGCCGGAAGTGGAGTCAAGCTGGGCGCCGCTGTACGGAATTCATCTCAGCCCAGGCTCAATGGCGCATGCGCAGATCGGCCGAGATCCGTAACAAATGGAGAGTCGGATCACGGTCACGAGGCCGGAGAGTCCGGGCCCACCTAAGTGTGACACGGCTTCCCCCGCCCCTATCGACCGCTCGCCGCCCTCTCCCCAGATCCGCGATCCGCGCATGCGTACCGCCCAAAGGAGGAGAAGAAACACCGTACTGTAAGTATCTAAATAACTCATAATATATATATGAATAATGCATATTTGTGCGAATGTGTCTATGTGTCCGCTTCTTAACAAGGATCCAACATATGGATCCGCATACCTAAAAGGTGTGTAAAAATAACCCAATGTGCTAAATAGATGGGTAAAATGAATCAACTTGTCTACAATCAGCAATTTTCTAAAATAGTCTTCAACTAGTGACATGTCTATATACTATATATAATAAATGTATCTGTAAAAAATCCTCAATTTATGATGTGAACTATAACTTATTCCCGTGAATACTAATCCGTATTATGTGCTAATCTCTTGTACATGTGAGAATGAGTCTAAAAGTGGTAACTAACAGCCACTACTATACAAAATCTAATATTGGTGTCCTCTTCCACCATGGAGATGCAAAAAATGTAAAAAAATGTGTATATCCATATTGTATGCTACTTATGAATAATATGTGCATATAAGATAACAATTTGAAACTACTTAAAAACAATTTCCATTATACAAGGTCTTGCATTGGTGTTTTCACCTAACATATATATATATGTATATAATATGAGTAATAATAATACAGTCAATCCATACAATCCCCCATGGACGGGGTAATGGAGTCCATAGTTCATTGATATGTTCCCGATGGGTGCTGATCTCACACTATAATCTTCCTCCATTCGATAGCCGAATCCTTCCATCCAATCACAAAAAAAGATGGTGCTCTCAATAATAGACAATATGCACTCTGCAGTAAAAAAGAGAAAACAAATAAGTTAAAAACCCTCCAAAACCCATAAAAAGGGAGAGAATATAGTCCTCCATTATACAGAGCCAATCACTGCAGAGGCTTGCCCTATTTAACCCGGCTTACCCCCTGCCCTGACACGCCTCCCGAAGAAGCATTGCGAAACGTGCGTCGGGGCAGAGGGACGCCGAGGTGTCTTCACGGGTCGATTGCCAGGTAATTTACTATTGCCATCTTAGCCGCATACCTCATATACCTTACCAACATTATTAGTCCAGGCAGTGCTAGGGAATAGGGTATACAGATAGGTTTATTTTCCTGCTGTAGTATCGGCACTGTTCCCCCTTGCTTATACTGCTGAGAGACCACTTTTATTCTTATTGGGGTTTGGTTAAATATTGTCAGATTATTTTATACCTATGCATATATTGGCCTGCATTCTTTGAGAGATCACCTATGGCATCATAGTCCCTCGTCTGCTGAATTTGCACTTGATTGTTACATGCAGTTATTAAATTGTATATATTGTTTTATGGATTGTTTTGTTTAATAAAATATTGGTTTTATATAGTACCATAGTGGGGATCATTCATTATTGGTCACGCTATATGTGAGATAATTGGGGCACTTCATTAGGATGAACTGTTTTTCATGCAGGTCTTGATGAAAGGGCCAGGTGGCGTGCAAGGCTCCTAATTCATTAAGAGGTGCCCACCCCTTAACGAATCAGGTGCCTCACTACAAATCTTACTCCAGTCCCTGCTCATGAACTTAACGAACAGGGGTCCACCATTCCTCCTCCGACCCACCCACTTTGTTCGAGTTGGACTGAAATGGTGTGAAAATCCCAAAAGTTGCAACATTTTTGGAAAACCTCATGTTGCACTAAAATGTTGCACCTTTTTTCACCAGAGTCAATTGGGTTCTATACTACAGCCAAGATGAAAAATCACTCTAATTTATGAGCATTAAATCATAAGCAAATGATAGGGGGCATTTATCAAGCTAAATACTCTGAAATTTTAGGGGAATTTGCAGCAGCAACATGCTTTTCATGACTTGCACCACATTTATGTGTGTTATAGACACTTTTTGGGCCTTGTTTGACAGAGGGCGTAGCTTAGCTAAAAAAGGTGAAGTTGAGCAGAAAGGGCAGTGGCCAAACATACAACTCCGTGCTCCAAAAAATGCACAAATGTTTTGGTGCACATTTCTGACACACAGTGAACCAAATTATAGGCAATTAGACTTTACATTGTAAATGCCCCAGATTTACCTAACAGCGCTAACTACTATGGTAAATCTGGCACATTATAAGACTGTCTGGTCTAAGTTGCACTGTCTAAGAATTATTGATGAATTTACCGCAGTGTCTTTGTACTTCTTCTCTGTAGAGTTCATGTTGTAAGTGGACACAAATCGTTTTCATTATTAGCACTAATATATTACCCAGAAATTCTCCAAAAAGGAGCATAATAAGTGATGGACATTGTAGTCATTGATTGCCAAAATGTTATCTGGATCCCATAACCGCAGGTGATCATAGCAGCGGAGCAAACTGTTCTACTTCTCCAGAACACGGACCCCCTGATTTTTAAGTAAGAGGACAAATTACTATCTTTCCCAGGTCGGTCAAGCCCATATTATAGTGGATCCCACAATGTGGGAAGCCATGTCCGCCCCTTGTTAAAGTCCTACTTAGTAGCTCTCATGCAGAAACTGGTGGGTAGTAGCCATGATGGTGGCCTCAATGGCACACACATTTTATTACTTGTGACCACCATGGGGATTTAACTCTACTCAGCTCAATTCTCCTAATTCCGCTTTTTCTATCCCTCGGATTTGTCGATACCGAGATATTTTTATTCAGAGCATACTCTACCTAAGCTCATTTTTTATCAGCACCATCTATTTCAAGTTTCGAAGCTCCTTTCTGTAAGTGCACATCCAGGCTGATCCTAGGCTCCAGATTGTTTGGCTTACTAGTCATCTCATTCAGATCCACCTACAAGTCTGAAAGATTTCCAGTTTGGCCGCTTTTACTGTTCATCTCCCACACGTATGTGTCACTGCATCTGTTCATGGGCAACCGTGTAACTCACAAAATAGATCCTAATAATTTGCAAACTATCATTTAATACAATAATTTTCAAACAAACAGCACTTCATTAATTAATTTCTTCATCCGTAGACATATTTGTCACAAAATCATTCTGTCCTAAAACTACTGGGGATTAAGTTGGCCATTGCCCAAAATGACTAAACACATTTTTCAGAAGAAGATTGAGCTTACTCCATGCAGCTGTTTAAAAAGAAAAGAAAAATGTCATTTTTTTGTTGTTGTTGTCACCCTCATTCTACCTAGTATATGGAATATCTTAATAGTTTGGTATGTCTCATTACGCATGTTTTCTTGAATTGGTATCAGAACTTTGCATTTAAAGGGAATCTGTCACCAGGTTTTTGCCACCTAACCTGAGAGCAGCATATTGTAGAGACAAAGACCCGGATTCCAGCGATGTGTCACTTACTGGGCTGCATGTTGCAGTTTTGCTAAAATCACAGTTTTATTAGCAGGAGTTTATCACAAGAGGACTAGTAAACCTGCTGCCATGTAGTCCTCCATATTCATGAGCTCTGTATAACCCCGCCCCCAGCCCTTATTGGCCGATTTCTGTGCACACTGTACAAGGGCAGAAATCTTCCAATCAGTGGTGTGGATGGGATTATACAGCAGTCAGCATTCAAAGAACTGTTAGATCTGCAGCAGAGAAAACTGTGATTCTATCAGAACTGCTGCACCCAGTGAATTATGAGACACATTGCTGGAATCAGAGTCTCTGTCTTTACATCATGCTGTTTTCAGATTACATTGCAAAAACCTTTCACCCCTTTACGACCAATGACATACACTGCCCGTCAGGAGCGGGTATCAGTTCCCGGATCATGATATGCTATGTCCGTCATACTTTAAAACTGTCACTGCATGTAAACATGCAGTGACAGTTCCATGCCGACAGCGGTCACTGACAGCAGAGCGGCACGGGAAGAGGTTTGAGGACCCATAACAGCGGTCTCTGCATTCAGTGTGCTGTGATCGATCAGTCAATCTGACTGACTGATCTCATCATAATCATGAAGGAGGTGCTGAAATATCAGCACCTCCAGCACGATCACCACAAGAGCTCGGCACTGCTAATGACCGAGTCCCTGCAGTGAGAGGCAGGAAAGGTGCCAGTGCATCCCTTGGCTCAATGACTCTCCAGATGCCGCGATCGAGAGTAATCATGACATTTGGAAGGTTGTGAGAGGGCTCCTGTCTAACCTCCTTCGGCACCCCTGTGACGAAATCATGGGGAGTCGATGGTTGTCATGGCACCTGGAGGTCAAACATTGGCTTCATAGTTTGCCATGTACGGTGGCCTGTTACATCCAGCTGCAGGCTGGGTGTAACAGGTGATATGCCTGTGTAATCACACAGGTCTCATGCATTGCAATGCTGGTGCAAAATAAACAATGAGAGTACACACATTTGGTATGATTGCATCCAGAACGACCTGACCTATAAAACTGTCGCACTACACTGCGTGCAGAATTATTAGGCAAGTTGTATTTTAGAGGATTATTTTTATTATTGATTAACAACTACCGTATATACTCGGGTATAAGCCAACCCGAGTATAAGCCGACCCCCCTAATTTTGCCACAAAAAACTGGGAAAACTTATTGATTCGAGTATAAGCCTAGGGTGGAAATGCAGCATTTACCGGTGAATTTCAAAAATAAAAATAGATCATTTTTGCCCCATAGCTGTGCCATATTGTGCTCTGCACCGTTCATTATTGCCCCATAGCTGCCATATAGTGCTCTGCACCGTTCATTATTGCCCCATAGCTGTGCCATATAGTGCTCTGCACCGTTCAGATTTCCCCATAGCTGTGCCATATAGTGCTGTGCAACGTTCATATTGCCCCATAGCTGTGCCATATAGTGCTCTGCACCGTTCATTATTGCCCCATAGCTCTGCCATATAGTGCTCTGCTCCGTTCATTATTGCCCCATAGCTCTGCCACATAGTGCTCTGCACCGTTCATATTTCCCCATAGCTCTGCCATATAGTGCTCTGCACCGTTCATATTTCCCCATAGAGCTCCACATATATCTGTGCCATATAGTGCTCTGCACCGTTCATATTGTCCCATAGCTGTGCCCCATATAGTGCTCTGCACTGTTCATATTGTCCCATAGCTGTGCCCCACATAGTGCTCTGCACCGTTCATATTGCCCCATAGCTGTGCCCCATATAGTGCTCTGCACCGTTCATATTTCCCCATAGATGCTCCACATATATCTGTGCCATTGCTGCTGCTGCAATAAAAAAAATAAAAAAAACACATACTCACCTTTCTTGCTTGCAGCTCCCAGCGTCCGGTCCCGGCGTCTCTCCGCACTGACTGATCAGGCAGAGGGCGCCGCGCACACTATATGCGTCATCGCGCCCTCTGACCTGAACAGTCAGAGCAAGAGGACGCGAAGACAGAGAGACGCCGGGAAGATGGAGCGGCGCCCGGCGGCTGGAACGCGGACAGGTGAATATTACATGCTTACCTGCTCCCGGCGTCCGGCTCCCTCTGCCTGTCACAGCTGTCTTCGGTGCCGCAGCCTCTTCCTCTATCAGCGGTCACCGGCACCGCTGATTAGAGAAATGAATAGGCGGCTCCACCCCTATGGGAGATGGAGCCGCTTATTCATTTCTCTAATGAGCGGTCCCACGTGACCGCTGAAGAGGGGAAGAGCTGCAGCACCGAAGACCGTGGGACAGGCGGGGAGCGCCAGGATCGCTGGGACTAGGTAAGTATGCCTCAGCGCCCTCACCCGCCGACCCTGCCACCCACCTTGACTCGAGTATAAGCCGAGAGGGGCACTTTCAGCCCAAAAATTTGGGCTGAAAATCTCGGCTTATACTCGAGTATATACGGTATATTCTCAATCAACCCAAAAGACTCAGAAATATCAAAGCCTAATATTTTTGAAAGTTGGAGTGGGTTATTTTTAGATTTGGCTATCTTAGGAGGATATCTGTTTGTGCAGGTAACTATTACTGTGCAGAATTATTAGGCAACTTAATAAAAACCAAACATAATCTCATCTCACTTGTTTATTTTCACCAGGTAAACTAATATAACTGCACAAAATTTAGAAATAAACATTTCTGACATGCAAAAACAAAACCCCCAAAAATTAGTGACCAATATAGCCACCTTTCTTTATGATGACACTCAGCAGCCTTCCATCCATAGATTGTCAGTTGCTTGATCTGTTTATGATCAACATTGTGTGCAGCAGCCACCACAGCCTCCAGACACTGCTCCGAGAGGTGGACTGTTTTCCCTCCCTGTAGAGCTCACATTTTATGAGGGACCACAGGTTCTCTATGGGGTTCAGATCAGGTGAACAAGGGGGCCATGTCATTATGTTTTCTTCTTTGAGATCTTTACTGCCCAGCCACGCTGTGGAGTAGTTGGAGGCATGTGATGGAGCATTGTACTGCATGAAAATCATGTTTTTCTTGAATGATACCGACTTCTTCCTCTACCACTGCTTGAAGTTGTCCTCCAGAAACTGGCAGTAGGTCTGGGAGTTGAGCTTCACTCCATCCTAAACCTGGAAAGGTCCCACAAGTTCATCTTTGATGATCCCAGCCCGTACCAGTACCCCACCTCCACCTTGCTGGCATCTGAGTCGGAGTGGAGCTCTCTGCCCTTTACTGATCCAGCCTCTGGCCCATCTATCTGGCCCATCAAGAGTCACTCTCATTTCATCAGTCCATAAAACCTTTGAAAAGTCAGTCTTAAGATATTTCTTGGCCCAGTCTTGACGTTTTATCTTATGTTTCTTGTTCAAAGGTGGTCATTTTTCAGCCTTCCTTAACTTGGCCATGTCCCTGAGTATCGCACACCTTGTGCTTTTTGATACTCCAGTAACGTTGCAGCTCTGAAATATGGCAAAACTGGTGGCAAATGGCATCTTGGCAGCTTCACGCTTGATTTTCCTCAATTCATGGGCAGTTATTTAGCGCCTTTTTTGCCCAACACGCTTCTTGCGACCCTGTTGGCTATTTGTCATAAAACGCTTGATTGTTCAGTAATCACGCTTCAAATGTTTGGCAATTTCAACACTGCTGCATCCCTCTGCAAGACATCTCACAATTTTGGACATTTCAGAGCCCGTCAAATCTCTCTTCTGACCCATTTTGCCAAAGGGAAGGAAGTTGCCCAATAATTAAGCACACCTTATATAGGGTGTTGATGTAATTAGACAACACCCCTCCTCATTACAGAGATGCACATCACATGATTTACTTAATTGGTAGTTGGCTCTCAAGCCTGAACAGCTTGGAGTAGGACAACATGTATAAAAAGTATCATGAGATCCAAAAAATAACTTGCCTAATAATTTTGCACGCAGTGTAGTTTTTCCTTCAGTGAACGCCATAGAAAAAAAGTGGCAAAATCTGTTTTTTCATCATACCGCTGGAAAAAAGTGGAATAAAACGCGATCAAATAGATCAATTTGAATAAAAATAGTATAGCTGAAAATGTTATCTTGCCTGCAAAAAACAAGTTGCCATACAGCTTCATCAGTGGAAAATGTAAAAAGTTATAGCTCTCAGAATGAAGTGATGCAAAACCAGTATTTTTTTCTATAAAATTATTTTTATTGTTTAGAAGCGTCAAGGCATAAAAAAATTATATAAATGGGGTATCGCTGTAATCATACTGACCTGAAGAATAAAGTTGCTTTATCAGTTTTACCACACGTGGAACGGCATAAAAAAAAATATCCTGAATTTTTTGTTCATTCTGCCTCCCAAAAATTCGGAATAGAAAGCAATCAAAAAATGTCATGTGCCTGAAAATGGTACCAATAAACACATCATCTCGTTACACCAAAAAACAAGCTGTCACATGACACAGGAGGCAGAAATATGGAAAAATTGTAGCTCTCAAAACATGGTGATGCAAAATCTTTATTTTCAAAAAGAAAGTGTGTGACCGCAGTCAAACATAACAAAGAGAAAACAATATAAATATGGTATCACTGTACTCACACCGACCCGAAGAATAATGTTGTCTAATCACTTATACTGCATGAGGAACAGCGTAAAAATAAAACCAATTCTTCGCCAGCTCGGTTCACATTTATCATGCGCTCTAAGCTGAGCGCTTACAGCGGTGTTTCCATGTAAATCTCTGAAATACGTGATTCAGATGGAACCCCCTATGGAAGATTCCCTATAATAAGGCAGATGGAGGCTCTGAGGATGCCGTCTGGTCTATGATCTGGCAGTGTCCATCTTTTTAGACGTGCATGAAAGCACAGTCCGCCATAGTTTTGTGAACCTTTGAAAAGCTGGATACTGCCTAACAGAGGCCAGACGGAGTCTAGAGTAACTCTGCTACCTCATTATAGTGACTGGATCCCTCAGGGTTTCATCTGAATCGCGTCACTTGGAGATTTAGATGGAAGCCATGATGAAAATGCTCAGTGTAGAGGACAGGATAAATGTGGTCCAAAATGTTCTGTACTCCAGAATGGCACTAAAAAAAAAGCTTATACTCAACCCACAAAAAAACAAGTCTCCACTCAAGTTTGTCATCTATTAACAGAAATATAGGGAGCTCCCACATTACTGGTAGCACTAAGGCCCTGGAAAAGTGATGTGGTTTACACCAAAAAAATCCAGTGAAACCTGTGCTCCCAAATCAAAATGGCCTTCCCTTCTGAGCCCCACAGTGTGCCTAAACCACAGTTAGTGTCCACATCTTTGTCCTTACATTAGCGAGGAGAGCCCACTTAATTTATGGGGTGCGTGTCTCCAGAAGCACGGGCTGAGCCCTAAAATGGCATATTTGCATTTTCACTTAGTAACATTATTTCAGCTCATTTCTGAAAAACACCCATTAAGTCAAAATCATCACTACAAAAGTAGCTGCAAAGAAAAAAATAATCCGCACCTCCTGCACAAGTTGGACCACAGACACACACAATATAACAGCTGATAAATTGTTGCTAATAGCCCCAACGGAATCCGGGTGCTCATTCAAGAAAAAAGATATGTCCAAGCAAAAAAGGACCCGTGGAAGCGGGTAGCTGTAGAGCGAAACGGCCGTCATCAGTTTGCAGTTCACGTTCTCCCGTGTTACCTTGCCATTGACTTGTATGTCACAATAAAAGACTGGATTTGTTACGGATGGCGAGTGCTCTTCATTTCCTTTTTTGCAAAATCATCATTGCAACCACAGATAAATTCCATGAGGGGTGTAATTTCCAAACTGGGGTCAATTGAGGGAGAGGATTCTGCTCTTCTGGCATGTAGGGGCTATGTATATGGAGTCCACAAACTATTTTGCTAAAATTTGTTCTCCAAGAGTCAAATAGTGCTCCTTCCCTCCCGAGTCTCGCTATACAGTACTGTACAATCACATATGGGGTATTTCTATATTCATGAGAAATTGTTTACCCAATTATCTTTGGTCATTTTTACCTATTTATTCTTGTGAAAATTAAAAATCTGGAGCTAAAGCAACATTATAGTGGTAAAAATGTATTTTTTTTCTTCATCGCTCAATGGTATAACATTTTGTGAAACACATGCGGTGTCAATATGATCACTGCACCCCTAGATGATTTCATTAAGAGGTGTAGTTTATAAAATGGGGTCATATTTGGGGATACTGCTGTCCTGAAAACTCAGAAGCTCTGCCAATGTGACATGCCACTTGCAAACCATTCCAGGCAAATCTGAACTCTGATATTTCGCTTCTTCCCTTCTGAGCTTTCCACTATGCCTAAAAAGTAGTTTTTGACCACATATGGGGCGCTGCCGTACTCAGGAGAGATTGTGTAACAAATTTTGGCATCCACTGTCTCCTGTTAACTTTGTGAATATTAAAAATTTGGGGCTAAAAAGTCATTTTTAATTTTCACAGGTCAATGTTTTAAAATCCCACAAAGCACCTGTAAGTTCAAGATGCTCACCACACCTCTAGGTATATTGCTTGAGGGGTGGAGTTTCCAAAATGGGGTCACTTGTGGGGGGATTCCACTGTTTAGGCACATCAGGGGCTGTCCAAACACGACATGGTGCCCGATATCTATTCCAATTTTGCACTCCAAAAGTCAAATAGCTCTCCTTCCCACCTGAGCCCTGCCATGCACCCAAATAGTAGTTTTCCTCCACATATGGGGTATCGCCGTACTCAGGAAATTATATAATATTCACTATGTAAACTAGGGGACAGGTCAGTGAGGGATCAGTGACCTATCAGAAGCCATACTGATGTATACCTAATCAGAGAATCACATGAAGACCCCCCACAGGCCGCCCTGAAGCACGAGCATATCATTAACTGAAAACTGAAAATAAGGATTAAACAATGACTACAAGATGGATTTCATCAATCAAGGTATCATTTTAATCCGTATAACGGGGCCGACCTGACACTGTCTGTAAGTTACGGTGTACAATCCTGCTGACAGGTTCCCTTTAAGTGTTTTGCAGCTCCAATCATTAGGGCTAGGAGGTCATGTTTTCTCTAAAGTGTTTGGAAGGACAGGAATTAGGATAATAAGACTTCTGCGTATTCCAGAGTATGTTATTAGACATAAATTGTGCAATGTTCGGATAATTACAGACCAGAATGGCTGGATGTTAGGACAGAACCAAAATATGTGAGATAGGTTACCTATATGAGAACCACATCTCCAGCACAAGTTGGATTCTGACTTTTTTTTAATGCAATCTCCCACCATATCTTTAGAAACTGATTACTTCTATTTCCCACAAGGATACGTATAATAACCAGTATTTTAGAATTCAGAACTAAACATCCTGTTACTTTACATAGGGGGTTTCTGGCTTTTAATCTGTTCTGCATATATATCCGTCTTTGTACAGTTTCTCTTAAGAATAAACCCAAAGAAAGCATACGGAAATTAGTATCACACCATATTTTAATAATGACTTGAAGTTCAAATTGCTCTTAAGCTGGATTAAGAGGGCTGTGACGCAGTTGAAATACCAGGAATTCATTGGGAAACCAAGTTCAGTCTGTGTTTCATTCCTGATGCCATTTAGATTACTTGGTTTTTGCTTTCCAGATAAAGTAATTTCAGGTTCCCTATAATACTCCCTGTACCATGCACTAATGCTCATTACTGCACATGAAATACTCTCCAGAAAGATTCAAAACAAGGTGTAGCTAGAGGGAACGGCTCACAAGGTGGGGGGCAAAACATCTGAGTGGGCCGCTAACCTGGTAAGCCTGATTACAACTACGGTGACGCACCCTGAGGGTATGTGCACACGTTGCGGATTTACTGCGGATCCGCATTTTTTTCCACGCAGAAATGATGCAGATCCGCAAGTGATTTACAGTACAATGTAAATCAATTAAAAAAATGCTGTGCTCATGGTGCGGAAAATTCTGCACGGAAAGGCTGCAGATTAAAAGAAGGAGCATGTCATTTATTTGTGCGGATCTGCATCATTTTTGTACCCATTCCAGCATAGAAATCTGCATTGGTAAAAACGCATGAAATCCGCACAAAATCTGCAGCAATTCTGCACAAAATCCTCATGAAAAACGCATCAAATCCACACCTGCGTTTTCTACCAAGAGATGCAGAATCCGCACAAAAAAATCCAGAGGCAAATCCGCAACGTGTGCACTTAGTGGCTATTTTTAGTGGTTGCTCCTACCTTTATATAAACAATATTAGACTATTTTTTGGGTCAGTCCGATATAATATTCCATCTTTTATTGTATACATACATTGGTTTTATATGTTTTTTATTGATAAATAATTCCCTTTGTTTTTGTGCGCACAAATTATGTATTGTTAAAATATATTCATTTGCCAGTCATATACAATAAAGGCATTTTTATATCTATTCTCTGCCTGGCGTTTTACCTGGTACTAGTCTATATCTTGGTTGTGGGTGTTCTTGTCCTTGAATAGTGGTTTCAGTCCACATTCTTTTCTTCCACAGAGCACTGGTCACTTATATTTCACAAGTATATATTGCCATTATGGCTGAGTTATAAGTATATAGTGTTGTGGTGTATCTGTGGTTGTGTTTAATAATAACGTGTGCACATAGCCTAACTGTTGGTAGTGGGGAAAATAACGCACTATGCAAATACCAACAATGATATTATCATCAAATGGTGACCATATAATGGTAGAACATATAAGTGATCACAGTACAATTATAGCTGGTGACTTTCTGATGGAGTCATTCACCTTTCCCATTTTTTCCATTTGACCCAAACACTCATGACAACTTCTCCTGCCATAGAAAATCAAAAGGAGAAAAAACCCATAACACAATAAATTTTAATAACAACAAAACTTTATTGGGCAATTAGTATACATAACATCATAAAAATGGGAAATCTACATGAAATTATATCACATGGTGCTGTATAGCAATTATACCACATGGTGCTGTATAGCATTTATATCGCATGGTGCTGTATAGCAGTTATACCACATGGTGCTGTATAGCAATTATACCCCATGGTGCTGTATAGCATTTATATCACATGGTGCTGTATAGCAGTTATACCGCATGGTGCTGTATAGCAGTTATACCGCATGGTGCTGTATAGCAATTATACCACATGGTGCTGTATAGCATTTATATCACATGGTGCTGTACAGCAGTTATACCGCATGGTGCTGTACAGCAGTTATACCGCATGGTGCTGTATAGCAGTTATACCGCATGGTGCTGTATAGCAGTTATTCCGCATGGTGCTGTATAGCAGTTATTCCTGAACTGAATTCTACTAAGAAACAATTTATACTGAATGGTGTTAGAGTATGTACAAAATCACTGTATGTATCTAATATATAATTGCCTAGAATACTACTTCCTGCAATTTGTGCCAACTTCCGTGGCTTTGTCCGGAGCTAATGTCCGGAGCTAATGTCCGGAGCTAATGTCCGGAGATAAGTGACGTCAACAGTGTCCAGTGTCTGATTGGTTGCCGCCTGCTGCGAGCGACCAATCAGAAACGTGCCGTACTGTGACACACTCCGCCTGCCATTTTGGTGTGATTTTTGAATTTTTACCTCACAGCAAGTTTCTACTGCGTGGAGGCGGGCCCAGTGACGTTGCTCTTCAAGCTCCTGCCGAATTTCGTCAAAAAAATGATAATACCATTTACCAAAACTATATATATTTAGTTGTGAAGTGGTTCAGTGACATTTTCACACCAATTTTGAACTTTTGTTTGGTGTTTTCTCCATATACTGCCTATTATTTTTGTTCTTTCTTACTATTATTTATTAATTGTATTATTCTTACATTTGAATAAATAAAGTATATATGGATTCTAGACTCCCGATTCTTTAGAATCGGGCTGCCATCTAGTATACAATAATAACCCTCAAGGGCTACGGTGAAATACTTAGTGCTAATCAATTATATACTATCATCTTAGTGGGCCTCATTACTCTTGGTATCCGTTGATCTATGTGCTTATTGTTATGCTCTAAGGCTACGTTCACATTTGTGTTGTTGTGTGTTGCGTCGGCGATGCAACGCACAACGCATGCAAAACGCATGCAAAAACGCATGGTTTTGTGACGCATGCGTCCATTTTTGGCTTGCTTTTGGACGCAAAAAAAATGCAACTTGCTGCGTCCTCTGCGCCCTGACGCTTGCGCCAAAAATGACGCATGCATCACAAAACGCAAGACAACGCATGTCCATGCGCTCCCATGTTAAATATAGGGGTGCATGACGCATGTGTCGCCGCGGCTGCGCCCGACGCAACGCTAATGTGAACGTAGCCTTAGTCAGGGGTGCGGAATCTTTTTTTCTACCAAGGGCCATTTGGATATTTTTGAAAAAGAACACACTGTTCGAAACGTGTAGCCTGCTGCTACTCACTCTCTTGTTCACCATGTTTTTGGACTTTGCATTTTACTCTCAATAAATTGGACTATTTTTTGGAAGCTGGATTATTTTTCCTGTTATATTTTATACCACCCTTTGAGGGCCGTACAAACTCCGCCTACAAAGTACATCCTGACCCTGGCACTGGTGTCAGGACGTAATCTTTCATTGCATGCCCTTCAGTGTTCAGTAGTGAACACTGCGTGTGTGCTAACAGAGCAAGAAGAAATTAAAGACCTGGTGGCAATCAAAATACAGCTCCCTGCCCAAGAATGCTGAGAATCTGCCCGGGGGCCTGATAAAAGGTCATCGAAGGCCGTAAATGGCCCTGGGGCCTGAGTTCCCCACCCCTGCACTAATGTTTATTATCTGTATTTGTCCCCTCTAAAATGTAAAGTGCTGTGGAATATGTTGGCACTATAGAAATATTATAAAAAATAATTAAATTATTATTACTTATATGGACAATAGAAATACATGAGGGCTTGGTTGGCTTTCTTCTAGCCACAACCTGTCTGTAAAGATTAGAACAAAGACACATTTGACTTCTCACATTTCCAGCACCATTCCCATCTATAT